>NW_004524784.1:82586-90198 GCF_000260255.1 Octodon degus
ATTTCTGGCCCTAAAGTACCTCCATCCCCATTCTGTACATCTGATGTGCCTATGTTGCCTGCATGCCTGGGCTGAATACTGGCTCTATTCAAGTCTCTCCTCCACCCTTTTGTGCACACTTGAGAGGCATACCTGCTGTCCACTTATCTCTACCCGAGGTCCTTGTGTGTGCCAAATGTAGTGAGTCATGGGTCTCTCAGTGTACCCCAGGGGGGAACAGGGGCAGGGATAAGGAAATGATAGACAAGAGACAAGACCTGGGTCAGGTGGGAGACTCTACCTGATGGGCAAAGGACCTGAGAAACAACAGTAAGGACATTTGTTTTTACTCTTGCAAATTTAGTATCATGAGACATAAGGTTGCCTAGTGACTAACGATTAAAATTGTCCAAGCAAGATGCATTTCTCAAGACTGGGGTAACTTGACTAGTTTAGGCACTGTAGGGTTGTCCTGCCCTCACACATTTCCAACTCTAGCTGCTAATAACATAACACTAGTTTTTCTCTGGTTCTCCTGTCTGCTTGCTCACCCTGTAGATTTTTGACTTGCCAGCCAGTCATGCAAGCCAATTTCTTAGAATAAATTCTCCCTCATATATATCTGTACAATATCAATTGGTTCCTTTTATGGGGGAACCATGACTAATGCACCTGCTTATTATTATTATTATTTCACTATGAATGATAACTTTATTTTAGCATGTGCAACTTCTTAGAACTGAAACTCTGAGAATTCAAAATTAACATTCTTGCCCATGAGCTTCTTTCTTATAGACGCCAGAGAATGTCTCGACCTTGTGCTCCACTGGGCCTTGTCCAGGTACTGTCCAGCTTCACGTGTATACTCTTGCCCACAATCTCGCTGGGGAAGACCAGGTCCTCCAGGATGGAGTCATGCACTGCGGTCTGTGCCTCGGGGACACTTTTGCTTATTTTTCATGCTGCTTTTTTGAGTTAGCTTGGGCAGGATTTTTCTCTGTGTGAGAAGACCACATGCTTCCCACAGAATTTCTTCTCCAGTTCTCATACTATCCAGACCTGGATTTTCTGGAAAGACTTCAACTGGGGAACTGGGATGAAAATGATGATTGCTTTCCGACCACCAGCAACTTCGATTTCCTTGGCCTCAGTGATGCTGAGATCGCGAAACTGCGCCTTGAGGTACGAGTTCATCTCTAACTCCAGCAGGGCCTGCGAGATGCCTGACTCGAACTCATCCGGCTTCTCACCATTGGGCTTCACAATCTTGGTGCTCTAGCTGAACAAGGCTAGAGGCTTGGGAGCACTGGCTTAGGAAAAGTACCTGCTTATTAAATTAACAACTCCATAAAGGTAAAACAGGAATATAACAGTTTTATTATGGTGAAGCATTGGGCTAGACTGTAATTCATATAATGAGAAACATCTAAAAAGATTGCAAAGACAGAAATTTCAGTTTATATCTCATTACAAAGAAGTTCTCAAGATAAACAATGATGTTCTTTAAATAAGAGACATGATAATATCGTATCATTTTTCTTTCTCAATTCACATGACAATTGGAGTCGCTATCTGTGTTAGCTTAGTGGCTTTATCTAAAGAGGAAATTAACTTCTCAATTCTTTATGATTGGGTAGTTTTGGAGTGAGATGCACACCTAAGTCAGCTCATAGACAGTGAGAGGGCACTTTCTTCTTTCTTGATTGCATTTCAAGGAGACAGTGCCAAAACTCGGAGAAAGGCATTCCTACATTGTAAAACTGGCAGGAGGTTTATTTAAATTTGAAAAGATTTAGATTTGAAAAAGCATCTCAGAGTGACATTGAAAGAATTTGTGATATGGTCAGTAAAGAAAATGCTCTGAAACTAGAAAGTGATTGCCTGTTTTCCTTTTTTTTTTTTTTTTTTTTTTTTTTTTTTTTTTTGTAGGTCTTTTATTTTTTTTTCTTCGAATGCCTTCAGGGCAGGTTTGGCTGGCTTAAGTTGTAGGGATCCAACCACAGCAACCTGAGCCTGACTGCTTGGTTGAAGGAGCCCCTTTAAGAACTGAGCTAAGGGGCAGGCCCCCCCTGTTTTCCTCTTTGTGGCAACAAATATTTTCTCTTTTAGCTTGTATGAGCTTTACACTACTCATCATCATGTTTGTAGTTTCATTCTTGCTACTGTATGAAAGCATCATTCCTTTGCCCAACTAGCAGTTCACTGGACAACTATACTATGCCACCATTCATTAATTCATTTTCTTCTCAGTGGACATTTTTTTTTTCTGGTGAAAATGTACAAAGAAGAGCTGCATGTTAATAATGTCAAAGAATCACATATAGAAGTGGCATTACAAGTTAATGTCAAATTTTTCAAAATTAATAATTTTTGTTACTAATTACATCAACCCACCCTTACTAAGCTCTGAGTTTTTAATTCTTTTTAATCCAATATATGCCAAATGTTACTTTGAGGTTTCAATTTTCACCCGTGACTAGACATAAAATTGAATGTATTTTCATTTATTTCTTAGTCATTTATACTTCTCCTTTTGTCTAGTTTCCAATTGGTCATTTTTTTAATGGTGAAATTTTTAAGAATTCTGATTTATGCTCTATCAATTTCAAAATTATCTTCTAGCTTTGATACGAAGGTTTTTGGTTTTAACACGTTTTATTTTTTAACACATTTTAGTGAACGAAACCCTTAATTTTAGTCAAGCTTATTTTTTTAGCTATGGTTTGTGCTTTTGTGTCCTATTTAAGAAAATGTTTGACCTCAAGGTCTTGATGATATGAATCTATGCTTTTTAATTAAAAATTTATTTTCATATTTAAACCATTAGTGTGATTTTATGTGTGATGTGAGACAAGCTTCCTATTTATTATTTTAATAATGTATTTAACTATTTTTTCACCTGTCACAATTCTACTAATCCATTTCCAATAATCTGTATTTAAAATTTGGCTCACTCATAACTGATGTTCATTGGGTTTTCTGTTATATGTCTTGTGCCCATGTGCATAAGTGTTCATTTTCCCTTTCAGAGGATATCCATGGTAATCCACATGCTTATTTGTGTAGCAAAGATAGTTTTTTTAAAAAATAATTTTATTGAGGAACAAATAGCAATGAGACAGTTTCACAACAACTTGCTAGCACATTTTCAATAATTAATACATTGTATATTGTTCTCTTAGTGGTTATTCATTGTACAAGATGCAGACATGATATCCTGCCCCAAACATTATTAGAACAAATCTCTTTATTCATTGAATTAAAAGAATGTAACTGTATATCTATCATATTTTGAGTATATAGATACAAAATGGTCATTCATTTGTATCCCACATTTTTAGTTAGTTTTGTCAGAGAAGGGCATTCCATTGTCATTTAAATATTGTAGGTGCCTGACTTCAGCAAAATATTCCAATATAGTCCAGTAGTCCATAATAGTAGTGGGTTTTCTGTAAGACTGGCAATGTCTGAAATTGTTGACTTGAGCCTTTAATATTGAGCATATTGATATGGCTTTAATTTTTAATATTTTGTTTTTATACTCTTCTGCTGGATGGTTAAGACCAAGATAAGCAAGACCTATATAATAAGAAATGTGGACACGATCCTTAGGAGCTGCCGGCACCGTGCACCCTGTGCGGCCAGAAGCCAGAGGATGAGACCTGCGGGGAGGACTCCCCACACAAGTTCAGGATCCCCGACGGCAGCAGCAAGGGCTCTGGAGGAAGAGATGATAATAAAACTCTGGCTCTTCCCAATGGTGATCGGATTCCGATGGCTCTGAACTGCATGATCATTTTTGAACCTCATAACATGTACCATGCTTCGCCTGCTACCCTCTCAAGAAATGGAATGATTTTCATGAGTTATTCCATCCTTTATTGGAGTCCTGTTTTCTTCTTTGGAAGAATGAAAAAGGAAAGCCTATCCTTCCTGCAGCTGAAGGTATAATTGCCTTTTGACGCCAGTGTTTCTTGAAGAAACTTGAATGCCCAGGGACTTTCCAACCCTGCTGCTCATAATCTTCAGTCCTCTTCTGATGCCTTTAGAATGAAGATTGCCAGGTAACTGCCAGCCTCTGTGAATCAGTAATCTTGCCAGACTGGGTCTGAGGACAGAATCAGTAACACTCATTTGGATTAGGTATTTCATTCATGATACTGCATTTAGTTATTATGTGCTTCTTAAGTTATTCTGTTTGGTAGGTAGTTTGTTAGTACCAGGTGTCAAACTCAGAGTGTTGCACTTGCCATGCAGGCACTGGAGCTGCTGACCTATCTCTCCAGCCCAGATTCATGCTAGTTAAAGAAAAAAAAATTGTTTCACGTAAAATTTGTGAACAAACATCTTAACATATAACTTGAAGACAACTTTTCAAAGTTTGATGTAAGGAATTCCCATGACATTCAATAGTTCTAGTATTCTTTATAGGTTAGACCTTCAAAATAATAATTGGGATGAAATCTCTTCAGTGAAGTATATTACTGTATTTTAGCCAATATCTTCTGGAGTAGAGTACAGTGATTAGAACTAGGTTCTCATTAAATGTCTTATATAACTACCTATTTTACCAAATTAATACTGTAATTAACACAAGGTGTTCATTACATTATACATGTGGCAAACCTTTTAACTTAGTTGGTCAAATGTGCATTTCTGCCACACTTAAAGATACTGCACAATAGAGTTGTAATGAGTTAATGAATGTTGAAGAGGCACCGCTATCATCCGTTGCAGACATCCATTCAATACAATCAACCAGAAATTTACATAAAAATTACATAAATCAATTTTTATCAAATGCACGCATGTATCTATATAGGTCTATGTATTCACCAGTGTGTATGTCAATACTTCTTTCTAAGCTTACATCAAAGATACAGATCACTTACATAAATGAATATATAATCTTTACCTTAATGAGAGCTTGTGAGATTAGACATTATGAAGTGATTAATCAATGTAGGGATATGTTTCTTTATACTTTTTTTTCAGTACCAGTGATTGAACTCAGGACCTTGCACTTGCCAGGCATGCATTTATCGCACTGAGCTATCTCCCCAGCCCTGTTCCTTTATCCTGTTCTTTCTATTTATGTACACTGCATTATTGAAGACCTACATATTGGGGCTGGTGAAATAGCTCAGCAGCCTAGAGCACCTGTGTAGGCAAGCTTAGGCAGGCCCAGGGAACCATGGTTTGATCCCCAACACCACATGCTAAGTCTCACCCTCATGGTTGGCTGACCTGGCCAAAAAAAAAAAAAAAAGAAAGAAAAAGAAAGAAAGAAAACCTACACATTTAAAAGCACAATTAAAAAGACTTCCTCATATTTCCTAATATTATCACTTGAAAAATTTTTTTAAATTTTTATTGTTTTATTCATTGTAATGAGAATGAATAATAAAATAGCAATTAAATAATTTCAAGTCAGGTTAGTGGGATAGTTGCCATAATTAGTATACTGCATATTGATTTCTTCACAGAAGGTATTCAGAGGGCAAGATGCAGACATGATATCATTGTCTAAGCAATATTAGTACAGACCTTTCTTCTCAATGAATTAAGAGAGAATAGCCATATGTCTGACCTATCTTATGTATACATATGTATTCCTTACAAGTAAATGGTCCATCATTTATACTTTTGCAAAGTTAGTAACCTGTGACCCTAGGTTACCTAGCCACTAATAGCTGACCTTAACCAGACAGGATGTTTCTCTCAGGACCTCTGTGAAAATTTTGATCCAGTGAATTTTAATTGTATATGTACTTAGTTCTCTAGTTATAGTGATTTTTATCTTATTGGGGTTACTAGGACGGTGGCTTCATGAAATTTGTGCACTGTCTGCTCCTTTAAAGTAGAAGTTACTTTACTGATAAAAAGAGGTGACTGTTATCTGCCTACCTCATCAACCTGGATACACAGGAGCATGTCTACCCAGGAGTATGTGAATCCATTTGATACCACTCCTGAGTCAGTCTCCATTCTGGTGTCAAATATTGACACCATGAGGACTGACTTTCTAATTAAAACTATTGCTAACCAGGGCAAGGTATGGCTTTTAAACTTCTATTGAAATAGCTTAAAGTGTCTCTTGGAAACACAAAGTACCTGCATTGATTTTGAGACAAGTTTCTGTTGCCCTTGAGAATAAATGAAAATATGTGGGGGGAAAGAAAAGAAATGTAACTTTTGTATCTGATAATGTCAGTCAAATCTCCTCAGGATTTATCATGAAACCCTGTACCACAGCTTGTAGACCCTTTGTCAGTGTCAGCCATGTGGATTAGTCATGGTCATTGCTTGACCAATTTGCTCTCTGTGAAAGCCTGAGAGAATGTGTTCCTTCCAGGTGACTTTCCTTAGGCACACTCTACATCATCAATCACTTTCCTCTGTGGCTCCATAATCTCCTTGATCAGAAAATTTGGGACACCACTGAGTTACATGATGTTACAACACAGGTTCTCCTCTGTCTTGAATCTTCACTGACCTTAAAAGGCTAGGACCAAAATGTTGGCTGTCCTTGCAGGCTTTCTATTTATCTAATTTTTAATTTGTAAACTTAGGTTGTTGACCCTCCAGAAGAGAGGCTTATTATTACCATCTCACAACATAGGCAGTTGTGTAGCAAAGATAATTTAATGTATTGTATTTTTGGTTTTGATTGCTATTTCAGTTAATCCTACTGAGTTTCTTCTGTCTTTATCTTTTGTCTTTTTGTAACTTTTGAAAGAATTTTTTTTTGGTTCTTATTTTTATAAAATTTTACTTTTGTTTACCTGGATTTTAGTTTTCCTTTGTTTTGAATGTGACTTGAGCATTTCTATACTCTATTATTCTAGACAACTCTTAAGACAAAATTCTGTACACATTGTCTCACCCTCACCTCCTTTTCTGCCTGGAGCAGTAATTAGGCATTGCTTAGTCATTTTTACTATTCTCTAGAGTCTTGCCTGGGATTTCACTCCATTATTTAAACACTTGACTGATTTGTATGCTTTCTGTTCTAGTATTAGAATGCTTGGCAGTGTACTGTTATTTCTACTGAGTCACTCAGGATGACTTACCACCTTATGTATTTGCGGATTCTATTAGGCTGATATTTGATTTTGAGAAAATTGTATGCTGGCTTAGTGGGAGATGCATTTGCCCCCAAGAGGATTTTTAAGATTATTTCAGTCTACTTTAATTAATATTTTGGCATCTACTTCCTCAAATCTTACATGTAACATCATAGCAAGCCAAGAGAACATATGGAGGAAGGTTTGTGTTTAAATTGTTTTATGAGACTATTCATATTTATTTCCCTTTTGGAATAGAAGAGAGGGCTGCTTCAGAAAAATATTTTTTAATTAATTCCTTTCTTTCTTTGCTTTTTTAGTACAGGATTGAGCTACTGAGTTCATCCTCTCAACTGGTAGTTCTACTTTTTAAAAAATACTTTCATTCTCTCAGGCTTTCACAGAGAGAACAATGGCCAAGCAGTGGCTGTGACTCATCCACATGGCTGACACTGACAAAGGATCTACAATCTGAGGTACAGGATCTCAGGAAAAATACTGAGGGGATTTCACTGACCATATCAGACCCAAAAGCTACAACTCTTGTTGCATAGGTCTTGCTTTAC
>NW_004524784.1:99892-107555 GCF_000260255.1 Octodon degus
TTGCAGTATCTTCTATAAATCTTAGGAAGTGTGTAAAATTTCAGAGAAATTGGACAGATTTCTAGTTAGCTTGCTTTTTTTTTTTTTTTTTTTTTTCTGGTACTGGGGACTGAACTCAGGGCCATGTGTTTGCCAAGCAGTGCTTGTGCCACTGAGCTATCTCCCCAGCCCTTCAGATTTTTAGTTAAATTTCCTCATAACACTGGAAAATTTAAATGGCCTCTTACCTCATTTTTGCTTTCCCATTTCTCCTAAAGAAAACTGAGAAAATATATTTTCACACTTACAAAACTTGAATCAGGGGCTGTCCAGATAGCTCAGTGGACTAAACTACCTGCTTAGCCAAGCTTAGGAAAGCACAGGGACTGTGGTTCACTTCTCAGCACCACATACCATGCCAGTCCCACCCTCAGGGTGGGCTGAGCTGGCTATAGAGTCCAAGTGTACTGGCACATGCTGGGGAGGGTGAAAACAGGAGGATCACTGTGAGTCTGAGCTGCATAGTGAGACCCTGTAACACCCCAATAGATTTTTTTAAAAAAAGTAGAACCTTAAAAAAAATTTGAATCAATTGCTATTTCTAACTGCTTGTTTGACATTTCTGTCTAGATATTTTCTTTACAGTTAAGTGCATTATATCTGAATCTGAGATAAATTTAACTCTGATTAAATTATTAAATTATTAATAATTATTAAATTATTTGATTGCACACTGTGTGTGTGTGTGTGTGTATGTGTTTATGTGCATGTGTGTGCAGTGGGGGTTCTGAGGAATGAACCCAGAGAAGGTGGTGCTCATCCTAGAGCTTCTTATTCACTTATTGTTTATTGAGACAGATTCTTGCTAAGTTGCACAGAATGACCTCTTACATCCCCACACCTTAGCTTGCCAAATAGCTGGGACTTCAAGTGTAAACAGCCACCCTGGATGTAGCCTTCCTTCAAATTACACTCAGAGCAAGGCAAGTCAGATATTCACTCCACAGGAAGAGGAAGGGACTCAAAGAATGTAAGAAAAGTCATAGTAGTGTAAGGGCTGCAGTACAAGTTTATATAAGTAATGTTTTCTAATTTTCATAACATTTGTCTTTGTTTTGTATGATGTTATTGCTTTCTCCATTTAGTACATTTTTCTCTTCTACAGTCTCAACACTTTTGAGAGGCAAGACATGAATAATGTGTTTTACGGTATATTTTTAAATCCTCTAATATATTTAGCTAAGGACCTGGCCTAGAAAACTAACAATAGTAGTAGCACCAATGATAATATAAATTGGTTAAATATGATCAACTATGTGCTCAGTTTGATTCTAGAATCTGGCATATTTTAGCTCATATAACTCACAAAACAAGCTGTAAAAAGGGAACTAGTATTGTCACCTTTCAACTGGTGAGGGAATTAAATATACATTAAAGACATAATGAATTTATAGCAGATAACTTTCTTTTTTCTTTTATTTTTCTGGAGGAGACAATTCTCATTTTTTTATTATTTTATTACTTTTATTGAGAAACAAATAGCAATGAGACAGTTTCAAAATTGATGAGTTTGACAGTTTCAATAATTAATACATCACATATTTTCTTCATAGTAGTTGTTCATAGTACAAGATGCAGACATGATATATTCTGTCTAACCACTATTAGTACAAATCTTTATGTTCACTGAATTAAGAGAAAGTAGCTGTATATCTATCCTATTTTGTATATATAGATACAAAATGGTCCTTCATTTGTATCTCCATTTTTTGTTTAGTTTAGTCAGAGAAGGGTATCCCATTGCCATTTAAATATTGTAGGTGCATGAATTCAGCAAAATAATCTAATATAGTCCCGTAGTCAATAACAGTAGTGGTTATCCATAGGACTGGCAATGTCAGAAATTGTTGACTTGAGCCTTTTACTGCTCAGCATATTAATATGGCTTTAATTTTTATACCTCATTTTTATACTTTTCTGCTGGATGGTTAAGACCAAGATAAAGCAAGACCTATATAACAAGAAATGTAACTTTGTATCTGACAAGATTGGTCAAATCTCCTCAGGATTTACCCTGAAACCCTGTACTGCAGTTTGTAGATCCTGTTTCAGTGTCAGCCATGTGGACGTGTCATGGCCATTGCTTGACCAATTTCCTCTCTGTGAAAGCCTGAGAGAATGTTTTCCCTCCATGTGACTCTCATTAAGCATACTCTACATCATTGATCACTTTCCTCTGTGACCCCATAATCTCCTTGATCAGTAAATTTGGGACACCACTGAATTACAGGATGTTGCAGTATAGGTTCTCCTATGTCCTGAGTCCTCACTGACCTTGAAAGGCTATGGCCAAAATGTTGGCTGTCCTTAAAGACCTTCTATTTCTGTAATTTTTTGTCAATAGCAGATGACTTTCAAAGAAAAATATAGACATGGCATGTTGAAATGCTACATCTAATTTTCATTCATCTAACTACTCCATTTTCTTTTGTTTTTGGGAAACATTGGTAAAGATTGTACAATTCCATCTGTATTAAAAGATGTTTTAAACATATGTGGTAGGTGCTTTTTAATGTTTTTACTCTAAGACATAAAAGATTGACACATTTTACCTCTAGCAATTCTTTGGTTTCGTTGTGCTGTTTTTAAAGTTGGACAGTTCTCAAAGGATCAAAACCTCATTAGTATGCCTCATATTTCTTGTGTTTTACATGGAAACTTCCCCAATGTTCTGAATATAAATAAGTTTTACCCGCAATGCATAACAACTGACTTTATAAATTGCATGTTAATGAAATACACTGAACTGAAAGAGATTTGGAAACCTGGACCTTTTCTGCCTTGTGGTCTTTTACCTTCAGGCCCTAAGATAATCATAGTGAGTTGAAGTTAGAAGAGGCTTTACTAAGTACATGATCTGAGGAAACTATAGCCTCGGGAAGCTTGACTCATCTTAAGTCACTCTATAAATTGAGGGAGAACAGAAATGGGAACAGTTCTGTTTAGAGATGAAATTTTATCCTCTTTAGAGATGAAAATTTGTTCATTAAATAAAGGCATGATTAGAAAATAAAATAAATTATTACAAGAAAGTGTATAAACCACTCTATATTCTGGTGTTTTACAGCTACAAAGAGAACAATGGGTTGTGAGTAGGTGCACCTCAGTGCAAGGTACTGTAATCTCCACAATTAACAGTGACAGAATTACATCAGTCTGTAGAGGAATGAAGGGGGGCACCCTGACTGTTGTGTTGATGAATGCTGTTTGTTTATTCATTTGATTAATTTTTTCCCTAGGATAAGGGAGAGAAATTCAGGTTTAATGGAGATCTTTTACTCTGGGGGAGGGAATGATAAGAAATGTGAAATGATAATCTAAGATAAAAATGACAAAATACATGTTTTACTAATGAATAAGTAGGCATCTATTGTGAGAATAACAATTAAAATTTTTCATAGGACAGTGTATTTTCTATAGGTGCACAGTGAATGAGGGAGATGAAATGGCTTAGTAGAACAGTAGTTATGAAACTATTTTAACAATGTTTGCAGAAAAAATTCCTGGGTTAATGAAAACAGAAGGAACTGGACAGTAGCAATGGCTTTTGCTGTTGGTGTAAGAATTCTGAAGGACAGGGAGAAATTACTCTGGATCATTGGATAAATACAACTTCATACAGTTCAATGTGCCATTTTACCAGCAAACAGATTTTAATTTCTGCCACTAAACTTGGGCCACATATAGGAAAGATAAAAACCAAAAGAAATGGAATTTTGAATAACCTAGCATAGTCTTCGAAGCAACATTTGGCACAGCAGATATCATGCCCCTGACTACAGCTGGGAGATATCCAAAAAACTTTTCACACATGTAGAACAAAAGCCTGAGATAAGAGGTATTGTCCAGAAAGGAGAAGCCAGTATGAAAGCAGAATTTTCGTTTTGTTCTATCTTTTTCTCTGTGTATTTTGAAATAATGGGGTCCAGGTGCAAATAAAATGTCAATCTCATTCTTCTCAGGCAATATTAGAATTCATTTGTGGTGTAAAAACTCTCGGCAGGCATAATTTTAAATCATATCCATGCCTTTATATAAACCTTTTTCTTATATTTCAAATTATTCCCCTAGGATATATTATTAGAAGAGAAATGAGTGGGTCATTTCTGGTTACTTTTGCTTCTAACAGTTCTTGCATTATCCTTGAGAATGGCAAAAATTCAAGAGGTGAAGAGTCTTTTATTCAATTCAAATGAAAGAAGTTCAACATGAATTACAGAAGCACATGAATGGCTGATACAATGCAGAGTAGTTATCACTTGAGTGACTTACAACCTTCACTAGAGTTTTCCTACATTATCTTCTTTATGTTTTGAAGCAATACCAACGCTAGCTATTATTTTTTCCACCCTGGTGTTATAATTATTCCTACCATGAAGGCTGTGAAAGACAGCCCAGGATTTTCAAACTCATACAAGTTTGATCTTAGAACTTTAGATAAATATCTGATAAGATAAATGAACTGGAGAATATCCTGAATGAGAACACTCATGGCATATCTGATTAAGGGCTTTACAGACTGTCTCCTAAACGAACCACTCCCTCACCTTAAAACACCCCTTTCGTCTTCTCTCTGGCTTTCAAATATTCTATTCTATTTGTTTTCCTCACAGTTAATTTCTGGCTGCCCTTCCTGCTTCAACCTCTGACTGTATTAACTCTAATAACTGTAACCTTAGCACAGCTGGATCTTATTTCAGCATACTTGAAATATTTTACCTTGGCTTATCTAGTCAGCCTTGTAGTGGTATCCAAAGGGCTTGCTTCCAGAAGAGCTTCCTTGAGGTGCTATAACCACACTGCTCCCCATTGTAATCTATTAGTTGAGAGACAGAGTGACAGAGAAAGTAGCTGTATTAACATCAAGCTCACAGGCTGGAAGGTGATAGGCTCTGGCTTTTCAAGAACCATCTTATCCCTTAATCTTTTATATGATTTTTGGAAGGCAAAAGATATGGATTCCAGACAGGTAGGTTCTCAGTCTTCCGGTGTTGTAAAAAAGTAGACTTTTCTGGAGTATGGGTTATGCACATCTTATCATGTTCACATAGTTCAGCAAACATCACAGTCCTATGGACCTAAAGAAGACATAACAACCAAAGGTTCTATGCTGAATAAAGTGGTGAAAGGGACTTGTGTCTGGCATTTGTTGTGGTCAGTTCTCTGGCAAGTAAATGGAGCTGAACCATCAACTAGTTTCTGGATCTCTGTCCTCTCCTGTGGATGGAATGAACTATTTCTTAAAATCTTGAGAATAGGAACTTTTCTCAATTCTCAGAACAGGATTGTTGGTTTTTCTCCTTTCCTATAAGATCTTCAGATATTTGAAGACATACTTTGGAACTTAGTGAACCTGATCTGCATTTGAAGTCTCTTGTTTTAGCTAGAATTTAGGGAAACCAGGCAATTCTGGATTTTATAAACTAACACTTTGATAGAAATATAAAGCAACAATGCATTGATTTCCCACATACTATTACTTACACATCTTCAAAATTCACATTGTGATTTAATCAGCTCATGACAGCCTTACAAATTGAGACTTTCAAGAGATGATCAGGACATGGAGGCTCTGTCTTTGTGAATAGATTAAAACTTATTAGTGCAAGGGTAGGTCAGTAACAAAAAGAAGGTTGGCTTCTTTTCCTCTTGCTCACCCTTGCTACTTTGTCAGGTGATAGTCTCTATTGTGCAATGTCATGACAAGAAGGCCCTCCTCAGATAAGTCATCAGGTGCATCCCCTTGATCTCAGTCAACCTCCAGAACTGTAGGCCAAATAAGCGTGTATTTGTCTAGTCTATGGTATTTTGTTAGAGCAGGAGAATACAGACACCAAACCAAGTACTGGGCCCTGAACACTTCTTTTTTTATTTTTTGAGTTTCAATTTTTTTTCTTTCTTTAGTTATTGTTGGATTAAATCAGATACAATATGCAGCATATGCCAACTTAAAATGTACAAAGAAAATGATTGACATTATAATTATATGTTTAATATACTCTGATATTCTGAAATCTGTATCCCATTATCTGTTACAGGGAAACAAACTGGTCATCATAACCCTCTGTTTGTGTGGAATTGAGAGTGGACAGGGAAAGAGAAGAGGCACAGAATTCCTAAGACATTTTATGTGAGAAAGAAGTGTCAGATTCACTAACAATGACTGTTCAAACAATGTGGCGCGGTTGATTTTCTGATCTCAGTGTAAGAAACAGTAATTAAGTACTGACTTAGCCTTTCCAGAAGACATTGCATTGAGAGTTTCCCAAGTGCAAAGATTACCTTATGGGGGACAAGTTACAAATAAATCCCCAAAGTAGGAATAGGCAACTGATGGGAATCACTTCTCCTTGGCCAGGTGGTATATGGCATGGCGATTCTCTTTAAGGAAGCTCAATTAGAGGAAGCTGTTTTCATGTTGGTTTGGTTTTGATCCAAACCAACAAAACATTTTCAGCCTCCAGAATTAACTATTTTGAGTATTAAGTGCAAAAAGGGGACGTCTGAGGTCAATTAACTTAAGAGTCTAGAAAATGTTTTTGTACCAAAAAAGTTTAGGTTATTTAATTATTTTAGAGACAAAAATATTCCCACTTCTCACTGATCATCTAATAGTCCATCAGTGCATAATTCTCTGCAACTGTCTGGGAATTTTCACCTTCCAGAAGCACTCAATTTTCACTGCTGACATTCTTGGTAGATTCACTTTTCACTTGGTGAAGTATCACGTCATTACTGGAGTCTTTCAACACCACATATAATGTTGGATATTCAATGATCACTTTGTTCCTCAAATTATCAAGAAGACTTTTGTGAGGATCCAATTCATAATTTTGCTGCATGTTCTTAACCATTAAAATCTGGATGCTGGTCTGAGAGCAAGTGTAGACTTTCAATCTTTGATGAATTACAGAACCAGAATTTCAGGATCAATATAAGGATTTAGAATTTCATTTGAAACTGTCTCATTACTATTTGCTTCTCAATAAAATTATGGAAAAAAATAAACCAAAAAACCCCCCAAAACTATAATTTCATTAATAGTTTTATCATCTGGTATTCTCTTTTCTATGTACTCAGATTGACTTTGAGGAAACTGCAGCTTCACAAGTTAATAAAACTGATTATTTTTAAAATAAAAAATGTTGAATTTTCTTTCCTTTTAGTGAATCCATTGAGTAGAAGTTTTAGGGTCATACCTTGCCTTTAGGCACAGTTTTTCATAAAGTACGTGTGTTTATTGCTTATTGGCTTTTGCAAAAGAGCACCTCTAGAAATATGGTCAGCTGTTCTTGCCATATCTTCCAAAAATCGATAATCATTTAGGAGATTCATTTCAGTAAACTGTTGTATTGAAATATAAGTGGTTTTATTTCAAACTCCGTTATATGTCAGTTCTGTTTTGTTTTTCTTTACGCAGGGCAAGCTGCAGGAATATCGCATACAACGTGGATATTTGTACTTTGCTTCTTATTTTTTAAATTAATTTTATTGATAAAGAAATAGCAATAAGAAAGTTTCAAAATAGGTTAGTAGGACAGTTACAATAATTAATACATTGCATATTGTTGTTTTCATAGTAGCTATCCATAGTACAAGTTGCAGACATGGTATCTTGCCTAAA
>NW_004524784.1:107655-110655 GCF_000260255.1 Octodon degus
ATATTTCACTACAAAATCGTCTATATCTCCCTTTTTTGTTTAGTTTTGTCAGAGATGAGTATTTCATTGCCATTCAAATATTGCAGGTGCATGAATTCAGCAAAGTAAGCTAATATAGTCCAGTAGTGTATTATCCACAGGACTAGCAGTGTAAGAAGTTGTTGACTTGAGCCTTTTACAGCTCAGCATATTAATATGACTTTAACTTTTGTATCTCATTTTATACTTTTCTGCTGGATGGTTAAGATCAAGATAAACCAAGACCTATGTAATAAGAAATATAACTTTTTTATCAGACAAGCTGAGTCAAATCCCCTGAGAATTTACCCTGAAACCTTGTACAGAAGTTTGTGGATCCTGTGTCAGTGTCAGCCATGTGGATGAGTAATAGCCATTTCTTGACCAATTTGCTCTCTGTGAAAGCCTGAGAGAATGTTTTCCCTCCAGATGACTCTCCTTAGGCACACTCTACATCATTGATTACTTTCCTCTGTGGCCCTATAATCTCCTTGAATAGAAAAGTTGGGACACCACTGAGTTACATGATGTTACAGTACAGGTTTTCTTATTCCTAAGTCCTCACTGACCTTAAAGGACTAGGGCCAAAATGTTGGCTATCCTTGTAGCCCTTCTTTTTCTCTAATTTTTTGGTCTCCAAATATAAGTTGTTAACCCTCCAGAAGAGAAGCTTAATGATATTATTACCCTAAAACAAAGGCAGTTGAGCTTAACATCACTATCTGTCTGAATATTAAACACCTTAGACATAACATGGAATAGGTATTTTCCAACAATCATTGATATGCTAAAATTTAAATCCCTATCTAATGTGAAAAAAATAAAGAAATAAAACAATTGCACATTCCTACACAGAAATTTAGAAATCTAATCATATACAACATTGTACCAGGATAGTCCTATGACATTTTTTCTTGTCTCTTGTTTTCTATTACCTTTTTTTTAAACAAATATTTTTCTTGAGAGGGTATAGCAGTAATTGATATGACATTAGAATCATTATGCATTTAGAAGACCAGAAAGACAGGCATTCCAAGCATGGCCCTAGTATTTCACATTGTTATCCTCGGTATAGTTGCTTAGTTCACATGTATCAGCAACCAAAATGCCCATCACCTGAGGAATGGATGAAAACGATGTGGTGTTTTTATACAATGGAGTATTACTCAGTTATAAAGAATGATAAACTCTAAGCCTACATATAATTGGATGCAACTTGAAGATATACTCATAATTGAAATAAACCAGACTCACATGTGTAAATATCATAAAGTCTTCCTAGTGTCAGAACTCAAAAGTAGAAACAAAAATTGAAAGGTATAACACAACTAGATACAAAGCGAGAACTTAAGGGTTAAACAATGAAGAGAGGGTAAGGAGAAAAGCTGGGAAACATGGCAGTGGCATAACCATACATTTATATGCACAAGGTCGTTAAGGCAATGGTCCTGAGAATTTCAATCAGGTTTTTGAAACTAGCAGTTAGTTGGTAGGATTTTCACCCTGACTAACTTTGCTTCTTCTGTACCACAAGTTTCATACCTTGACGTTGCCAGTTTCCACTTGCAGCCCATGGGGAGATTTATCTGAAGCTCTTCTTTCACCTTTATATATTCCTTTACTTCTTTCTTCAGGAGAAGCTCCTCTTCTTTTACACACACCTCATCTATCATTTCCTCCTCCTCCCGAGGCCCCTTTCATTTTTGGCAGCAAATGCCATCTGCTCATGATCTTTCGCTTATGGTACCGCTCTGCCTTCAACGTGGATGCACCACAGCAACAGGCAGGATCACTAGGCGAAAGACAGAGGCATTCATGTGGACAACCAGTTGCCTGGACACTTTATATACATTTCCATTCTAGAAGAAAGGCACATGATACAGTTATGATCCCATTTTAAAAATAACGAAACTGAACCTCAGGTCAAGAAACTTCTCAGGCCCTGACTTTTCAATAACCATCTTATCCGCTAACCTTTCTCAGGGACACAGATAACAAGAGACAGAACTGTTTCCAATCCAGATGCCCTTCATTCCAAAGCCTGAGCTTCCCTCTGTGGGTGTTTCTGGCTTTGGAAACCAGCTTTTACTTCAAGTATTGGTTCAAACTGATGGCAAAGGTTCGTGTTCAAACAAACAAGTTAGAGTTTTGTTTCACTAGGTCTTTCATCAGTTTCTGCAGCACTTTTTCTAAAACTTTTCTTAATGGATACACTGAGTTGTACAAAAGATATACCGAACTCATAAAATGTCAGTATTGGTAAATGTTTTGCAGCTCTATCAAATCTACACATGGGAAGAACCATCTGTAGTACTATAGGAGACTCAAACTATTTTAAAATATTTTAGAATTGATTACAAAGTTTGAGTCCAAATATGTAACTCAAATTTCAAGGTAAAGTATGCTTTCATGCTCATTAGTTTCCTTCATTCTAATGAGTAAGGAAGAAGGAAAACAGAAATGTATATTATCCTTACTTCATTAATATAGACTCTTTTGCAGAAAAATAAGCTCAAAATAAGTCCAAGGAAGAAATCAAATTATAAAATGTGTATTTAAAATCTCATGTCAACATTTATCATATGAAGCTACAAGCAATAGCTAATATTTTAAATAAATGAGCTAAGCTCTTCTACAGGTTTTTTAATTCAAAAAAATAAATTTCATTAGATTTTCTATTTTCTAAAAATGAAGTAAAATTACTTGTCAGTAAGAAAAGTGAACACACAGTGGAAACATTTGGGACTACACATCATTTGTTAAAATGTTTGCTGTTTGTCTTCCACCCTAATAATAAGCATCTGGGGAGTGTTTTGTGTTTTTTTTTTTTTTTTTTTTTTTACCTTTCCTATTTGCTATTGGACCCAGTCTGGAGTTCCCTCATGTGTTGGTTTGATAGAATGAAGTCAATACTAACAGGATATTTTACATAAGAGATACTGGTTTCCAGCTGTGCTTGGTCAATGGGAGGCTGGGTGGGAA
>NW_004524784.1:117475-120340 GCF_000260255.1 Octodon degus
GCCCCTTGATCCATCTTTAAGTGTTTCCTTTTCTCTTTAGTGGGTTAATCTTTATATGGTGTATGCACTGTGAGTTTATATACTGCTAGATGGCTCTGATTCTTAGACTCTGAGAACATCACTTTCCATGTCATTCCAAGGAGAAACAGTAGTGTCTTTCTTCTATGCAATGTTTAAGTTACTATATTATGCCCATTTTGACCACATCACCTTTCCTAATACTAAGACTGCAATTGCTTTTATTAAATTATTTCTATTTTAAATATGTAAAGATGATTCTCTCTTTTTGGTTGACTTTTGGACCTTATATTTTCCAGTACTGTAACAATGATTTTAAAAATGCTGCACACCACACTATGAAAGTGTAATTGATTCTTTGTGTATGGAACAGCTGTTTTAGATTGAGTAGAATCTCAGAATATAATTTGGAAATAAAATCCTTTAGGGATCATTTGTTAAGATGAGTTCATATTGAATTTGGGTAGGCTCTAAATTCGAGGACTGCTATCCCCACAAGGATGTTATGCAAAGGCAGTGACTTGCACAGGGAAAAGCCACTTTAGGAGAGGCCAGAGCTGTGTCTGGAAGACAAAGAACACCAGGAATTGCAGGCAAACAATAGCAAACAAGATGAGGTAAGAATCAGATTGTCAATTAAAGTGTCCAGAGGGCAGCAGTCCTGTCACAGCTTGGTGACAAATGTCTGACTTCCAGTAAAGAATGGGAGAATAAGATCTTTAAACCCATCTGAATTTTGCTATTTTCTTATGACAGCTCTGGGAAATGAAAATATCAACCACTTTAGCTGTGGCATAAATAATTCTTACTATCTTCTTAACTGATCATAGGATCAGCCTGCTGATCTTTGTCATGATTGGGAGCAGATGATTTGTATGATTGAGCTAATAAAAAGTAGGCAATGACCTTAGATTGGAATGGTGGCACAATGACAGGCGGAATATAAGTAATCTAATAAAAGATGGATTTCCATAAGAACACTATTCATAGCAAGTCTGTAGTGTTTTGTACAATAGAATATGTGGAGCATATCTTTAAGTAATGAAGCATAGTAAGCCAAGAACTTACTCGATTTGTAAACTAGGACAGGAGTTGGCAATTTTTTTTCAAGGACCAGATAGGATATACTTGTGTATTACATATTGCATATGAGCTCTATGGGAACTACTTGCATCTGTCTTTGTGGCACGAAAATGACTGTGTGCAATACATAAATCAATGCATTCCAATAATACTTTCCAAAGCAGGTTACAGGCCAGAGTTGACCCATGGCCATAGTTTGCTGGTTCTTGAACTCAACAAGTACTAATACAGTGCATTGCCAATACCCTTTTCTGTACCCTTTTCTCAGAGTGATAACTCTTATTCTGATTTTGGTGTTTTCCATTCATAAAAATTAGATTATTTAATTTTATTTATGAGCTTTCAACATGTATTTTAAAGGAAAAAATCAATTGTATTTGTGAGATTCATTTATGGAATTGAATAGGTCTGATATTTTCACTGCTACAGGAAAGCTCTAAGAACATAGCAATGTATTTAACAAAGGAGAAAAATGAGATTTACACTAAAAACTATGGACTACTGGTGAAAGAATTTGGAGAATATAAACATAAATGGAAAGATAAGCCATAATCATGAATTGGAAGAATAAAATATCTGTACTATTAGAAGTGACATACAAAGTGAGTGTAATACTTGTTAAAATATCTTTACATTTTAACATTCTTTACAAAAATAGAAAATAACAACTATGCCATGTGTGGTGATGTACACCTATAATCCTAGCACTTGGGAGGCCATGGCAGGAAGATCACTGTGAGTCTGAGGCCAGATTGAACTATTACATGAAAGCCTGTCTTAAAAAAAAACATGAGGGCCAGCCAGATAGCTAAGCCCCTGCTTAGACAGATGCAGGGGAGGGGCTGGGGTTCAATTCCAGCCTGCAGAGCCAGCCCCACTCCTGGGGTGCACTGAGCCATTGACTGAGAATGGGCGTGGTGGTGTGCATCTATAACTCCAGCAGTTTGGAAGCTGAAAAACAGGATCACTATGAGTTCAATCTGTATAGTGAGACCCTGTACTAAATACATTTAAAAAAGTGAAATTCTTATGAGATCATAAACCCTCCCAAATAAAATAATTTAAGAAAAAAAAGCTATAGCTATCACAAAGCATCATGGCACTAGTATAAAAAAGCATTTAAACCAATGGGACAGAGTATGAAGTTCAGAAATTAATCCATATATTGATAGTCAACTGATTTAACTCAGAAGTATTAATGGAGAAAGGAAACTGTTAAAGAAATGGTGCTGAGAAAACTGAAGATTTCCATGCAGATAACAAAATTAAATCCTTATTTCACACCATATGCAAAATTCAATTAAAAATGGATTAAAAGGTAAATATAAGACCCCAAACCTTTGAATTCTGAAACTACTAGGACGAAACATACAAGAAAAATTCCATGTCATTGGTTTGGGTGATAATATTTTGCTCAACATATTATCCTCCAAACACATGAAACTGAGACAAAAGTTGACACATTGGATTACATGTAACTAAAAAGCTCTTGTACAGGAAAGGAAGCAACAGATTAAGGAGACAACTTAGAACATGGAAGAACATATTTACAAACTATGTGCGTGATAAGAGATGAATATACAAATGTATAGGGAAGATTTCAAATAGCTCAGCAGAAAGAAAACAGATAGTCCAAATAGAAAATGTGCAAAGGACTTGCACAGGCATTGCTCTGAAGAAGAAAGAAGAAGAAGAAGAAGAAGAAGAAGAAGAAGAAGAAGAAGAAGAAGAAGAAGAAGAAGAAGAAGAAGAAGAAGAGGAGGA
>NW_004524784.1:120791-128167 GCF_000260255.1 Octodon degus
AAAAAAAAACCCACCAAATTTATGAGATATCACCTCATATCTATTATGTGGACAGGCAAACAATAACAGGCATTAGTGAAGACAGGGAATCCTTGCATACTGTTGGTGGGTATATAAATTGATACACACATCATGAAAATGGGGTGGATATACTCAAATATTAAAATGAGCTACTTTGTGATACAGCAGTCACTTTGCATTTTATCCAAACCAAATGAAATCATTATATTCAAGGCATATCTGCAGTTCCATGATTATCAATACATTATTAATAACTCAATCATAGAATCAACCTAAATATTAATTAATGGTTAAGCTAATACAGAAAATACGGTATATATATATATATATATATACAGTGAGATATTATTCAGCCATTAAAATGAAGGAAATAATGCCATATATACTAGTGTAGATGAACTTGGAGGTCATTGTGTTATATGGAACAAACCAGGCACAGAAAGACAAGTGCAATATTGTCTTACTTATATATAGAATCTAAAAAGTTGACTCACTAAACTACAGTGCTTTAGTGATTAACAAGGGCTAGCATAGTGAACATGGGCTAGGGATGGTTGGGGAGATATTGTTCAGAGAACACAAAATTTCAGTTTTATTGTGGAATATTACAGAGTCCTTTTTGGTCCTCCTATTGGTCCAGGAAGTTTATTTGTAATCCCATGGATAAATTATTGGAATGACATCAAGTTAATTCCAATCAACCATATCCAATGCAATCACAGCAGAATAAAGACGCTAAAGCATATTTGTAGTTATGGGGAGCCAAGGGGTCCCAACTCTAGCCATGGTGACGGCTATCTGCAACAAAGGCCTCGACCCAGGGCTGAACCTTGGTTTTATTCAGTCACAAAGGAGGAGTGACTTGAAGATGAATGATTGAGAATTATAGGAAGAATTTGAATATTGTGGGCTATGATAGGTAAGAAGCCTGCATTTACTCTGTCATTTGCAGAGAGAAAGATATTAAAAAATAATTTGCATTACACTATTGAGACAGTATCAAATATTATGCGGTCCAGTGCTTCCATTCTGATACATAATCTTTCAAGCCCCAAGAAGTGATATCCTCTACCTCAAGGCTCGATCCCATCCTACAACTTGGAGCACTGGTTCTTCATTCTGTTTCAATCTGGCTCATATTAATGAGCAGCAGGTGTAGGTTATCAGGGAAACACACAAGCCATCTTTAAAGACTACCTCCAGCACCTCAGCTAGACCAACATGCATTGTTTAAAGCCAATTGAAAAGATAAAGAGAAGTCCTAGTGAGCTCTGTACGTATCCATACAAGGACAGGGTCAGGCTCAGCCAAAATAAAGACAATTGCTCTTCATTCAAGGAAAGCCGCTCAGGTGGCCCTCCACAGAATGTATTCATTATAATATGTTTTATTCTTGGAAAATACTAAGGGGAGGGAATGATTAATATTCTCAACACAGAATAATAACTATGTAAAATAATGCATATACTTATTAGGTATATTTGATCATTTTTCAATATACTGTAATGTTGTATATAGTGCATTTTTCTATAAATTAGTAATAAGAATAAATTTAAAACTTTGTCATAGCAATTCTTTATTGAACTTAATGCCCAAGAAACTTATGTTATTGTAGTCTGAGTAAATGCAAACACATTCTGTTTGCTGGTAATAAACTGGTTTCTAATTATATAAATTTAGATTGTTTAAAGAACAATGCAAATGGGAAATAGGAAGTGAGTAACTAACAGTAAATCATCTTTGATCTTATAATTTAGAAGTTGTGCTATGCTCCAGAAATGCAGGCAATTTATTTCTTAAGTATGTATGAGAGTGGTTAGTAAAAAGAAAGTTTTTAAGAAAAGACTAAAATGTATCACTTTAAATTAATTGCATGTAACCATAGTCTACGCTGTTGTATATATCTCTGAGATTACCACACATTTATTTTTTCCTAAGAATAATTCAGTACATTCACAGGCTATTTTATAATGTCAGGCTGCAATATATTTTATGTTTATTTTATTGCTGTAGCACATTGCCAAGAATATTAAATGCTGCAAATACTGTTATTTTGGCAAATGAAAGGACTTTTCCTGGCATTTTTGACCCAGGCACCTGCAGCCCTGAAGTTCTTGAGTCCTAATTTGTTCAGTCATGAGTTCCACTAAGAGGTAATATAGTTACAACTTAAAATGAAATTTTCCTCTCTCCTTGTGTCCTTAGGACTCATTAATTCAAGTACCTGCACAATTTTAAGTAACTTCTAAAGAGTTAGATCTTGCCATTATCAAAATTTTATTATTTTCAACCTCTTGAAAGATATCTTCTATGTCCATGTACATCTTTTTGTGTAGATCAACTATATTATATTCTAAACTGATTGTATACTAGGCAGAAGCCAACTATCTATGCTACCTATTTTGATCCAAGCTGACAGCATGGAGCATTGGCTCTTTATCTTGTCTCAACCCGACTCATATTAAAGAGCAGCAGGTGTAGGTTATCAGGGAAACACACAAGCCATCTTTAAAGACTACTTCCAGCATCTCAGCTAGACCAACATGCATTGCTTAAAGCCAGTTGAAAAGGTAAAGAGAAGTCCTAGCCAGATCTGTACTTATCCACACAAGGAGAGGGTCAGGCTCAGACCAAATGGAGACAACTGCTCTTCATTCAAGGAGAGCTGCTCAGGTGGTCCTCCACTGAATATAGTCATAAAAACATATTTCATTCTTGGAAAATACTAAGGGGTGGGAATGATTAATATTATCAACACAAAATAATTACTGAGAATTAAGTTCAACAAAGAATTGCTATGACAAAGTTTTAAATTTATTCTTATTACTAATTTGGAGAAAAAACATACTATACAACATTGCAGTGTATCACAAAATGATTAAATGTACCTAATAAGCGTACGCGTTATTTTGCATCTCAGACTACCTATGATATTTATTCCACCAAATGAATCTCTGCACAAGAGAAAACAATGTACTATGACACATTTTTCTTAGGAATATGTTGAAAAAGTCTTACTCATTCTAACATTGTGATTTGATATAGAGAAAATTTCATAGATGCGCTCTTTTAACAAGCCCAGGGACCAAGGTTTGATTTCGCCACCACAAGCTGCACTGGCCCAGCTTCCAGGTGCAGTGAGCTGGCCACTGAGTCCCGGGTGTGGTGGTGCACACCTGTAATCCCAGCACTGGGGAGGCTGAGAACAGGAGGATCACTATGAGTCCAAGTTGCATAGTGAGACCCTGTACCAACCAAATAGAGAAAAAAAAAATCATATGTTCAGCTTTAGTGCATAATGGCAAATAATTTCCTATCATGGTATTACTAATGTATGTTTTTCTTAGCAATGTAGAACAGTTCCCATCCTTCCACATTGTCAATGAAACTTTGTACTGACATTATTTTAAAATTAGCTTTTATCATTGGCTAGAGTTATTATATTATGATTGCTTTGTTTACAAAATATTTATTTATTTATTTATTTATTTGTACAGCATCTCGCTATGCAGTTCAGACTCATAGTGATCATCCTGTCTCAGCCTCCTCAGCACGGATATTACAGGCATGTACCACAATGCCTGGCTTTGGTGGCCGGCTTGGCTTGGGGCCATCACGGCATGTGGTACCAGGGACTGAACTTGGATCCTTGAGCTTGCCAGGCAGGTGCTTAGACCACCTAGCTATCTCCCTGGCCCTTATATTATTATTTTAATTTTAGTATTTCTGGAGACTAATAAGGGTAAGAGTGCTCTTAAGCATTTTCCCCCATACTTTTTGCTATTTAGTCTCTTGCAAAATCATTCAGTTATAACTACTATCTTTATATTAGTTGGCTTTGCCTTGGTGTATTCTATCCACTTAAATTTAGTACAATTAAGTGGTTAGGGTTAAATTATCACATTGTTATTTATTTATGTATTTGCTTTTCTTTTTTTGGTGAACCAGGGATTGAATGTAGGCTCTTAAGCTTGCCAGGGAAGCACTTATTCCACTGAACCATCTCCCTGGCTCCTATGGTATTTATTTTCATTTATTCTGACTCTTTATATTCCTTTTGTTTTCTTTAGTGTTTTGAATTAAATATTTTATTACATTATTTATACTAATAATTAATTATACATTATGTTACCATCTTTATTGGCTACTATAGAAATTATAATTCATATTATTTTCTTATTACAAAAAATACAGGCTATTACTTTTAATTTTCTTTGACAACCATAGAAGCTCTAAAAAGCTTTTTTCCTTCTTTATATCAGTATTATGAGAATAATCACAATTTCACACAGTATTATGAATTTTGCTATCTACAGTTAATATTCTGTTATCCTTGCTTGCATTATTATTCACACATATCACTGACACAGTACTGTATTTATTTGCACTTACCCACTTATAATCAGTAATCATTTATATCTTTATTATTGCTGTGAGCTTTACTTCCTCTTGTATTTCCATGTTTCTGAAGTACTTTTTTATCCGCATGCAAGGCCCTTAGTAACTTTTCCTTTTTTTATGACAGCTAGAATGATGTCATCTAGTTATTGTTTGAATGTTTACAACAACCTTGAGTTGTGAAAACTATTTTTAGTGGATACAGAATTCTATGTTGGCAGAGTTATTCCATCTTAGCCTTTGGCGATGCATTGGTATTTCCATCTTGTTTTCCTTATCCCTGCTGGGGAGCCAGTTATTTTTTTCTTATTTTTCCTATAAAGGCAATATTCTCCCACTTTATTTTTGTTCTTTGCTCTTTAGCTTTGATTTATCCTCTTTGGGGTTCACAGAGCTTCTAGAATTTATGCAGGTGTGTCTCACATAAGGATAGAATTAACTTATTCATTATCAGAAGTATTTTTCTTTGTCCTTTTTTCCCCTCTCTTTTAAGTACATCCTATTACATTTGATCTTTTTTATTTCTTGAATAATTGCTCACTTGACCACTGCTACATGTTCTCCCACCTTCATGGGTGCTTCCTTTTCCAGTGTTACACTTAATATTTTTATGGACTTACCATCCAATAGCCAGTGTGTTACCAAATTTATCAAAAGAGTTCTTTTCTTTTTTTGTATTTTTGTAATTTTTTTTTTTTTTTGTACAGGGTGTACAGCATCTCACTGTATGGATCAGACTCATAGGGATCCACTTGTTTACAGCCTCCCAAGTACTGGGATTACAGGCACGTGCCACCACGCCCAGTCTCAATCGCCATCTCAGCGTGCACATGGGGCCAACACGGCAGGCTCAGGGATTCAACTCCCAGCCCCTGCATCTGTCTAAACAGGTGTTTTAATCCAATGAGCTATTTGGCCAGCCCTTAATAAGTTCTTTATTTTGGAAATGTTTCTATTTTGAGTCATAGAGTATGCATTTAACTCTTTTTCTTGATTGCAATTTTCCATTAAATTTTTCTTTTATACTTCATCTATTTGACTTAGATTTCTTTCATTTCTTGAACATACTGTAGTTTTTTTTTTTTTTTTTTTTTTTTTCGGAACCAGGGATTGAACTCAGGATCTTACTCTTACCAGGGAAGCGCTTATTCCACTAAGCCATCTTCCTGGCCCCAAATTAAACTTTTCTGAAACCTAGATTTTTTTTTTTTTTTTTCCGGAACCGGAGATTGAACTCAGGCCCTTGTGTTTGCCAGGCAAGTGCTTATCCTACTGAGCCATCTTCCCAGCTGTAACTGTTTTAGCTAAGGGGGGGAATGGGGTGATACTTGGGGCCAGGGAGATAGCTCAGTAGAATAAGCACTTGCCTGGCAAGCACAAGGTCCTGAATTCAATCCTCTGTACCACAAAAGAAAAAAAATGATTTAGATGAGTTGGCTAACTTTACATTTGGATTATTTGTATGTTTTTTATTATCTGCCATCTCTTTTTCAAAGCATGACATTTTCTGCCATCTTTCAAATTATAGTAATGTTTTATTACATATTGAATATTATATGTTGTACATAAACTACCAGAGATTTCTAATATTGTAAACTTTCATCAGAGAGAGCTTTACATTTTCATGTTCATTAGGTTATTAATCTTGTCATTGCATTCAAATTCAATGTTAATCTGAGTTGCCACAGAGTTTAAATTATCCTAATCCCACCTCTGGTTAATCTTTGCTTCTGCTGTGTGGTTTCCTCATATCTCTTACTCGGAGCCTGGATTTCCTTTATTTTTCTAAGGTGTGCAAGTGCTGTAGGAGTACTAGTTTTATGTTTTAGAGGCTGAGCCTCCAGGTTCATCCTGCACACCATCAAGATGTGGAAAATGGAGGGGCCAGGGAGATGGCTCAGTGGAATAAGTGCTTCCCTGGCAAGAGCAAGGATCTGAGTTCAATCCTCGGTTCCAGAAAAAAAATGTGGAAAATGTTTTGAAGAGAAACTTGCTAGTGTGCTTGAAGTTTTTATTTTCTTAAGCATTGAACAGATGAGAGAATTTCATTCTACTTCTAGATGAATTTGACCTATATATCCTTATTCCTGCAAGCATCAGAATGAGAGAAACATTCTGTAAGTACATCAGCTATTTTTCAGTTCCCTCAAGTTCTCATTTTGCACACTACTTTGTGATTCCTAAAAACTGTTATGGCTCAAATTTCCCTCATTAGAGGTTCTGTGCTTATTCAAAACTGATGGTTGGACAGGCAGGATCATTAATCTACAATTAAGATGAGTCCATTTTCTGGGGAAAATGAACATTAGTTTTCCCCTCTGAAAGTTTCCCCCTTAAATATATCTTCTTAAACTTTTATTCATATACTGTGTTTTACTGTCTCTGATTTCTAGTACCTTTAAAATGTGTTTGAGTAATTTATTTGTCTTTTTCTCCTTATTACTGCAGGATCACTGGCCTGCTGTGATACAGTACACCAAACTTGGAGACTGAAGTTTGAATAGATTGTTTATGTTTTTCCTGTCTTTCATCTGTTGGCTTTAGAGTGCATCTTAGACGATATAGCATGTATCAATTTTCTTGTTGGTTGGAAATACAAGATGTTTCTGGTATTTACACAAAGACTAATGTCAAAGGTCAACAATTGATTGTTATGCTTTTGTGATGAATGTAGTTTAATGTGCTAGTTCTTATTTAAGTTTTCTTGCATAGTTTTATGTAAATAGTGATTATAGTCATCTGAAGACTGAATTAAATGGACTTTTTTATTTTTACTTTTTTATTTTTAGCAGTATTGAGGACTGAACTTAGCACCTTGCACTTGCCAGGTAGGCACTTATGCTACTGAGCTATCTCCCTGGCCACTTAAGATGGCCTTTCTTTCTTTCTTTCTTTCTTTCTTTCTTCTTTCTTCTTTCTTCTTTCTTCTTTCTTCTTTCTTCTTTCTTCTTTCTTCT
>NW_004524784.1:128289-129905 GCF_000260255.1 Octodon degus
TAAGAAGAATATATGCAGTGTATTATTTGTTGAAACTGTACTTTCGATTTGATTTGAAACTGTCTCATTGCTATATGTTTATGAATAAAACTTTGAAAAAAAATAAAAAAAAATAAAAAAATAAAAGAAGGCAGGGGATATAGCTTAGTGTGAAGAACTTCGGCTAAATCATCAGTCATATAAAAAGTCCCTTTTTAAAATGCTATATAGTATTTGCATGTAATTATGCATAACTTCTTATACAGTGAAATGTTTGTACATTACTTATGATACATAAGCCAATGTAAATCCCATGCAAATTGTTATACTATGTTGTTTAGGGAATAACGAGTTTGAAAGTCTGTACATGTCCAGTATGGAAGTAATTTTTTTCTAAGCTTTTGACTTGTGGTTGATTGAATCTATAGGTATAAGACTGATGGATATGTAAGGCCAATTATATATAATTGAAACATGTATCTCATCATATATCAATTATATATCAATAACGCTGTCTGAAAAATAATTATATTTTCTAATGTATCCAAATTAAAATTGACACCAACCTAGAATAGGTAAATAAAAACATCAGCACTCCCTTATCTGTAGCCAGTGGAACTATGAATGTGTATCGACTACTTTCCTAAACACAGAAGGTAGTAATTATGCTAATATAGTCAGGTTTCTGAAAGAGAGGCAAACTGTGCCAAACATCAGTTTAAGAGATAAAATTATGTGCTCTTGTAGTTTATATCTTATTAGTGGTAATGAAGAAGAATGCAATTTGTATATATGTCAGCTAGCAAATTTATTCTCCATAGAAAGCATGAATAGAATAAGAAAATAATCTGTCATATTTATGAAATGGGAGTTACAACTCTCAGAGAAGGTATATTATTTTAAAGCCAGAAAGAAGAATATTTTCAGTTTATCATGACAATGAAATTATGAAAATGTGTTTTATAACATAAGCAAGCATTGTGGTACTTGACAGAAATACAGATACTAAAAATTCTTTGCTTTTATGGTTACTACTAATTTTGAAAGTGTATGGGAGATACATCAGCAAATGAGAAAAGGATAGAAGAATATAGCAGTGTAATATTTCCTCATGAGGAGCAATTCTGGTCACTTACTACGGACCAAGTTATCGAAATGGAATCTACTGAATCCAGGTCCTGTAGGGAAAAGAAGTTACAATCAAATAAAAGTGGTATGTGAGTGTGGTAGGTATTTCACATACCATGAGTTGAATAAGTATTTCTTGAAAACTTCCTTTATTTTTGGAGTATTATTTTATTTTTCTATTTTTTTTATTTTTTCTATTAATTTATTGAGAAACAAATAGCAATGAGACAGTTTCAAACCAAACTGGTAGGACAGTTTCAATTATTAACACATTGTATACATTCTTCCTAGTGGTTAATTACTGTACAAGATGCAGACATGATATCATACTTACATACACCATTAGAACAAATCACTCTATTCATTAAGAGAATGTAACTGTATATCGATCTTAGCCATTTGAATACACAGATACAAAATGGACATTCATCTGCATTCCTTTTTTGTTGTTAAGTTCTGTTATTTGAATATTATAGGTGTGTAAACTCAGCAAAATATTCTAAAAGAGT
>NW_004524784.1:130005-134830 GCF_000260255.1 Octodon degus
CCCTCCCTCCCTCCCTCCCTCCCTCCTTTCTTTCCTTTCGGTCTCTTTCTCTTTCTTTTTTATTTTTCTCTTCTTCCAGAAAGTTTAAATGTTTTTCTCATCCATAAATACAAATCTGTTTTACTTATGATCTGAATCTGATATTAAATATGCAATAATTGCAATGATCATAAGGTAAGAGAGAAAATGTACATTAAATTATAAAAGAAAAAGTCTCTGTGTGTTTCTATCAATTCTTTTCTCTTTTTTGTATATTCTCCTTTTTTCTATTTTTTATCATAGTAATCAGATGGCATTATTTGAATCTCATGAAGCATTAAGAAATATAAAAGAAAATTATAGTTTAAAGATGAGTATTTATTGAACACTTATTTGTTAGATTGTTTTAGACTCTTAAAACACATTGGTGAAAGAACTGTGTGAGTGGTGTGTTGGGCTGAACATAGATCTTTGGAGATATTGCCAAAGAACCCAAAGATTAGACTGAAAAAAAAAAGCTATGCTTCTCCAAAGGCCTGTATTGTAAGTGCTTTGTCAGTTTGTAAAACGTGAAGTAGTCAGCAGTTTAGTTCGTGAGAGACCACTGAATCACATGCAGTTGCTTTGGCGAGTGGGTCAGGACCCTGGCATGAGACAGCTGGGAGGAAAAAGCCAGTCACCATATTTTCTCTACTAACAAATGAGATGTGGGGATCAGGGTACAATAAAGCATATCAGTTGGGTGCTGTTGGTCAGAAAACAGCATAACATCAAATCTCAGTGTATTGGCCAGGTCTTAGAGATGTACCATATCAGTATGCGAAACAGAGTCTTGAACTTTTGTGGAAGAAAAAGTAGACTATGTTGAATACATGGACAAAAACAATGTGAGGTGACAAGCAACAGCAGTCATAGCTGGCAACATTATCTATTAAAGTGACCAGACAAAGGAAAAAGAAAGAACAGGCAATTCTTTGGCCATTGTTTGGTATAGTCTCATTTCTAAATCAAGTATAGTCTTTATAAGATAGGAATTAAAATGGTATTTTATACAATGAAAAAACACATTGGTGATCAGAGCAGATGAGGCCACTTCTGTAGAATTTGAAGGTAATCCCTATGCTTGATTGACTATGTGAAGTACAAATGGGAATTGTTAGACTCAGAGTAAGTCATCATTTATGACCTAATTAGGCTTAAGCACATGGTCCCCAGTTTGATCGTTGGTACCACACACACACACACACACACACACACACACACACACACAGAAAGAGAGAGAGAGAGAGAGAGAGAGAGAGAGAAATGGACATTAAACTTTTATTTATTTATTTGATACAAGGTCTCTCTACACATTTCAGACTTAGTGATCCTCCTTTCTCAGCCTTCCCAGTGCTGGAATTACAGGGCTACATCACTACCCCCGATTTCAGGCCAGCACTGCATACTCAGGATTCTGGGGTCAGCACAGCATGTGGTACTATGGATCAAACTCAGAATTCTTGCACTTGCCAGGCAAGCACTTAGACCACTGAGCCCAGTCCTATTTATTTATTCATTTTTGTTTTGAATTTTATTTTATTTATATGAGCAGAATATATTTATTGAGGGAAAGAAAGCTCCTGTCTGAGAAAAGGACGGGGGTGGGGGGGTGGGGCTGAGCCAGTTGTCTATTTTATTTTATTTTTGTCTTTTTGAGACAAAATCTTGCTGTGCATTTCAGGCTGGTCTTGAACTCACTTTCAGCCCAGGCTGGTCTCCACCTCACTGTGATACCTCTGCCTCAACCTCCGAAGTGCTGGGATTGCAGGGCTGTGCCACCAGGCCCAGCCTAGACTGTATATTTAAAAGACCACATTCTTAGCAAAAAAAAAAATAAAATTATGCCCACTTAGACAACTTGATGAATGAGATAAAATGTAGATTGAAGCATTGGAACCATGGCAGATATGTACAGATGACGAAGATGCAAAGTTCAGTGAAGAAAGATAACTTTTGGACAAACAGTGCTAAAAAAAATTAGCTGTTTGGGCCAGGGAGATGGCTCAGTGGAATAAGTGCTTCCCTGGCAAGCGCAAGGGCCTGAGTTCAATCCCAGGTTCCACAAAAAAAAAAAAAAAAAAAAAAAAGCAAAAGCTGTTCAATTAGCAATTAATATTTCATACCATTTACATAAATTAACTAAAAACAAATAATGAAACTCACTGTGAATATTTATATCAGCTACAGATGGTAGCATACATCTGTAATCCCAGAATCTAGGAGAATGAATCAGGAGAACCGCAACTTTGAGCTAAGACTGAGCAACTCAGTGAGCCCATATGAAAATAGTTTTTATTTTTCCTATACCAGGGATTGAAGTTGGGACCTTGCACTTTCCAGGCAGGTGCTTGACCTGCTGAGCTATATACCCAACCCTTGAAAGTAAAAACTAACAACTTTGTAGATAGCTAAAAAGGTCTTAGGATGAGCTTATGGCAAAGGCACCATGTTAAATCTTCATTATGGTAAGACAACAAACATAGAAGAATACGTAAGAAAAAAACTGTGACCTTGAATTAGGCCAAGAATAGACACATTGCCAAATACATACACAATCTGTGAAGCAGAAAATTGATGAACTGAATTTCATCAAAACTGAAGCTATTTGTTGTTTAATGTATGCTGTTAAGAGAGATAAGAGATAGAGAAAATATTTGCATATAGCATAGGCTTGTCCAGAGTCTATAGAGAAGTCTCGAAATTAAGTAAGATAATCACTCCAGTGAAAATATGCATAAACAATCTATCCAGACTTTTCCTCAGGAGAGATATGCAAGCTAAAAAAAAAAAGGATTTGGAATTTGTTCAGAATCATTAGCCAAAAGAGTAATTCAAATTGTACTTCTAAAAATTGAGCATGTCAAATGCTAATGAGGCTATGAAGAAACTGGAATTCCAGCTCCAGTGAGAACTTCATGCAGCCCATCATTTGATCCTGGCCATTACAAACTAACATGCTTACCCATGAAATATGGAAAGGCAATCCCACGAAGCCCAGGGCATTACCTTCATTGAGCCTTTGGACTAGACGTAAGGTAGAAACAACTTGGTTCATCAGATGAATTGATAAATTATAATGTGATTACAATGTTTCTATACAAAAAATAACTACCAGGCAGAAAAAAGTAGAATTTTTCATACTTTTAACAGCATAGATTTATGGTGAATGAATAGAGTTTAATGAAAAGGACATACTTTGTATTTTTTAATGTAAAATTCTAGAGAATACCAAAATAATTCATAGTGTGAGATAGCAGATCAGTGGGTATTTGATGTATTAGTTTTAGAATTTCCAGAGAAATATAACTAATAGGGTAGACACATGAGTGGATACATTTATTTTACTCTTGTTTTAAGTTAAATCATGAGAACTGGGAGATAGCTAAGAGACATAAGTGCTTGCCTGGCAAGTGCAAGGTCCTAAATTTGGTCTCTGGTACAAAAAAAAAAAAAAAAAAAGAAAAGAAGATGAATGAATGAAGGAATGAATGAATGAAAAAAGAAAAGCAGAGATAGGCATGGTGGGGTCCACCTGTTACTCCAGTCCCATGGGAGGCTGAAGCAGTAGGATCTTAAATTCAAGCCCAACCTGAGCAATTTAGCAAGTTAAATGAGAAAAGGTTTATTGTGGCTCACAGTTTGTAGAGATTTTAGTTTATAAGCCTTACTGGCTCCAGGGTTGTGTGCACTTGGCAGAGGGGCATCATAGAGGAGAAAAACTGTTCACATTGTGGAAGATGTAAAGCAGGAGGCAGCCTAAGCAGCAAGTAGCAGAAAACAGGCTGAATTATTAGAAAGAAATGGCTTATGAAATTTTGGAGGCTAACTGGAAAGTAAAAAACTCAATAAAACATGGTGTAAGTTCTAGTCTGAGGGTAGGAAAATAAAAATATGTTATAGCACAGTGATCAGGGAAAAGTGGGGAAAGAACAGAAGAAAGAAGAAGAGGAAAAGGAAGAGGAAGAGGAAGAGGAAGAGGAAGAAGAAGAAGAAGAAGAAGAAGAAGAAGAAGAAGAAGAAGAAGAAGAAGAAAACAGACAGAGACAGAGATACCCACACAGAGGGAGAGAGGCAGAGACAGAGACTGAGACAGAGTCAGAGACAGAGACAGAGAGACATAGAGGCAAAGAGAGAGAGACACACAGACACAGACCCAGAGATACATAGATAAAGACTAAAACATTCTCCTTTTCTCTGCCTGTTTATGTATTCAGGTTCTCAATATATTATTGGCTGATGCCCTCTCCATCAGAGACTGAAACCCATTTTACTCAGTTTCCTGATTCAAATGCTATTCTCACCCAGGAGCACTCATATCCAGAAATAATGTGTTATTTAATTTTGTTTAAACCACAATGGATCACCCAATAATGGCAATAATAGTGCTACCATGGTACAAATACTCTATGTGTGATTGAAAATGTACTAATCCCTTTTCCAGAAGAAGAGGTCAAATCCTCTAGTGATGTTTATCTTACTCTTTGATGCCATTACTTAAATACTGTGCTGTAAAATCAATATATCGTATGTTTGATACAACAGTAAGAGTTAAGGAACTGAAGGTCTGGGCACAGTGGTCCACTCCTGCTATCCCAGCATCGCAAGACTCTGGAAGCCTAAGACAAGAAGATCCAAAGTACAAGCCAAGCCTGGATGTATTATTGAGTTCTTGTATCAAAATAAAAAAATAGTCCTAGCCCAGGTCTGGTGAGTGTGCGGAGAGTTTCCTGCTACCCTGCGCCGGCGGAACCAGTCCCAGCCCAGGCGAAGCGTGGGCCGGACCCTCTCCCAGCCCCTCGGGTCA
>NW_004524784.1:142845-146375 GCF_000260255.1 Octodon degus
TCCTGAGATCCTGTACCTCAGATTGTAGAACCTTTGTCAGTGTCAGCCATGTGGATGAGTCACAGCCATTGGTTGGCCAATGTGCTCTCTGTGAAAGCTTGAGAGAATGGTTTCTCTCCATGTAACTCTCCTTAGGCACACTCTACATCATCGATCACTTTCCTATTTGGACCCCTAATCTCCTTGACCATAAAATTTGGGAAACTACTGGCTTACATGACGTTACAATACAAGTTCTCATATGTCCTGAGTCTTAATTGACCTTAGAAGGCTAGGGCCAAAATGTCGGATTTCCTTGCAGCCCTCCTTTTTCTCTAATTTTGATCTGCTAACATAGGTTGTTAACCATACAGAAGACAAGCTTATTGTTATTACCATACAGCTTAGGCTGTTAAGCTTAACCTTACTATCTGTCTGCATATCAAACATCTTAGGCATAATATGGAACAGGTATTTTTCATCAAGTATCGATATTTTGAAATTTAAGTGCCTACAGAATATATTAAAAAATTTAAAAATTAGAATATATTTTAAAATAGGCATAAAGAATTATATATTTCTCATGTTTACACATAAGTCCAAAAATCTCACCATATACAACCTTGAAGGAGGACAGTCCCACAATATACCTTTTCCTGTCTCTTGCTTTCATTCACCACCCCCTACTTTTTGAACAACCACCTACCCAAGAAACATCATAGGTGCAACTGCAATGTCATGACAAGCAGCCCATATTCAGAAGACCAAAATGACAGGCACTCCAAACATGAAACTACTGTTATAGATTACCATCTTCAGTGCAGTAGTTTCGTTCACAGGTATCAGTATATATAGTTAGTCAGGTTGAGAATTCTTCCAATTAACTGCTAGATTAAAAGCTCTTCTGGAGATTCTCAGGATCATTGCCTTGCCCATCTTCTACATATAAATGTATGACTTGACTTATTCATGTTTCCTAAATCTTCTCCTTTCCTTCTGTTGATTAGTAGGTCCTTGAGATCCTGCTTTCTTTTTACTTGTATTATATTTTATATTTATATTTCTTCTTTTGAGTTCTTATACTAGGGAAACTGTATGATATTTACACATTTGTATCTGGTTTATTTCACTTATGAGCATATATTCAAGGGACATCCACTTCAATATAAAGGCTTCGAGATTATCATTCTTAATAGTGGAATAATACTCCATTGTGTAAAAATACCACATATTTTCAACCATTACTCAGGTGATGGGCATCTTGGTTGTTTGTAGGATTTGGCTATCACAAATTGTGCTGCTATAAACATAGGCACACATATATCACTATGATATGATGTTTTCAGATCCTCTGGGAAAATTCCCAATAGAGGTATAGCTGGTTTAAAGAGGATTTCCAGTCCAACTTTTCTAAGGAGTCTCCATACTGATTTCCATAATGGTTGCACCAGTCTACACTTCCACCAGCAGTGGAGAAGGGTTCCTTTTTCCCCACAGCCTCTCCAACATTTGTTGTTGGGTGATTTCTTTATGATAGCCATTCTTTCTGGGGTGAGATGATATCTCAATGTGGTTTTAATTTGCATTTCATGAATGGCTAGTGATGTGGAGCATTTTTTCATATATTTATTCGCTTCTTTAATTTCTTCCTCTGAGATGTGTGTGTTCATCTCGGATGCCCATTTCTGGATTGGGTCTTTAAATTTTGGGGCCCTAGTGTTTTTTACTTCTTTATAGATTCTAGAGAGCAGACCTTTGTCTGAGTACTTATTTGTCACAATTTTTTCCAAATTTGTGGGTTGCCTTTTCACTTTGTTGGTAATATCTTTTGATGTGAAAAAACTTCTATCCCTATGTGTTCAAGAGTTCCTCCCACATTCTCTTCCAGGAGATTTAGCATCTCTGCTTTAATGTTTAGATCTTTAATCCATTTTGACTTTAGTTTAGTGCATGGTGATAGACCTAGGTCAAGTTTGAATTTTCAGCATGTAGACAGCCAGTTTTTCCAGCACCATTTGTTAAAGAGGCTATGTTTCTTGAAGCGAGTATTTTTGGCCCCTTCCTCAAAAATAAGGTGGCTGCGTGTGTTCTTAGGGGCTTCATTGTCTTCTAATCTATTCCATTGATCCTCAGGTCTATTTTGATGCAAGTACCATGCTGATTTTATCCCAGTATCTTCGTAGTATAATTTCCATTCAGGAATTTTAATGCCTCCTGCCTTGTCTTTATTGCCCAGAATTGCCTTAGCTATTTTAGGTCTTCTCCAGTTCCAGATAAATTTTAGGAATGATTTTTCTATGTCTTTGAGGTATGTTGGTGGTAGTCTGATAGGGATTGCACTAAATCTGTACAGCAATTTTGGGAGTATGGCCATCTTCACAATGTTGGTTGTTCCTATCCAGGAGCATGGAATATCTTTCCATTTTCTGAAATCCTTTATGATCTCTTTTTTTCAGAGTACTGTAATTTTCCTTGAAAAGATCTTTGACTTCTTTAGTTAGGTTGATTCCAAGGTATTTCATTTTCCTTGGTGCTATTGTAAAATGTATTATTTCTCTAATTTCCCTCTCAGTGTGCTTGTTGTCTGTGTAGAGGAATGCTATTGACTTTTGGGTATTGACTTTACAACCTGCTATGTTACTGAATTTCTGAATTAATTCTAGTAGTTTCTTGGTGAATTTGTTTGGGTCATCCCAGTAAAGTATCATGTCATCTGCAAATAAAGATAATTTAAGTTCTTCTTTGCCTATTCTTATTTCTTTTATTTTTTTCTCGTGTCTAATGTCTGTAGGTAATGATTTCAGCACTCTATTGAATAGGAATCGTGATAGAGGACATCCTTGTCTTGTACCAGATCTAAGAGTAAAAGATTTCAGTTTTTCCCCATTTAGGATTATGTTATCTGTTGGATTTTTATAAATGTCTTTTACCAGATTGAAGTAGAGGTAATTTATTCCAATTTTCTGTAGAACTTTGAACATGAATGAGTGTTTAACTTTGTCAAAAGCCTTTTCTGCATCAATGGAGATGATCATATGGATTTTAATTTTTGCTCTATTGATATAGTGTATTGCATTTATAAATTTTCAAATATTGCATCATCCTTACATCTCTGGGATGAATCCTACCTCATCATGGTATATGATCTTCTTGATGATTTGCTGTATTCTATTTGGTAGAATTTTGGCATCTCTGTTCATGAGGGAGATCATCCTGTAGTTCTCTGTTTTAGTTGTGTCTTTCCCTAGTTTTGGTATCAGTATAATACTTGCCTACAGGAATGATTTTGGGAGGATTGCTTCTTTTTAAATTTCATGGAAGACTTTGAGGAGTATAGGGACTACATGTTCTCTAAATTTCTTGTAGTTTTCAGCAGTGAATCCATCTGGACCTGGTCATTTGTTTGCGGTAGGTTTTTAATTTCATCTTGTATTTCCCTGGCTGTTATTGGGCTATTGAGCATGGATATATCTTGTCGATTCAGTTGTGGTAATTTATACCTTTCTAGAAATCTGTCCATTTCTTCTGTGTCTTCTATTCTGTGAGAGTAA
>NW_004524784.1:148038-161507 GCF_000260255.1 Octodon degus
GATTGTTTCCTCATATTTGGGAAGTTTTCTGCTATTACTTCTGCCCATATTTTGTTAATGTCATTTGCATTGACTCCTTCTTTCTCATTGATGCCTATTATTCTCAAATTGTTCATCTTTGCATCATCTTGCAGGTGATGGATTATTCTTTCCAGCATCCTAGTTGTTTTTAAGAAATTCTGTCTTACATTTTCACTAGCTGCACCAGCATCTTCCAGATCTGAAACTGTCTTCACTTTCACTTAAACAGTTTTGTAAGCTTGTGATTAAGATTTTAATTTCCTCTATATCTCTTTGACTCTGCTTCGTGCAATCTATTTCTTTCCTGTGTTGCTCATTCACGGAATCTGTCATTTTTCTAATCTCTCTCTCTCTTTTTTTATCAATATCTTCTTTAGAAGCAGTTAGAAATTCTTTTACTGCAGTGTTTTTTTCAGATTGGGTTTCCTCCCTAAGTTTCTGTAGTTGCTTCTTTACTTTATATGCTATGAATTCTGAGTATTCCTTTTTTATTTCAGAAAATAATTGCCCTCTGAGTTCCTCTATAACTTTCTTCTGTTGCTTATTTACTATCAACCCTCTTAATTCATGCATTTGAGCCTAGCTAGTGTCCTCTGCACTTGTTCTGGGTCGGCATTGGGTTTTCTCCATATTTCTGCATTTGATTCTTTACTGCAGATGTTATTAATTCAGGGATTTCTCTTTTTATTTTCAATCTGAATTCCTCTATATCTTTCTGCAGCTATTTCTTTATTTCAGAAACCTTTCATTCATTGTTTTCAGCTGTGTTCTTCCCAATTTATTCTGTGTTAGTGTCCTCTGCACTTGTTATGGGTGGGCTTGGGTTCTGAGGTTGCATTTTGTTCCTTCTCGTCATTTTGTGTAGCACTGTCTTCTGACCTTTGTTGTAGATCTTTGTTTTAGTTATAACCTTAGCAAGTACTGAAGTTCAGATGCTGATCTGCACAGTTTGTATTTATGCAGCTGCACCTGGCTTGTGTCTGACTGCTGTGCTCAACTCCTTCCTACTGCTGCCCTTGAGGGTGAACCTGTTGTGCCCCTCTGGCAAGATTTTCTGCTCCAGGACTAGCTGGGTGGTTCTATCCTCTACAATCTGTGCAGGGATTGCAGCTGCAGTGTTACACTCCAGGCCTGTAAGCTAGACCTGAGCTGAGCCTGGAAATTACAAGGTAGAGTAAGGGGGAGACGCAGCTCTCCCACACACTCACTGGGTCTTGGCTAGGACTGTGTCTGGGGGTTTTTGGAATGAGACAGAGATTCCTACTCCATGGCCAGGGTGGGGGAGGTGCTGCGGAGTGGTGAGGGGCGTCCCACAGGGGTAGAAGACAGTCTCACCCACTCTGTGCCTGGGTTGGGACCAGTAGTAGGTCCCGCTGGCACAGGGTAGCAGGAAGCTCTCCCACACACTCACCGGACCTGGGCTAGGACTGGGTCTGGGGGTTCCTGGATTAAGGCAGAAATTCCTACTTGGCCAGTTGGGTGTGGGAGGTGCTGCGGAGTGGTGGGTGGCATCACAAGGGGTTGAAGAGTGTCTCACCCATGCTGCACCTGGGCTAGAGCAGTAGCAGGTCCCGCTGGCACAGGGTAGCAGGAAGTTCTCCCACACACTCACGGGACCTGGGCCAGGACTGGGTCTGGGGGTTTCTGGAACATGGCAGAAATTTCTACTCAGGCTGGTGTGGTGAGGGAGGTGCTGTGGTGTGGTGGGGGGCATCCCAAGTGGGTGGAATAGGGTCTCAACCATGCTGCGCCTGACTTGGGACCAGTAGTAGGTCCCGCCAGCGCAGGGTAGCAGAAAGCTCTCCCACACACTCCTTGATTATCATTTTCATGGTATTATAAAAATGTACATATAAAAATTTATTTTAATTCAAAATCATTTGCTTTAAACCATCTACTTGATGATTTTTGTTGTTATAGAAACATGGCTTGCTTTTTATTGAGGACAGGTCTATTTACTGGCTTTTTTAGTATGAATCACATCCATACTGCAGGGTCTGGGCTTTCTCCATTCCATTTCTAATGGAGTAGGGAACTAAACACAATTGGAGCAATCTGGTGTAGAAACCTTCCAAATGTTTGCAGAGATTTTTCCCAGTCAGTCAAGGACACTTTACCTACCTCAGCCATGGTGTCATGAGCTGGTAATCCCAGCACTACATGTAGCTGAGGCATGAGGCTAGTAATTTCAAGCCCAGTCAGGACAAGATAATGACTTAGTGAAACTCTGCCTCAAAATAAAAATAGGATGAAGAGGTAGCTCAGTCCAAAGGCCTGGATTCAATCCTCAGTACTGAGAAATCAAAAGACAATTTACACACAATGAAATTGGATAATCAAAGCTTTTAAAAAAATTGTAGATGAGAATATAGTGTTGGACCACAGATAATTCCACAGTGGAACTGGAACTGGAACTGGATATTTAGTGATAGTTCATCTCACCCATTGTAGGTAGAAACACAGATTCTAGAGACAGGGTACATCAGTTTAAATTGTGGTTATATAAGCTGGTACAAATCATTTTATATTTCTATGCCTATTTTACATATTGTATAAATCAGTGGTGCCTGCCTTTTAGGATTGCTTGTGAAGAATGAGGGTTTTCTAAAATCACTAGGTATTATTATTATTATTATTATTATTATTATTATTATTACCATTTTGGGAATAGACCCCAAGGCATTACACATGTTAGCCAAATGCTCTCCCACTGAGCTATATCACCAGCTATTTTTTCTATTATTACAGGTCTTCAGGTATAGTTATCTGTCATCTTTTCCTAGAGAAGCAGAAGCAGTAGGCTAGGATGGATGAGTGGTTGAATAGATAGGTAGAAAGAGAGAGAAATTCTTAAAAGACATTGGCACATAATAATGGAGGCTGATAAGTCTCGGCATGTCCAGGGTTAGCTGATAAACTGGAATTTCCAGAGAGCAAATGGTTTTGTTCCATCTGAAAGCTGGCAGGTAAGAGACCCAAGAAGAACCAAGGGTTCATTGCAAATCTCAAGGCAAGAAAATATTGATTCCAGTTCAAAGGCAGCCAAGGAGGAGGAATTCTCTTTTCTTGAGGGAAATTTCAACCTTTTGGTTCTCTTTAGACCTTGAACTGAAACCAGGCACACTCATATTTAAAAAGACCATCTACTTACTTCAATCTATCAAATCAAATTATAATGTTATCCCCAAATACTCTCCTAGTTATTCACATATTAAGTTTTGGCCAAATATTTGGGCACTTCCTAACTCATCAAGTTGACATTACACTGATACTATGCGTAGATATAGTCTATATTCTGTGATTTTTAAATGTAGACTTATTTTTGATGCTTTATGATGATGGTATTAATAACATAAGTAATGTTATTTACCATTTATTGAGTAACTGCTATGTACCGCTCACTGGAAAACACATTTCACATCAGTTATTTGTTTAATTATCAGATATGCCTTGAGTTCAGAGCCATTTGCTTATTTGTATTTTGGTCAGGGAGACTAATAATTAAGGGCAAGAAATGGGCTTCTGGACTTATGTACATTGACTTGTAGTGCATTGCTTTTTGTTCTCCAAAGATGAGATGACCTCAAAGTATGGGGCCACTAGGAATATCCCTTGCTCTCCCCCAGGCTTGCCCTCCAGATGACAAAGATTGGAGAGTGACACATTAACTGTAGTACCCAGTGTGTGCACTCTCCCTTCTGCTATTGTGAGTTCACTCTCCTCCGTTCCAAATTATAGTTGGCATCAGCAGTTCCTCTAAAATATCATGCATTAACAGATCTAGTGTGGCCACCATACCAGGAGCTTAATTTGCTATTGCTGTGCTTGAATTTGAAGATATTTGTAAGATTGATTATGTAATATATTAAAATGTGCTCACTGAGGAAAGTTTTTTAATAAAGCATATAGAGATTTTAAAGTGAGACTGTATCATCTGTAATCCATCTACTTTTCTCCCTAAAGGCAAATATTATAAAGGTTAATGTGTAAACTGTCTAAACTAGATCTTCATTTCTCTCCATGAATCAGACATATGGTCAAAATAATGTTGTCATTCTATAATGATTTTCTTGTGACTTGCCTTTATGACTCAAGGATATGCTTTTCTTTGGTACATTTATGTGTTAGTACATTTCAGTTATCTATAATCGGTGCAACACTGTGCTATAGTTTGGATCGAGAATGTATCGCAAAGGCACATGCATTTTTTAAAGGCATCCTCTTTACCAGGCTGCTCTTTGGAAGTGATGAGAACTTTAACAAATGTGACTCAGTGGGAAGGTTAAGTTCACTGGGTACAGGTCCTTAAAATGGATTGGGAACTCTGGTTTTCCTTCTTTTTCTTTTGGCATTCTGGCCATGACAGGAGCAGCTTTGTTTGGCCAGATGCTCCTTCTCTGATGTGCTTTACCCCCCAACCACTAAGCAGGAGCCTGAGAGCAGGAGTCTAAGAGTAATGGCTCCACTTGGTCATGAACTGAAACTTCTGAAACTGTGAGCCAGAATAAAGCTGTCTTTTTTATAAATTTTATTTTACTTTAAACAGAAAAAAAGAAAAATAACAATAAAACACCAGAGGTTCAAAACAGGCTAGTAGGACAGTAACAGCAATAAAATGTGTATTGTTATACTCATAATAGTTGTTCAGAGTACTAGATATAGGCTTGAAATATTGCCCCAAAAATATTAGTGCAAACCTTTCTTTTTAATGGATTAAAAGAACCTAGCTGTGTAACTATCTTAATGATCTTCTGGATATATATAGACATTTTTTCCAATTTCCCTTCCTTTCTTTCCCCTGTCTTCCATCTCTTTTGAACAGTTTCTTCCATATTCATAGTATCTCTTGTACATTTTAAAAGTATTTTATTTTATTTTGGAGAGTAAAAACAAAAACAGGAACAAATAGCAGAAACAAAGACGGAAACAGGGTAACATACAACAATGCATATATTACAGATGCTGAAAACAAGAAGTACAAATTAACAATGATTGTTAGATTACCTATTTTTATCATCAAATCTGTTGCTTATAAGAACACATATAAGTTATGCAAGATTGGACAAATAATGGATTATTAACACTGGCTTTCAATAAACTTTATTTTTTTTCTTTTCATCTTTTTACTATTTTTAAAATTTTAGGGTCGGCCAAATAGCTCAGTGGATTAAAGCACCTGCAAGCAGGCACATGGCCCAGGGATTTGATCCTCGGCCTTCAGTGCTGGCCCCACCCCCAGGGCATGCTGAGAGGGCAATTGAGACAAATGGCAAATGGTGGCACATGCCCATAATCCCAACACTTAGGAGGCTGTAAATAGCAGAATGACTACTAATCTGATGTAGTAGTGAGACCCTGAACACTCTGTAGACCTTTCCCTAAAATACAGGAAAAAAAAATTGTTTTAAGGGCCAGCCAAATACCTCAGTGGACTAAAGTGCCTGCCCGCTTAGGCAAGTTCAGGGACCGGTCAATACCTGGCAGGCCATGCCAGTCCCACCCCCAAAGGGCACTGAGATGGTGACTGAGAATTGGCATGATGGTTCATGCCAGTAATCCCAGTGCTTGTGAGGCTGAAAACAGGAGGATTACTGAGGCCAATCTGTCCCTGTGTAGAGAGATTCTGTAGACCCTGTATTAAATACATAAAAATACATTTTAAAAAGGACATAACAATAATTGATAAGATATTAGAAATGGTACACATTTAGAAGACCAGTCTGAGAGGCACTGAACCATGGTTTTGTATTGCACATTGCTGTCCTCAATGTAGTTACTTAGATTAAAGATATCAGCATACAGAGTTAGTAAAAGTGAAAATTCTAAACATTAACTTCTATTTAAAAAAGAAACTGATGGAAGTTATTAGTACTATCATCTCAGACTTGATATGTATATACTTGCATGATTTGTTGCCCTTCCATTTTCCTATCTTTTCTCCTTTCCCTCATCTTCATTGTTTAACCTTATGTTAAGTTTCTTTCCATTTTACTATATCTATTATATCTTTTGTGTTTTATTTATTCTTTCAGGTTCTTAGACTGGGGAGACAAAATGACATTTACGCATGTGGGTTGGATTTATTTTACTTATGAGTATAGCTTCTAGTTGCATCCACTTACCTTAAAAAGGCCTCAAGTTTTTCTTTCTTTATACCTGAGGAATACTTCTTTGTATAAAAATACCACATCTTTTTCATCCATTCCTCAGATGATGAGTACTTTGGTTGTTTCCAAGATATGACTATGACAAAATATGCTGCTATAAACATGGGTGTACATATATCACTGTGATATGATGATGTTTTCAGTACTTTTGGAGAATATCTGGGTTGAATGGGGTATCTAGTACTAGTTTTTTGAGGAGTCTCCATGCTGATTTCCATAGTGATTTGATAAGTCTGAATTCCCACCAACAGTGGAAAAGTGTTCCTTTTGCCCCACAGCCTCTCCAGCATTTATTATTGGTTGATTTCTTTATGATAGCTATTCTTTCTGGGTTGAAATGATATCTCAATGTCGTTTCAATTTGCGTTTCTCAAAAGGCCAGTGCTGTGGAACATTTTTTCATGTATTTATTTGCCACTTGTATTTCTCTTCTCTGAGAAGTGTGTATTCATCTCACATGCCCAGTTTTGGATTGGGTGTTTAAACTTTAGGGGGAGAGGGCTAATGTTTTTTAGCTCTTTATATTTTCTAGATAGAAGACCAGTGACTATGGGTGAGGTTATTCTTTTCCCTGTTTGTGGGTTGTCTTTTCATTCTGTTGATTTCTTTTGACATGCAAAAACTTCTCAATTAGATGAAATTCCAGTTGTTGATTCTTTGAAGTATTTCCTGTGCTGTCTGGTTTTCGTTCATGAACTCTCTGACTACCCTTATGTCTTCCAGATTTCCTCCTACTTTCTCATTCAATAGATTTACTTTCTGTTTTAATGTTTAAATCTTTAAAAATTTTGGCTCTAGTATATGGTGATAGACCTAGGTCTAGTTTTTGTGTTCATCATGTGGAGATCCAGTTTTTCTAGCATAATTTGTTAAAGAAGCTATTTTTCTTCCGGTAAATGTTTGGTGCCTTGTTCAAAGATAAAACAGCTGAGTAGGCTGGTACTTGCATCTGCATCTTCTAATCTGTTTCATTGATTCTCAGGTGTGCTTTGTTGCCAATGTCATGCTGATTTTATCACAGTAGCTTTGTAGTATAATTTCAAGTCAGAAATTTTTATGCATCCTGACTTGCTTTTGTTGTCCAGGATTGCTTTTGTCATTCTATGTTTTTTCTGTTTCCAAGTAAAATTTAGGAATATTTTCTCTAGATCTATGAGGGACGTTGATGATATTTTGATAGGGATTGTATTAAATCTGCATAATAATTTCAGACATATGGCCATTTTCACAATGTTGTGTCTTCCTGTCTAGGAACAAGGAACATTTTCACATTTTCTGAAATCCTCTTCAATCTCTTTTTTTCAGAGTACTGTAATTTTCACTGTATATATCTTTTACTTCCTTTGTTAGATTAATTCCTATTTATTTCATTTTTTGGATGCTATTGTGAAGTATTATTTCTCTAATTTCCCTCTTAGTGAGTTTGTTATCTGTGTAGAGGAACGTTATTGATTTTTGAGTGCTGACTTTGTATCCTGCTGTGTCACTGAATTTGTTTATTATTTCTAGTAGCTTCTTAATTGAGTTTTTTGGGTCTTACAAGTACAGTATCATGTCTTTTGTGAATAATGATAGTTTAACTTCTTTACCTATTCTTATTCCTTGAAATTATCTCTCTTGTCTAATGGCTCTAGGTAATGATTCCAGAAGTATATGGAATAGGAGTGGTGATAGAGGACATCCTTGTCTTGTACAAGTTTTGAGAGTAAAAACTTTCAGCATTTTTCCATATAGAATTATGTTGGCTGTTGCTTTGTCATAGATGGTTTCTATCAGGTTGAGGTAGAGGCCATGTATGCTAATTTTCTGTAAGGCTTTAATCATGAATGAGTGTTGGACACTGTCAAAAATTTTTCCGGTGTATATTGAGATGATCATGTGAAATTTGGTTTTAGCTCTATTGAAATAGTGTGCTACATTTATAGATTTCTGTATGTTGAACCATCCTTGAATCCCTGGGATCAATACTACCGGGTCGTGGTACATAATCTTCTTGATGTTTTGCTGTCTTCTACTTGCTAGTAATTTATTCAGGACTTTTGCCTCTATGTTCATGAAGGAGGTTGATCTGTAATTCTCTTTTTGGTTGACTCTCTGGTTTTGTTTTCAGTATATTACTTTCCTGTAGGAATGATTTTGGGAGTTTTGAATTCTCAATTTCATTGAAGAGTTTGAGAAGTATTGAGATTAAATCTCCTCTAAATTTTTTGTAGATTTAGCTGTGAATCCATCAGGACCTGTGCTTTTCTTTGATAGTAAGCTTTTTATTACATTTTCAATTTCATTTTCTGACATTAGATTATGCAGAATTTTTGTATCTTCTTGATTCAGTTTTTCTAATTTGTACCTATTTAAGTATCTTTCCATTTACCCTGAGTCTTCTATCCTGTGAGAGTAAAGATGTTCAAAACAGCTACTCATGATCTTCTGAATTTCCACAGGATCTATAGTAATTTTTCCCTTTTCATTTCTTATTGCTTGAATTTGAATTTTTACTTGCCCCTAAAAATTGGCTAGGGTTTTATCAATTTTATTTAATCTTTTAAGAACCAGTTCTATAATATATTTTCTTTGTATTGTTTTCTTTGCTTGAACTGCATTTATTTCTGCTCCAATTTTTATATTTTCCTCCCATTTTTTTGGCTTTTGCTTAATGTGCTCTTCTAGTACTAGAATTGTGAGGTGCAGCATTAGGGTATTTAGTTGCTCTCACTCTGTTCACCTAATATATGAGTTCACTGCTATAAATTTCCCTCTGGAGACTGATTTCACTGCATCCCTTAAATTCCAGTAAGTTGTGTTTGAATTTTCTTTGCACTGTAGATATTATTTAATTTCATGTGTAACTTATTGTTTGCTGTAGAGGGTGTTACTTAATTTGTATATGTTTCTGAGATTTTTGTTATGTGTTTTTTCATTAAATTTCAGTTCATTGTACTATGGTCACCTAATATGCATGGGATAATTTGTGTTTTCCTGCATTCAGTTAATCCTCCCTATGGACTAGTGTGTGGTCTATTTTACAGAACATCTCATGAGCATCTGAAAAGAATGTGTATTCAGATGTTGTTGAGTGGAACACTCTGTATATGTCTTCTAAGTCCATTTGTTCAAACAATTTGGTTCAGTTCTGCTACCTCTTTGCCAATTTTTTGTCTGCTTGACTAATGGTTTTGAGAGAAGGGGATGTTAATGTCTCTTGTTAAGATTATGGTACTGATTATTAGATTTTTCTTGTCCATTAAAATTTGTCTTATGTAGTTGAGTGTTCCAATATTTGATGCATGCATGTTTATGACTGTTATCTCTTTCTCTTATATTTTTCCCTTAACCAGTGTGTAATGACTTTTTTATATCCTCTGGTCATTCTTGGTTTGAAATGGAGATTGTCTGTGAACAGGACAGCTACCCCAGCTTTTTTCTGAGCTCTTGAAGCATGTAGCATTGTTTTTGATCCTTTGACTTTCAACCCATGAATTTCTTCATGGGTTAAATGTATTCCCTATATAGAGAATATTGTTAGATTTCATTACAAATCCACTCCACTAATCTATTCTGTGAATTGAGTCCATTTACATTTGTGGTTATAATGGAAATATATTTAATTATATTTGTGATGTTATTTTCTTACTGTTGGTTCCCTAGATTTCTACTGTGTTTAACTGTTTGCCCTGTTTGATGGGTTCTTTCTGTTTTCATTCTTGGAATTGTGCTCATTTTGATCCCTTTCTAGAATATCTTTTAGTACTCCTTGTGAGGTTGGTTTGGTTATCATGAATTTATTTAGGTATTCATTGTTCTGAAATAATTACTTCTCCATTAAAATTGAAGGAGAGTTGTGTAGGGTATATCAGTCTGTGTTGGAATTTGTTTTCTTATCGCACTTGAGATATTTCACTCCATGTCATTCTTAACGTGATGGTTTGTGTTGAGAATTCTACTGTTATTGTGGTGGATTTTCCTTTAAATGTGATCTGTTTCTTTCTTCTAATGGTTTTCATATGCTGAATCTATGGGATGTTGATCATTATATGTTTGGGTTTAATTTTAATTGGTTTGATATTATTTGAAGTTCTGTATGCCTTGGTTCCCTCAATGTCAAATTGTTTCCCATTTGGGAAGGTTTTTGCTATTATTTCTGTCCATATTCTTTTCACATCATTTGTGTTGCCTTCTTCTTTCTTACTGGTGTCTATTAGTCTTATGTTGTTCATCCTTGCATCATGTTGCAGGGTTGAAGAATTATTTTCTGGATCTTTTGTTGTTTTTAAGAGACTTTTTCTTTCCTGGTCACTAACTGCAATGCTATCGTCAAGGTGTGAAAAATCTATCTTCATTTTCATTCAAACAGTTTTCCCAACTTCTAATGAAGTTTTTAATTTCCTGTATAACTCTGAATGTGCCTCATGCATTCTATTTCTTTCCTATATTTCTCATTCAAGGTTTCCATCATTTTTCTCTTCTCTATTTTTTAAAATCAGTGTCTTCTTTAGCAACACTTAATACTTCTTTCATTCTATTTATCATTTCTTTTTTTACATGAGAGTATATTTCTGATATGATTTCTTCTATGAAGTTGTTTCTTTACTTTAGTTGCCATTATTTGAGAGATTTCAGTTCTGTAACTTTCAGTTTCTTCTAATGTTGATGTCTCCTGGGTTTGTTTTCAGTGCACTCCCATCCTGAGATTGCATATTGCTCCTTTTTGTCATTTTCCATTTCAGAGAAAACTTAATTTTGATTTCTGTGGCACTTTTTTTGTGAAAGTTTGATAGTAGGTAGCTGCATCACTATAATTAGAACCTCTCTTTAAAGGGTCTGTTCTTTTGATATCTCTCCTGTGTCAGAGATTCTTGTTTTGTGTTTGTCCCAACTTTTTGATATCTCTTTTTGATATCAACTTTTTGATATTGAGTCAGAGTGAGACATTGCTTTCTGTTTGGCATTGTCCTCCATCATCTAGCATAGGGCTTTGGTGAGGTTATTATCCAAATGGCTCTTGATATTATTACCAAAGGGGAACATGTGGTTAAGGCAGATATGATATACTCTTTACAGCAATATAATTGGCAATACTAATAACAGCTAGTGAAATTTAGAAATTGACATAGTTTTGTAAATAATAGGTTTGTACTATCAAACATAGGAGCAAACATTATAGCTACATAACAAAGCAGATTGTAACTTGGAAATTTGTATTTAAATTAATTCCCATGTGTTCTGCCTAAGCACCTCCCCTTGATGTACTTGGAGTTTCCAGGCAGAGCAGTTCACCCACGTTAACTCCTGCCACCTCTGTGCTGCAAGGATCCTCCCCATAGGTCAGAACCTCAGTCTTAGTCCCTCTGGGCATAGCAGTACACGTCAGCTCACCAGGTCTATTTCTACTGAACTTGAACTCAGTTGACTCAGGTTGATTTAGGTCTGGCTGCTGTGCTCAGCTCCTCCCAGTTGAGCCCTGGTGAAATGGACTGGCTGTGCCTGCATGCTGCACTTGGCCACTCCTTCCAGCTGCGCTCTGCTGAAGATTACTGGCTGGGGCCAGCCGCCTGGTGGGCTTGGCCAATGAAGCTGTCTTTTAAAATGGATTATCACAGGTGTTTGTTGTAACAGAAAGCAGAATAACAGACACTGCAACAAAACACCACCAAACTGAATTACTTTCAGCAATAGACATTTATCATTTCTTATAGGTATATAGTCTGCTGTCAGTTCTTTGCAAGTTGGTCTTACTTACTTATTTGTGAGTGGTCTAGGAGCCAGCCTCAGATGGTCTATGATGGCCTAAACTGGAAAACTTGGCAATTTTTCCATGTGCCTCTCACATTTCAGCAGATTAGGCCAGGCATGTGATAGCAGTGGAAGAAGGGATCCAAGAGTCTGTTCAGAAACATATGAGCATATCAAGCCTTTGCCAGAATCAAATTTACTAGAATCCTACTGACAGACACTTATCCCAATGTGTAGGCCAAATAAAAGACATGAATATTGGCAAATGTGAAAAATTGGGGTCATTAATGCAGTCTGCCCTAATTCAGCATGGTTTTGCTTCAATTTATAAAGGTTGTTCCAAAATATATTAACTGGAATCCCATGACAGAAAATAAAGGCACTGTAGTTTTCGCTGATGCAAATATTGCCACCAAGAACCTTATTAACCATATTTTGGGTCTTTATTTAATAATTTAGTAGAAATTCTTTGCATAAAAATTAATGATTTTGGTTTTCATTGAAAGGAAATCTTGTGAAGTAAATACTTTTGACCAAGGTACAATATGAAAGTTCTGCTTCTCTCAAAAATCAGTTTTCTGTTTTTTAAACAATATTTTGTAGACACAAATTAAGATTTTGCACCCAACAACAAATGTTGGAGAGGTTGTGGGGAAAAAGGCACCCTTCTCCACTGCTAGTGGGAATGTAGACTGGTGCAACCATTATGGAAATAAGTGTGGAGACTCCTTAGAAAAGTTGGACTGGATATCCCATTTAAACCAGCTCTTCCTCCACTGGGAATTTTCACGGAGGATCTGAAAACATCATATAAAAGGGATATATGTGTTTCTATGTTTATAGCAGCACAATATGTGATAGCCAAATCTTGGAAACAAACTAGATACCCATCACCTGAGGAATGGTTGAAAAAGATATGGTAGTTTTACACAATGGAGTATTACTTAACTATAAAGAATGATAAACTCAAAGCCTTTATATTCAAGTGGATGCCACTTGAAGATATACTCATAAGTGAAATAAACCAGATACACATGTGTAAATGCCATATAGTTTCCCTAGTATAAGAACTCAAAAGAAGAATTACAAATAGAAAGGCATAATACAAGTAAAAGGAAAGCAGGAACTTGAGGATTAACTAATTAAGAGAGGTAATGGAGAAGAACTAGGAGACATACCAGTGACAAGCCATACAGTTATATGTAGAAGATGGGCAAGGCAATGATGCTGAGAATCTCTAGAAGATTTTTGAATCTAGCAGTTAATTGGAAAGATTCTCAACCTACCTAACTATATATACTGATACCTGTGAACTAAGCAACTGCGCTGAAGATGGTAATCTGTAATAGTAGTTTCATGCTTGGAGTGCCCGTCATTCTGGTCTTCTGAGTACGGGCTTCTTGTCATGACATGCCAGTTGCTGCTGTGCTGTCTCTTGGGTAGATGATTGTTCAAAAAGAAGGGGGTGATGAATGAATGTAAGAGACAGAAAAAGGAATGTTTTGGGACTGTCCTGCTTCAAGGATGTAAATGTAATGGGACTTATGTTTA
>NW_004524784.1:170794-175816 GCF_000260255.1 Octodon degus
GGTGTGGCCCGAGGGGTTGGGAGAGGGTCCAACCCACGCTGTGCCTGGGCTGGGACTTGTCCCAGCGGCGCAGGTGGCAGGAAGCTCTCCACACACTCACTGGACCTGGGCTAGGACTGGGTCTCGAGATGTTTCTTGTCTAAGGAGCTCTTAGCTCATGCTAAAGTTTCTGGCCTTTGTACACCACAGCAAGTCTTACAAAGGAACAGAGAACCTTACCCATATCAGTAATTGGGTATATAACTGTGACACTTGGTTGTTTATGGTGTTGTCTTGATAGTTTCTTCATCTGTTCTATTTATTCATGTTTTCTCTCATAAATAATAAAATAATGAAGAAAGTTAGAATGTAGAATCAGAGAAAAAACCTATTAAATATTTTATTTTATCCCAAGCAAGAGCAAAAATTCAAGCATGACATTTCTGACAAAAAAAAAATTAGATTGATTTAGATTTAACCTAAAATTTTAGAGGGTACATGGTAATCCAGGTGGTGCCAGTTATCCTGAAAGTTAATGCCAAATTACGTTCACTTGTATATTTATGAATTTTACAATTAGTTTTCATATTGTTTCCAACGTTGCATTAACTTTAAAGTAAGATGGGACAATTTCAGTATATTAATAACGTTAGTGGCTTTTAGAGATTTGAGAATGAAATCTATAATTTATATGATTCTAATTATATGACAATAATAACAGTTGAGCAGTGCAAATGTTACAATTTATCAAATATTAATGCATATTTTAGAATCTAATCCTTGTAACAACACCATGAAAGCATATGATTGATTATGTTTTTAATTAAATCTTATGAATGAAGAAACTGAGGCATGGAGGTTATTTTTGCAAGCATGAAATTGCAAGACTAGTATCTTGCAAAGGTGAAATTCGAGGCCAGCTTACTTAATTAAAATGAATACATTTATCCTTTTACCACAGTGACTCAGTTTATTAATTTAAGATAAATTATTCAAATGTCTGCTGTCCACTGGTTATCCTTTGCAAATACATGGTTATTCAGTCATACAGTTACCGTAATTTCGTATCAAATCACCCTGACTCTGCATGTTCACACAGTTACATCATGTTAACCAGATCCTTTATTTTCTTCATGCATATATAGTTAAATTATATATATGTATACAATAATTATGATATTACATAATTATATATAAGATTATGTGCCTGGTTTGCTTTTTCACTTAACAATACATGTTGACAATTAATATATTCAAAGTTTTAGTTTTATTATTTTTTATTGTTTATATAATGTATCACAGATACACTATAGCTTGTTCAGCGTTTTCTTGATGGCATCTAGTTTGTTTGCAATTATAGCCAACATAAATAGTGTCGTTATTAATATTCTTGTGCATATATCTTTATGTGACTGCTGTTTTTAAGGGGTACAGACAGATTAGTATTCATTTAAATAGTTATTGATATAGATATTTTTCCATTAAAGAGAACCATCTCCCATACCATTTCCCTGAAAAAGATACAAGACGAAATTTAATTTTCACCTATAGGTATAAGATGATATCACATGAAAATTTTAATTTTCATGTCTCTTGCCACTATTACTATTGTTTTATCTTTTTCTAACATATTTTTTATTCTTTGCCTGAGATCTTCTGAGAATTGCCTTTCTATATTCTCAGCATAATTATCTACAGGTTTGTTTTCATATCCCTTTTTGTAAAAACTGATAGTATATTACATTATAATACATGAGGCTTATGTTAATTGCTTTTGTTTGCATGATAATATTTTCATATTCATCTGATAGATATCATCTGTCATACATTTAATGAATTTCATTTTATTTTTTAAATTTTATTAATTTTAATGATAAAGAAATATCAATGAGATAGTTTCAAAACAGGTTAGTTGGTCAGTTACAATAATTCCATAATTGCACATTGTTGTCTTCATGGTACTTATTCACAGTTCAAGATGCATACATGATCTCTTGTCTAAACAATATTAGTACAAATCTTTCTTCTCAGTGAACTAAGAGAAAGTAGCTGTATATCTATTCTAACTATTTTGTATATACATTTTTTTTTACTGCAAAATGGTCTTTCATTTATATCCTCTTTTTTTGATTTGTTTTGTCAGAGATGAGTGTTCCATTGCTGTAAGAGAAGCTGTATTTGGAGAAGTCTTTAAAGGACCTTTTCATATTTGACACTAGTTCAAATATTGTAGCTACTTGTTTTCAGAAAAATATCCCAATATAATCTAATTGTCCATAATAGTTGTGGGTTATGCACAGGTCAGGGAGATGGCTTAGTAGAATAAGCATTTGCCTGCTATGTGTAAGGGTCTGAGTTCTATCCCCAGTTCTGCCAAAAACCAAAACCAAAACAAAAACAAAAACAAAAACATTGTGGGTTATTAGCAGAGCTGGCAATTGTCAGAAGTTGTTGGAACTAGTTGTTCCAATAATATTTAACTTTTACAGCTCAGCATATTAATATGGCATTACTTTTTATACCTTGTGGTTGTAAGCTTCTGCTGGATGGTTAAGACCAAAAATTAAAGCAAGACCTAGATAACTAAAAATGTAACTTTTGTATCTGACAAGGTCAGTCATTGTCCTCAGGATTTACCCTGAAACCATGTAGATCTTTTGTCAGTGTTAGCCATTTGAATGAGTCATGGCCATTGCTTGGGCAATTTGCTCTCTGAGAAAGGCTGAGAGACATTTTTTCCTCTCTAAGTGACTGTCCTTAGGCACACCATACACATCTTATGAATTTTATATTTTAAATATTTTTTGTCTTGTAGCTACTGATTGTTTTCTTTTTTATGTGTTTAGTACAGGGTCTACAGGGTCTCACTATGTAGACTGACTTGTAGTGATACTCCTGTTTTCAGCCTCCCAAGACCTGGGATTACAGGTGTGTACCATCATTGCAGTCTCAATCGCTGCCTCAGTAGACCCTGTGGGCAGGGCTGGCATGACAAGGCATGTTGGGGATTGAATTGGCTTTAAACTTTACTTTTTATATTTCTGCCTAAGCAGGCTTTTTAGTCTGCTGAACTATGTGGCTGGCCCTTGATTTTCTAGCTATGTTAAAGATCTCCCTAGATTTTTATAACTGGCAGTAATTGTACTATTTCATGTTTTATATTTCAGTGTTTTGCCATGAAATTAGTTTTGTTTATGGTGGAAGAATAGGATCACTTTATGGAAAGCCAGGTGGAAGACAGTTGGAAAACTAGTTGTTCCAATAATATTTTAAAACTACGTTGCAATTTTCCAATGAATTATAATTCTTTTTTTGTCAAATATTAACTTCTCAAATATGCTAGATCAAATCCTGGAATATTTTTTGTAGATACTTCAAAACTGAAGGTATAAGATATTATTATTATTATTTCTTTAAAAATAAATTTTATTGAGAAACAAATAGCAATGAGACAGTTTCAAAACCGATTAGTAGGACAGTTTCCTCAATGATTACTAACTTGCATATTTTTGTCCAGTTATTCATTGTACAAGATGCAGACATGATATTCTGTCCCTATACACTATTAGAACAAATCTTTCTTTACATTGAATTAAGAGAATGCAGCTGTATATTTATCCTATTTCAAATATACAGATACAGAATGATCCTTCATTTTTATCCCCTTTTTTGTTTAGTTTTGCCAGAGAAAGGTATTCCATTGTTGTTTAAATATTGTAGGTGCCTGAATTCAGCAAAATATTGCATAGTACTTCATAATAGTAGTGGGTTTTCAATAACACTGGCAATGTCAGAAGTTGTTGACTTGAACTTTAACAGCTCAGCATATTAATATGACTTTACTTTTTATATTTCGTTTTTATACTTTTCTGATGGATGGTTAAGACCAAGATAAATCAAGACGTACATAACAAGAAATATAACTTTTGCATCTGAAAAGGTCAGTCAAATTCCTTCAGGATTTATCCTGAAACCCTGTACCTCAGATTGTAGATCCTTTGTCAGTGTTAGCCATGTGGATGAGTCACGGCTATTGCTTCACCAATTTGCTCTCAGTGAAAGCCTGAGAGAATATTTTCTGTCCATGTGTCTCTCCTTAGGCACACTCTACATCATTGATCACTTTCCTCTGTGGACACAATTGAGTTATTTGAAGTTGCAGTACAAGTTTTCCTATGTCTTGACTCTTTACTGACCTTGAAATGTTGGCTGTCCTTGCAGCCCTTTTTTTCTCTAATTTTTGGTCTGCAAACTTAGATTCTTAACTCTCCACACGAGAAGCTTATTATTATTACCTGACAACATAGCTAGTTGAGATTAACTTATCTGTCTGAATATTAATACATCTGAGGCATAACTTAGAACAAGAACCTTTTCTGTACTATTTGAGATGATCATGTGGTTTTTACTTTTCGCTCTATTAATATAGTGTATTACAATGATAGATTTGCTTATATTGAACCATCCTTGCATCCCTTTGATGAATCCTACCTAGTCAAGTTGTATAATCTTCTTGATGATTTGCTGTATTGTATTTGCTAGGATTTAAAAAATAATTTCATTGAGAAAAAAAGCAATGAGAACTTTTCAAAACTGATTAGTAGCTCAGTTTGAATAATTAATACATTGCATATGGTTGTCTCAGTGGTTATTCATTGTACAAGATGCACACATGACATCCTGTCCACAAACACTATTGGAACAAATCTCTATTAAAAAAATCCAAGAGAATGCAGCAGTGTATCTATCCTAACTATTTTGAAAATACAGATACAAAGTGGTCCTTAATTTGTATCCCCTGTTTTTGTTTAGTTTTGTCAGAGAAGGATATTCCATTGTCTTTTAAATATTGTAGGTGCCTGAATTCAGAAAAAAATATTCCCATATAACCCAGTAGTCCATAATATGGCTTTTCCATAAGACTGGCGATGACAGAAGTTGTTCACTTGTCCGGGGATATGGCTCAGTCAAACAAATGCTTGCCTGGCAAGCAGAAGGACTTGAGTTCAAACCCCACATCTGTCCAAAAATAAATAAATAAAT
>NW_004524784.1:175916-178584 GCF_000260255.1 Octodon degus
GAAGAATGTATGCAATGTGTTAATTATTTAAACTGGCCTACCAATTTGGTTTGAAACTGTCTCATTGCTATTTGTTTCTCAATAAAATTATGGAAAAAATTAAAATTTGACTTTCTATGAAGTCATTAGGGCCAAAGTGATCGCTCAGTGGAATAAACGCTTCCCTGGCAAGTTCAAGGGCCTGAGCTTAATCCTTGATTCTGCAAAAAAATAAAAAAGCTATTCTTGTTTCACTTATTTTTTTCCTAGGCAGCTTCTATAAGAAACAGGAGTTAAGGAATTGAACAGTTCCTAATTTCAGGTAAGCACTACCCTTTATCCTTTCTTTTTCACATGCTTTTTTATGTAACAGAACTTTCTTTCATGTCTTAAAAGTTTTCACAGATGTTGTTCTTTCCTTCCTCAGTCTTCAATTAAAAAAAAGTGCAAAAAGTGACTTTGAGAGAAAATCATTGACAAGTTTACATATTTATTTAGTTCCCAACTCCACTGCATGGATCAGTTCCTGCCACATAGTAGGTGTGTAATAAAGTTGTACCAAAGAAAATAAAAACTAAGTTAAAATTCTGTTAAGAATAAAAACATGTTGCAAACTATATAAGATGTCCTTTTAGAATGATTTTTTGACTGACTTTGGCTTTCTTAAGGGTGGGTTTTGTAAGGCAGGGGGAGGTGGGGATCAAACCTCAGTATTCTGCACCAGACTGCATTTGCATGACCGGACTCTTAAACAACTGACCTAACTGCTAGGCCCTCAAGAAGTCTTTCCAGATAAAGATTATGTAAAAGGAGAAAGTGGGCTCTATTGAGATATGGAAAGTCATGTATTTTTAGCTTCCTGAGTACAATTTTCCACAGATGAGGATTCTATTTTGTTTAACTCTTCATTCAGTGTTTTATTTCCGAGAATAATAATTATTTGCCTGTATGCAGTTCCATTCAACCTTAGCTATAAGAGTCTTTAAGGTGAGGCATAAAAAGTGACACATTAGAAATTAATTTGTAAAGAACCCAGGGCCTTGCTTGAGGTCATCTAATTGAAGACAATTTTACTAAGAATAATGAGAATAGTCAAGGCCTAAAATCTCAGAGTTTAAAGGGAACAGATTTATGCAAGGTTGAGAAATGCCAAGCCATTATGTAAAGTAAGTTGGGTTTTTTTGTATTTTCAGATTGAGTTCCCTAACAAGTCCAGGTTCAATTTATGTTATTTATAAATAAATAAACACTTTTGCCCTGCCTCCTCCTTGTTTGATTGTAGGAGTTTAATACAGATAGCAGGAAAAAGCATACAATGACATTGGTCTCCCTTAAAAGATGATTATACAATAACCAAATTAAATAAAAAAATCTATTTAAATCTCCTCTCTACAAAGAAGTAGTTTTTATTGTCTCTCAGAAGAAAAAAATTTAATTTACAGCAAGATACTATTTTAGCAATCATTTTTAGCAACCTTGAAAAAATAGTTTTTAAATATGAGTCTCATTCTTTCATTAATTACAAATATTACCACTAGCAATACATAAATCAGTCCAATATATTTGTGCTTTCAAGTGGACAAGTATGTTGAAAACATAGAAATATTTTGTCCTGGACAATTAGAAGTCACTGAAAAATATTGGTTTAACCATATTTAGATGCTGTTTTACAGGGAAAAACCCTCCAAAATGTTGCAGAACATCAATTCTGTTTCTCCAGATCACAGGAGACACATGAGGTAGCATGAAGGCATAAGTGGGATCATGCCAAAATCATCATCCTTTACCTCCTGACTCAAAACCACCTACTCATACGAAGCAAGGGTCTCATTTTAGCAAGACAGAAAGTTTCCCCCTATACAGAGCTCATTCTGTTCCTGCTTAGCTCATACACAGAATCAAAGCTGTATTGGGCTGGAGTTGCCTAGGGTTCCCAAAAAGAGCAAAGGCCTTAAATGCTTTCCTTAGCACTCATGTGAATGTGTAAGCTAAGCAGGTTGCAGAGAGCAGAGGCTACGCCCTTTACCTCTCACTGTCTTTCCTTTTCTGTCGCTAGGCACAGCTACTGTCCACTCAGACACACAGCACTTTCACATTCCATTCACAGAAGAGTTCATACTGTTTCAGGAAACCAGCTTCCAATGTGATGTTCCCATCAGTCTATGTTCAGCCATATGTAACTGTCCATGATAGGCATAACTTAACAGTTTCCTTCTCAAAGTTGAATGCACAAATAAATCACCCAGGGAATCTAGCTAAGATACAAATTTATCAGCAGACCTGAGATGCTTCTTTTCTTTTCTTTTTTTTTTCAAAGTTTTATTGATAAACAGATAGCAATGAGACAGTTTCAAATCAAATCGGAAGTACAGTTTCAACAAATAATACACTGCATACATTCTCCTTAGTGGTTAATTGCTGCACAAGATGCGGACTTGTGATCCTATTTACAAACACCATTAGAACAAATCATTCTAATCATTAAGAGAATGCAAATATATATTTATCTCAACCACTTTGAATACACAGATACAAAATGGACATTCATAGGCATACCCCATTTTTTCTAAGTTACATTATTGAATATTATAGGTGTAAACTCAGCAAAATATTCTAAAAGAGTCCAGTAGCCCATAATAGCATTGGGTCTTCTGTTTAACTGGCAATGTCAGAAATTATTGACCTGAGT
>NW_004524784.1:190287-201197 GCF_000260255.1 Octodon degus
TGACTTGTGTCTTTTATAGCTCAGCATATTAATATGGCTTTACTTTTTATACTTTGTTTTTATACTTTTCTGCTGGATTTTTAAGTCCAAGATAAAGCAAAACTTATGTAACAAGTGATGTAACTTTTGTACCTAGTAAGGTCATTCAAATCCCATCAATATTTATCCTGATACCATATACCACAGCCTGTAGATCCTTTGTCAGTGTTATTCATGTGGATGAAACAGAGTCATTGCTTAACAAATTTGCTCTGTGAGAAAAACCTGAGAGAATATTATCTTTCAATGTGACTCTCCTTATGCACACTCTACATCATCCATCACTTTCCTCTGTGGCCCCATAATCTCTCTCATCAGAAAATTTGGGACACAACTGAGTTATATGATGTTATAGTACAGGTGCTCCTATGTCCTGAGTCTTCACTGACCTGGATAGTTTGATAGAAATTTATTGATGATTTTTGTATCTATGTTCATGAAGGAGATTCATCTGTGGGTCTGTTTTTTAGTTGTGTCTTTACGTGGATTTGGATCAGTATGATACTTGCCTCCAGGAATAATTTGAGGAGGATTACTTCCTTTGTAATTTTATTGGAGAATTTGTGGAGTATAGGGATTATATCTTCTGTAAATTTCTTGTAGAATACAGCTGTCAATCAAGCAGGATTTGGACTTTTCTTTGTTGAAAGGTTTTTCTTTATTATTAAATTTTGTATTTAATTGGCTGTTACTGGGTTATTGAGAGTGGTTTTATCTTCTTGATTCAGTTTTTGTAATTTATACCCCTCTAGGAATCTGTCCATTTGTGTGTGTGTGTGTGTGTGTGTGTGTGTGTGTGTGTGTGTGTGTGTCTTCTATTCTGTGAGAGCAAAGATTCTCAAAGCAGGTATTGATAATCTTCTGAATTTCCACTGGATCTGTGGTAGTTACACCCTTTTCATTGCTTATGGCTTGTATTTGAAGTTTTTCTTTCCTCTTTTCTTTCCATAATTTTATTGAGAAATAGCAATGAGACAGTTTCAAACCAAATTTGTAGGACAGTTTAAATAATTAACACATTGCATACATTCTTCCTAGTGGTTAATTGCTGTACAAGATGAAGACATGATATCCTATTTACAAACACCATTAGAGCAAATCCCTCTACTCATCAAGAGGACATAACTATGTATCAATCCTAACCACTTTGAATACACAGATACAGAATGGACATTCATTTGTATCTCCTTTTTTTTTTTGTTAAAAGCCATCATTTAAATATTATAGGTGTGTACAATCAGCAAAATATTCTAAAAGAGTTTAGTAGTCCATAATAGCATTGGGTCTTCCGCTTGACTGGCAATGTCAGAAATTGTTGACCTGAGTCCCCTACAGCTTAACATAACACCATGGCTTTACTTCTTATATTTAGTTTTTATACTTTTCTGCTGGATGGTTAACACCAAGGTAAAGCAAGCCATATGCAATAAGAGTTGTAGCTTTTGGGTCATATAAGATCAGTGAAATCCCCTCAGGATTTATCCTGAGATCCTGTACCTCAGACTGTAAAACCTTTGTCAGTGTCAGCCATGTGGATGAGTCACAGCCATTGCTTGGTCCATGTGCTTTCTGTGAAAGAATGAGAGAATGTTTATATCCACGTGACTCTCCTTAGGCACACTCTACTTCATTGATCACTTTCCTTTTTGGCCGCATAATCTCCATGAGCAGAAAATTTGGGACACTACCGTGTTACATGACATTACAGTACAAGTTCTCATATGGCCTGAGTCTTAATTGACCTTGGAAGGCTAGTGCCAAAATGTTGGCTTTCCTGGCGGCCCTCCTCTTTCTCTAATTTTTGGCTGAAAACTTAGGTTGTTAACCATCCAGAAGACAAGCTTATTGTTATTACCATACAATCTAGGCTGTTAAGCTTAACCACACTATATGTCTGAATATCAAACATATAAGGCATAACATGGAACAGGAATTTTTCATCAAGTATTGATATGTTGAACCTTAAGTCTCTATAGAATAGGATTAAAAACATTTAATAATTAGAATATATTTTTAAAAAGAGGCGTAAAGAATTATATACTTCTTATATTTACACATAAGTCCAAAAAATCTAACCATATACAACCTTGAAGCAGGACTGTCCCACAATATTACTCTTCCTGTCTCTTGCCTTCACTCACCACCCCTTTATTTTTGAACATTCATCTACCTGAGAGACAGCACAGCAGCAACTGGCATGTCATAACAAGCAGCCTGTATTCAGAAGACCAGAATGACAGCTACTCCAAGCATGAAACTACTATTACAGATTACCATCTTCAGCGCAGTTGCTTAGTTCACAGGTATCAGTATATATAGTTAGGTAGGTTGAGAATCTTTCCAATTAACTGCTAGATTCAAAAATCTTCTAGAGATTCTCAGCATCATTGCCTTGCCCATCTTCTACATATAACTGTATGGCTTGTCACTGTCATATTTCTTGTTCATCTCCATTACCTCTCTTAATTAGTTAATCCTTGAGTTCCTGCTTTGTTTTTACCTGTATTATACCTTTCTATTTGTATTTCTTCTTTTGAGTTCTTATACTAGGGAAACTATTCGATATTTACACATGTGTGTCTGGTTTATTTCACCTATGAGTATATGTTCAAGTGGCATCCACTTCAATACAAAGGCTTTCAGTTTATCATTCTTTATAGCTGAGTAATACTCCATTGTGTAAAAATATTATATCTTTTCCAACCATTCCTCAGGTGATGGGTATCTTGGTTGTTTCCAAGATTTACCTATCACAAATTGTGCTGCTATGAACATAGGAACACATATATCCCTATGATATGATGTTTTCTGATCCTCTGGGAAAATTCCCAGTAGAGGAATAGCTGGTTTAAATGGGATTTCTAGTCCAACTTTTCTAAGGAGTCTCCACACTGATTTCCATAATGATTGCACTAGTCTACATTCCCACCAGCAGTGGAGAAGGGTTTCTTTTCCCCCACAGCCTCTGCAATATTTGTTGTTGGGTAATTTCTTTAAGATACCCATAATTCTGGGGTGAGATGATATCTCCATGTTCTAATTTGCATTTCGAGGATGGCTAGTGATGTGGAACATTTTTAATATATTTATTTGCATCTTTAATTTCATCCTCTGAGAAGAGTGTGTTGATCTTGGATGCACATTTCTGGATTGGATCTTAACATTTTAAGGCTTAATTTTTTTAGTTCTTTATAAATTCTACAGAGCAGACCATTGTCTGAGTACTTATTTTTCATGTTTTTTTCCCAAATTTGTAGGTTACCTTTTCACTTTGTTGGTATTTTCTTTTGACATGAAAAAACCAGTAACAGCAGGTCCCAGTTGTTAATTATTTCAAGTGTTCCCCATGCGATTTGATTTCTGTTCATGAAGTCTTTCCCTACCCCTATGTCTTCAAGAGTTCCTCCTACATTCTCTTCCAAGAGATTTAGTGTCTCTGCTTTAATGTTTAGATCTTTAATCCATTTTGACTTTAGTTTAGTGCATGGTGATAGACCTGTGTCAAGATTTGGTTTTCGGCAAGTAGACAGCCAGTTTTTCCAGCACCTTTTGTTAAAGAGGCTATCTTTCTTCCTGTGAAGTGTGTTTGGCCCCTTTGTCAAAGATAAGTTGGCTGAGTGCATTTGTAGAGGATTCAGCATCTTCTAAAGTATTCCATTGATCTTCAGGTCTATTTTGTTGCTAGCACCATGCTGATTTTATAACAGTTGCCTTGTAGTATAATTTGAAGTCAGGAAGTGTAATGCCTCCTGCCTTGTCTTTATTGCTCAGGATTGCCTTTGCTATTCTAGGTCTTTTCTGGTTCCAGATAAGTTTTAGGAGTGATTTCTCAACCTCTGTGAGGTATGTTGGTGGTAGTCTGATAGGGATTGCATTTAATCTTTTGGGAGTATGGCCATCTTCACAATGTTGGTTTTTCCTATCCAGGAGCATGGAATAGCTTTCCATTTTCTGAAATCTTCTATGATCTCTTTTTTAAGAGTACTGTAATCTTCTGTGAAAAGACCTTTGACTTTTTTAGTTAGATTAATTCCAAGGTATTTCATTTTCCTTGGTACTACTGTAAAAAGTATTGTTTCTATGATTTCCCTCTCTGTGTTTGTTGGCTGTGTAGAGGAATACTATTGACTTTTGGGTATTGACTTTATAACCTACTATGCTACTGAATTTCTGTATTAGTTCTAGTGGTTTCTTGGTGTTGTTTATTGGGTCTTCCAAGTAAAGTATCAAGTCATCTGAAAATAAAGATAATTTAACTTTTTCTTTACCTATTGTTATTCTTTTACTTCTTTCCCTTGTCTACTGGCTGTAGCTAATGATTCCAGAACTATTTTGAATAGGAGTGGTGATAGAGGACATCCTTGTCTTGTACCCGATCTAAGAGTAAAAGATTTCAGTTTTTCCCCATTTAGAATTATGTTAGCCATTGGGTTTTCATAAATGGCTTTTACCAGATTGAAGTAGAGGCCACCTGTTCCAATTTTCTGTAGGACTTTAAAAATCAATGAGTGTTGGACTTTGTTAAAAGCCTTTTCTGCATCAATGGAGATGATCATGTGTTTTTTAGTTCTTGTTCTATTGATATAGTGTATTACATTTATAGATTTTCGAATATTGAATCCTCCTTACATCCCTTGGATGAATTTTACCTGGTCATGGTGTATGAACTTCTTGATGATTTGTTGTATTCTATTTACTAGGGTTTTATTGAAGATTTTATCATCTATGTTCATGAGGGAGATTGGCCTGTAGTTCTCTTTCTTTGTTGTGTTTTTCTATTGTTTTGATATCAGTGTAATACTTGTCTCCAGGAATGATTTTGGGAGGATTGCTTCCTTTTCAATTTCATGGAAGAGTTTGAGGATTATAGGGACTGCATCTTCTGTAAATGTCTTGTGGAATTCAGCTGTGAATCTATCCGGACCTGGACTTTTCTTTGTCGGTAGGTTTTTAATTATATCTCAGGTTTCATTGGTTGTTATTGGGCTATTGCAAGTGTTTATGTGTTGTTGATTCAGTTGTGGTGATTTGTACATTTCTAGGAATCCATTCATTTCTTCTGTGTCTTCTACTCTGTGAGAGTAAAGTTTCTCAAAGTAGCTATTGATAGTCTTCTGAATTTCCACTGGGCCTGTGGTAATTACACTCTTTTCATTCCTTATTGCTTGTATTTGAATTTTTTCTTTTTTCTTTTTGATTAGGTTAGCTAGGGGCTTATGGATTTTATTTACTCCTTCAAATAACCAGTTTTTTACTTTTTTAATTCTTTGAATTGTTTTCTTCATTGGAACTGATTTAATTTCTGCTCTAGTCTTTATGATTTCTTCCCGTCTTTGGGCTCTGGGTTTGTTTTCCTTTTCCTTTTTGCATGATCATTGTTGTTTTGAAGTTTAGACTGCTTGAGATTAGGATTGTTATCCCTGTTTTTTTCTGAGGTGCTGTGTCATGTAGTATTGTGTTCTATCCTTTGACTTTCAGCCTATGAATGTCTTTATGAGTTAAATATGTCTCTTATATATATATCATATTGTTGGATTTTGTTTCCTAATCCACTGTGCCAGTCTATTTCTCATAATTGGAGCATTGAGTCCATTTACATTGATGGTTAGAATTAAGATGTATTTACTTATGATTGACATATTATTTGCCTGTTGTCATTTGCTCGTTTTTCCTCTTGTGTTTAATTGCTTGCCCTATTTAGTTGTTTTCTTCTGATGTCATTCATGGAGTTCTGATCATTTTGGTCTCTCTCTACAACATTTTTCAGTAGCCTGTGTAGGGTTGGCTTTGTCATCATGAAATTCTTTAGCTTTTTTTTTTTTCCATGAAAGTATTTCACTTCTCAATCAAACTTGAAAGAGAGTTTTTCAGGGTATAGTAGTCTGGGCTGGAATTTGTTTTCATAGAGGACTTGAAGTACTCTGCTTCATGCTCTTCTTGCCTTCATGGTTTGTGATGAGAATTCAGCTGTAATTCTGATGGATTTTCCTTTGAATGTGATCTGCTTCTTTTCTCTAGTGTCTTTCAGTATATTATTCTTGTTCTGAATTTCTGGGATCTTGACTGTTATATGTCTTGGTGTGTTTTTAGTTGGGTTGAGGTTACTTGTCGTTCTGTATGCTTCAGTTACCTGAATATCACATTGTTTCCTAATATTTGGGAAGTTATGTGCTACTATTTTTGCCCATATTTTTTAAATGTCATTTGTATTGACTCTTTATTTCTCACTGATACCTATTAGTCTCACATTGTTCATCTTTGCATCATCTTTCAGGTGATGGATTATTTTTTCCTTCATCCTAGTTATTTTTAAGAGATCCTTTCTTACTTTTTCACTAGTTGCACCAGCATCTTTAAGATCTGAAAGTCTATCTTCATTTTCACTTAAACGTTTTTGCAAGTTTGTGATTGAGATCTTAATTTCCTCTACATCTCTTTGACTCTGCTTCATGTGATCTATTTCTTTCCTATATTGCTCATTCAAGGAATCCATCATTTTTCTAATATCCTCATTTTTTTATCAATATCGTCTTTAGAAGCAGTTATAAATTCTTTTACTGCAGTGTTTTTTTCAGATTGGGTTTCTTCCTTATGTTTCTGTAGTTGATTCTTTATTTCAGATGCAATAAGTTCTGAGAATTGTTTTCTGTTTCCAAAAATAATGCTGCTCTGAGTTCCTCTATAACTTTCTGCTGTTGCTTATTTACTATAGATGCTATTAATTCATACATTTGAGCTGTACTAGTAGAAAAGAATTCCGCTCTGAGTTCTTCTGTGATTTTCTGCTGTTGCTTATTTACTAACGATGCTATTAATTCATACATTTGAGCTGAGTTAGTGTTCTCTGCACTTGTTCTGGGCGTGCATTTGGTTTCCTCCATATGTTTCTGCATTCGATTCTTTACTGAAGATGTTATTAATTCATGGATTTCTTTTTTCGTCTCCAATCTGAATTCCTCTAGACCTTTCTGCAGCTGTTTCTTTATTTCAGAAGACTGTGATTCATTGCTTTCAGCTGTGTGATTCCCAACTTGTTCTGTGTTAGTGTCCTCTGCACTTTTTATGGGTGGGCTTGGGTGTTGAGATTGCATTTTGTTCCTTCTCATTTTCATTTTGTGTAGCACTGTCTTCTGACCTTTTTTGTAGATCTTTGTTGCAGGTATAGCCTTACCACCTACTTGAGTTCAGGTATAGAACTACAATGTTTTGATTTATCCAGCTGTGCCTGTCTTGGGTCTGGCTGCTGTGCTCAGTTCCTTCCTGTTGCTGTCCTTTGGCTTGAACCTGTTGTGCCCCTCTGTCAAGATGTTCTGCTCCTGGACTAGCTGGGTGGTTCTATCCCCTATACTCTCTGCAGGGATTGCAGCTGAAGTATTTCACCCCAGGCCTGTATGCCAGACCTGAGCTGCATCTGGATGGGACAAGGTGGAGTAGCGGGGAGTGACAGCTCTCCCACATACTCACTGGGCCTAGACTAGGACTGGATCTAGGGGTTCCCAGAACGCGACAGAAATTACTACTCTGTGGGCCGGGTGTGTGTGTGGGACTACAGAGTGAAGGGGGTTGTCCCACGAGGGTGAAAGATGGTATCACCACGTTTTGCCTGGACTGGGTCCAGTAGGTCATGCCAGCATAGGGTTGCCGAAAGCTCTCCCACACACTTACCAGGCCTTTGCTAGGACTGGATCTGGGGGTTCCCAGAATGTGACAGAAATTCCTGCTGGGCAGGCAGGGTAGGGGAGGTGCTGAGGAGTGGTGGGGGGCATCTGAAGGGGATGGAAGAGGGTTTCACCCATGCTGTGCCTGGGCTGGAACCAGTAGGTCCCACCAGTGCAGGGTAGCCAGAAACTCTCCCACATACTCACTGGGCCTGGGCTAGGACTGGGTCTGGGTGTTGCCAGAATGCAGCAGAAATTCCTATTGGGCGCGCAGGGTCGGGGAGGTGCTGCGGAGTGGGAGGGCATGTCCCAAGGGGGTGGAATAGGGTCTCACCCATGCTGCACCTGGGCTGGGAGGAGTAGGGCCCACCGCAGGGTAGCTGGAATCTCTCCTTTCTTTCCTTTTTTGATGAAGTTGGATAGGAGCTTATCAGTTTTATTCATTCATTCAAAGAACCAGACTTTTAATTCTTCTAACTGTTTTGTTCATCTTCAATTAATTAATTTCTTCTCTTATCTTTATGATTTCTTCCCGTCTTTGTGCTTTGGGTTGTGTTTACTCTTCCTTTTCTAGATGCTGGAGGTGCAACATTAGGATGCTTGTTTGTTTCTGCTCTGTTTTTCTAATGTGTGGGATCACAGCCATGAATTTCCCTCTGAAAACTGCTTTCATTGCATCCCATAAATTCCTATAAGTTGTGCTTGAATTTTCATTGAATTGTAGATATATTTCAATTTCTTTTTTAATTTCATCTGCACCGCATTGGTTGCTGAGTTGAGTGCTATTTATTTTCCATATATTCATGTTTTTTCTGGTTTCTTTTGTCATTTATTTGCAGTTTCATTGCACTGTGGTCAGATGATATGCATGGGATAATTTCTGTTTTCTTGTATTTTCTTAAGCATGAACTATGCACCAGTATATGGTCTATTTTAGAAAATGACCCATGTGCGGCTGAAGAAAATGTGTATTCATCTGTGGTTGGGTGAAACATTCTCTATATGTCCACTAAGTCTATTTGTTCCAGGCTCTGTTTCAGTTCTGCTAATTCTTTGCTAATTTTTTGTCTGCTTGACTTATGTTTTTGTTAAGATCTTCTGTTAAAATTGTGGTATTGAATATTAGATTTTTCCATGTCCATTAAGATTTGTCTTATATAGTTGCATCCTCCCACCTTTTGTGTGTACAGATTTATGAGTGTTACCTCTTTCTCTTGAATTGTTCCCCTAAGGTGTACATAGTGGCATTCTTTATTTCATTTGATCATTCTTGGTTTGAAGTTGAAACTGTCTGAGAAGGATTGCTACCCCTGTTTTTTTCTGAGGTGCTGGGGCATGAAGTATTATTTTCCATCCTTTGACTTTCAATGTATGCATTTCTTTATGAGTTAAGTGTGTTTCTTGTATACAGCATATTGTTGGATTTTGTTTCCACATCCACCATGTCATTCTGATTCCTTTAATTGTTGACTTGGGTCCATTTACATTGATGGTTATAATTGAGATGTATTCACTTATGATCAATATGTTATTTACCTGCTGTTGTTTACTCCTTTTTCTCCTGTGTTTAATTATTTGTCCTATTTAGTGTGTTCCTTTGATTTCTTTTATGGAATTCTGTTTGTTTTCATCCCCCTCTTAAAACATATTTTAGTAGTCTGTATATTTTTGCCTCAGTCATCATGAAATTCTTTAGTTGTTCTTTGTCATGGAAGTATTTCAGTTCTCCATCAAACTTGAATGAGAGTTTTGTGGGGTATAGTAGTGTGAGCTGGAATTTGCTTTCAAAGAGGACTTGAAGCACTCTTCTCCATGCTCTTCTTGCCTTCACTGTTTGTGAAGAGAAGCCTGCCATTATTCTGATGGGGTTTCCTTTAAATGTAATCTGTTTCTTTTCTCTAGTGACTTTCAGTATATTGTTGTTGTGCTGAATTTGTAGATCTTGAGTATTATATGTTTCGTTATGTTTTTAATTTTGCTCAAGTTATTTGGTGTTCTGTATGCTTCAGTTAACAGAATGTCACATTGTTTCCTCATATTGTGGAAGTTTTCTGCTATTAGTTCTGCCCATATTCTTTTTGTATCAAACCTCTTCGATGGTTTCTTCAAGATATGAAACATTATCATCACTTTCACTTAAATTGTTTTGTAAGCTTGTGATTGAGATTTTAAGTTCCTCTATATATCTTTGATTCTGCTTCATGCTACCTATTTCATTCCTGTATTGCTCATTCTGGGAATCTGTCATTTTTCTAATCTCCTCTATTTTTTACTCAGTGTATTCTTGAGTAGCAGTTATTAATTCTTTTACTATAAAATTTATTTCTGATCTGATTTTCTCTATATGTTTCTGCATTTGATTCTTTGTTAGACACTATTAATTCAGAGATTTTTTTTTATTTCAGAGATTGTTCCTGATCTGAATTCCTCTATACCTTTTTGCAGTTCTTTCTTTACCTTAGAAGCTATTGACAGACATTTCAGCTGTGTAATTCCCAATTTCTTCTGTGATAGTGTCCTCTGTATATCTTCTGGGTGGGCTTGGAGCCTGAGGTTGCATTTTCCTTCTTCTCTTTGTCATTTTATATAGCACTGTCCTCTGTCTTTTTGTGTAGTGCTTTGGTGGAGTTATAACCTTAGCACCTACTGAAATTGGGGTGCAGATCTACTAAGTTTGAGTTCATCCAGTTGTGTCTGACTTGGCTCTGGCTGCTCTGCTCAGGTTCTTCCTACTGAAGTCCTTGGAAGTGATCCTGCCGTGCCCCTCTGGCAAGATGTTCTGCTTCTGGATAAGTTGAATGATTCTTGCTTGTAGTCTCTCTGCAGGGACTTCAGCTGCAGTTTCACCCCAGTCCTGTATGCTGTCTGGGTTGGGTCTGGAGGGGTCTGGGAGGTGCAGGGAAGCATGGAAATTTTCTCACACACTTGCATGGCCTGGGCTTGTGCTGGGTCCTGAGGGGTCCCGAGAGTGCCATTGAAGTTCTCACTCACATTGGGGCCTGGGCTTGATCCGGAGATGTCCAGTGGTTGCAGGGGAGCGCGGAAGTTCTCCCATACACTTGCAGGGACTGGGCTTAGGCTTGGTCTAGAGGGGTCCTGAAAGCATGACAGAAGTTCTCACTCACTCAGCGGGCTTCAATTGGCTCAGGAGGGGTGGAAGTGTCTGGAGGAGCCTAGGCTTGGGCATTATTATTATTATTATTATTATTATTA
>NW_004524784.1:201297-205412 GCF_000260255.1 Octodon degus
TACTACTACTACTATTATTACTACTATTATTTTGTATTTAGTGCAGGGTCCACAGGATCTCATTACACAGATTGGACTTATAGTGATTCTCCTTTTTTCAGCTATCTAAACACTGGGATTACAGGCAAGAGACACCATGCTCAGTCTGACAATCACTGTCTCAGTTTGTCCCACAGGCAGGGCCAGCATGGCAGGCTGTGGATTAAAACTTAGACCCTCAGTCTGCGTAAGTAGGTGCTTTAATCCACTGAACTATCTGGCTGGCCAGAGACTTTTTTCTCCTTGTTAGACTGCTATGATTTTCTGATTCTAGAAGTAATCACAAGAATCCTGCTTGAGAAGAAAAGTACAGCTTATTACTCACCAATCACAACAGGTACAGTTTCATAATTTCCTGTTACAATTTTTCTTACCTTCAGTTCCTATGACAAGGAATGAGTGACACTGCTGTAGTTACATTCTTTTACAGTTCATATATTGTGGTCTGTTGTAACAGTTCAAGAGAGTTTTAAATTTCCCTGTGATTTCTTTTCCTCATGTGTAAAAAATGTGTTGTTTACTGTCCAAACATTTTGGAATTTTCCATATTTTTTCTGCTTACTGCTAACTTAACTCCTTTGTGGCCAGATAGTGTATTTTGTATTATTTAAAAATTTAAAATGTTCTTGAGACTTCTGGCCTAGAAAATGGTCTTTTTTGCTGCAGGTTTCATATGCATTTGAAAGTAATGCAAACCATGTATTTCATTTACTTCCAGTTACTGTTAATTCTGTCAAAATAGCAAATTGGCATCCACATAATTCCATGTATGCAGCTCTTATTTATCTGAGTAATTATCAAATATTATTTCAATCCAAGTTTTCATCCTAAGTTGCTTTAGCTGGAGGAGCTTTCCTTAGCATTTTTTTGTAACTTATGTTTACTGCTGACAAATTTAATTTCTATATATCCAAAAATGTACTAATTTTGATGGGACATTCACTTTATTTCATTATAGGAAAAACCACATCATGTTGAACTTACTATATTAACCATTTTAAGTGCACAGTGTTATGCAAAAATCTCTACTGCTTTCATCTCATATTATGGAAATTGTCTATCCATTAGTGTTTATTTCTCCCTCATTCATCTATCCATCCAGGGTAATCATGTGTATTATTTCTGCTTTGATAATTTTGATTGCTTTTGTTGATTCATATGAGAATAGTAATACTAAATTCATACTTTTTGACTTGCTTATTTTATGTGTCACAATTTATTTGTGTTGTATACTGGATAGGATTTCCTTTTTCTTTAAGGCTGCCTAATACTCTATGTATGTTAATGTATTTGTCCATGGTTATTGGGTGGTGTTTATCTACTGGATATTGTGAATAATATGACAATGCACACAAATGTGCACTTATCTGAGATTCTTGATATCTTTTGGGATAAATAACTACAAAAGAGACTGTTAAATTATGTGGCAATTTTATTTATTTATTTCCCTTGAGAAGTCACTACCATACTGTTTTCCATATTGGGTATGCCGTGTTACATTCCCAGCAATAGTGGGTAAGGGTTCCAACTTGCTTTTTCTTCTGTTTTTTTGAGAGTGGTCACCCTGGTATTGTGTGGTTTACCGCATTGTGGGTTTGATTTGTATTTCCCTAGTGATCAGTGATGTAGAGCAACTTTCTGTGTGCTTATTTGCCACTAACATATATTTGGAGAAAAGGATATGTCCTTTGTAATGTTTTTAAAAATTGGGTTATTGGTGAAATTTGGGAGACGGAGAGTAATCAGGAGAGAAAGCAAAAGAAAGGGGGCATCAGGAAAGGATAGAAGGAAAAAAGAAAGAAGGGAAGAAGGAAAGGAATAGAGGAAAGAAGGCAAACAAGTAAACAAAGAAAAGGAAGGAAGGAAGGAAGGAAGGAAGGAAGGAAGGAAGGAAGGAAGGAAACAGGTAGGTAAGCCAGCTCAAATAATTTGGTGATGAATGTTCTCAGAGATACTCAGAAGACTGAGAGAGTGATGCCAATTTAGAGGCCAGATTTAGTAGATTTAGGGAGATCCTAACTCAAAATAAGAGAAACCAAAGGTGCACAGTAGTGTCATCATTTTGGGTCTGAGGGGGCCCTTGAAGCTGAAATAAGGAACCTAACCCACCGTTTGTATAATAAATTTCACTCACTCCTGTCATGAAAAAAGAAATTTCCAAAAGTGTCAGTAAGATGCATAAGAGGGTTTTACTAGGCAGAGATTTTAAGATGCACTCAAGTGAAGAGCAGACCCTCAGAGACATTATACACTATAGCTTAGAACTAGGAATATTTATGGGTTTTTGACAATAAAAATCTGTGGAATTTGATAATCTTGGTGTTGGTCTAGTGGATGGGGGAGAGTGATCCTTTTATAATAAGATAATAGTCCTTTCATAAAGGCAAGTCTATTTTACTTTCACCTTCAGGTGAAAAAGATGGTTTATTCATGGATAAGACTTTTTCAGATCTATAAAGATATGTCTGAAGTAGATGAAAGTATATACTACAAAAGTAATAATGATTTTTTTGAGACAGGATTATGTTATGTAGTTCAGAGTGGCCTTGAACTATGTAGCCCTGACTACCCTAAACTCACAGCTATTCTGCTTCAGCCTCCCAAGATCTGGAATTACACGTTTGTGCCACTATATGTACAGTAATTACTCTTCGCCAATTTTTAAGAACAGTCAAAGCTTTTCAGGGATTACTTCTGGGGTCATGTGAGGAGCCTCTTATTTCCTCTGTAGTCTGTTTCCTCTATCAGTGTCTCTTGCCAGCACAGTCATGGTCTTACTTGACAAAATGGCTGCCCTTGGGAACATGGGCAATATTTTCTTCTTTTGTGACTCTACTTTTAACAGAATTCACACTGGCTGATCCTGTCATCTGGAGTGTAACAGTCTCACTCTTTTGGAGGTTGAGTGACTCACTTGAGTTGCAGGACTCTTTCAGAGGAGTCTCATCATGCCCTGGATCCTAGTTGACCTTGGAGTGCCAGAGCCAAAATATTGATTGTCCCCTTATTCCAGTTATCTTTCTAAACTTTCATTGCTAAGCCTCAGTTGTTGAACATTCATGAGGTCAGTTATACCTCTATTGAGCTGGGAGCAGGAGATTCAGCTATCATAATCTCATATGGATAGTAAGTACTTTGAAATACAAAGTTTGGTCAGAGAAATGCTATTTCTTTTATCAATCATGATAGTTTTAGAAGTCTAATTATTTTAAATTGTTAAATAATGGTTATAAAGTTTTACAGGGAAAATTTGTAATCAGGAGCAACATAACATTGTAGCATAGAAATTATAATGATAGCAATTATAACATCATTATTATATTACAAGAATCAGGTTTTTGTTATTATCTCTGAAATATATTTGAATTTCTGTTTTATCATTTGGTTATACATATAATTATGATATATTAAATGACACAAACCTTTATTAAATTTTTTATTATTTAATAAAGTGTGTTTTAAATATATATGTATATAGATATACTGCATATAGATTACTAGTGCCAAATCTCTAATTATTAGTGTGACAGTATGTGAACTGTACAGTGTTTAGATAAATCTAACTGTAATAACTCAATTATATAATAATTACATGAACATAAGCCTGAAAATGTTCACCATCATAAACAACAACAGTCTGGAAGCTTTTGAAATGATGTTTTTCTAAGTTTTGTATCTTCAAAGGTGTGTATCATCGATAATTACCATCACAGTTATGTAGAAATTTTTACATATATTTGCTTAGTTTTTACCCTTGAGGCAAAATATAGATTCCTTTAACAGATTTACAGGGTATAACTTTATTGACAAAATTTAGAGGATATCAGGCTGAGTAGATAGCTTGGTGGTCTAAGTGCCTGTCTGGTAAGTGCAAGGACCAAGGTTGAATCCCCAATACTACATGCTGTGCCTGCCCTGGAACCCTGGGTGCACTGTGCTGGCTACTAAAATCTGGTATGGTGCCACATCCCTGTAATCCCAGGGGTGGTGAGGCTGAGACAGCAGGATCACTACAAGTCTGAGCTGCACTGCAAGACCGTGTACCAAATTAATTAATTAATTAATTAAAGATTTTT
>NW_004524784.1:205732-213303 GCF_000260255.1 Octodon degus
AATTAACACATTACATAAATTCTTCCTAGTAGGAAACACTCTTAATGATGATAAATAGATTTATTACCTAATGAGAATCAGAAAGGAAAAGAGGCGAGGTATAATTTGTTAGATAGGACCTACATTTAATTTTATTCCTCATTATAAATTCAAGTTTGAAGGTTTATCATTGTATTTTTTAATTTACATTTTTAAAAAAGCAACTTTAAAAAGTCCTCCATTTTAGCTTGGTCCCAAGTTCATCAAATAGAACTGAAAGGCTATACATTTTGGTACAGACATTGAGTTACCCATAATCACTTATGATGTACTTCTTGCTTTCAAGATTTGATTCATGTGCTTCTGAAAAGGACAAAGAAAGAAAACAACAACAACAACAAAAAAGCAAAAAGATGAGATCCTCTTTAGGTGTCTCAATCAGACTACATGAGCCACCAGCCCCATCCTGGAGTCATGCCACTTAGGAGAAAGTGGGATCATACCACATATATGTTTTGTCCTACACTGGGGTCACACTTAGCATAAAGCCTGTTCCATTTCCCAGAGTCAGAACTGCCTAGAGTGAGCAGTTCTGTTTTCTTTTTGCCATTGCCTCGTCCAGGCATGCTTGTTAGTCATAAAGAAGTCAGTTGCTTATATCTAGAACAAATATAAGCAAAAAGAGTCGAACACAGGAGCTAGGTTTTACTCAAACCTTTTCTCCTAAGATTTTTGTATCTGTTGACCTAGAACATACATAAGGAACTCATACAGGGTTTAAAAACTGGGCAAATATAACTTAGCAGCTTAAGATCTCATCCTATACTCTACAGGGAGATAAACTTAAGGCTAAAATTATCATAGAAATACCCAAACCTACCAAGATGGAGGGAGGATACAAGGTAACATTAGAGAAGATTCAAGAGAGGTTCCAGAAGAAAAGAAAAAGAAAAACCTATAGATGAGGTATATTAGTCAATATCTGCAAAAGAGGTAGATTTAATGCAGGACACAGACATTTAAAAGATTAGCTCATGGTATTCACTGAGAGTCAACTGCAAAAGAGTACAAGAGGTTTGTCTGCATGCTAATGATTTGAAGAATCCAGCCAAGGGCCTGGAGCTCACAGCTATACGCTATTTGAGTGTGTATCAGGAAGCTGAGGAGCCCAAATCTGAGAACTGAGGATTTGTGCTGGAGAGGCTGTGTTAGAAGCTGAGATGTCTGTGCCCAAAGGCAGGAAATAATTCTTAGAGTGCAGGTGAAGGCCAGAGCTCCTCTGAAGAGAAAAATAGCCACCTTTAGAGACTACAAGGATCCAAGCTCCTCTGCAAAGAAAAGGCAAGCTCTTTCAAGAAAAACTAGCTTCATGAAAATGTTTCAAGGAAAATCAGCATAAGTATGAGGATCAGCAATGAAGATCAGCATTAGCCAGGAAAATTAATTAAAAAATTGCACATCAGTGTGCAATCTCCCCTCTTATTCTCCTTTCATACTATTCCAACAATCTTTTGCAAGTGGGTCTCCCTTGCCTACAGCCATGACTCAATTCAGCTAGGTGATCCCACTTTGACAATTGGGATAATTAACCCCAATACTAAGCTTGCCAGGCAGCCCTAGCACCCATGAAGGTTATGGCAGACAGCTGAGAAGGGCTAAAGTGGTATACTTCCCACGGGCCGGTCCACCTCTCCTAACAGCTGGGAAAATGGAGGTCATGAGTTACCCTTCCCTTCTCCCAGATGGTGGTGTCATAAGCAGCTGACTTGGATAGGCTGACGGAGCACGGCCCTCAGAAGGAGCCAGTATGGAGGACAGATGCCTGCAGCTGTGAGAGAGCCAGACACTCCTACTGTGGGCCAACCTCCCAAAGAAAAGATCAAACAAGTGCTTGTCTCCCTAAAGGTAAGCATCTGGGATTGATAGGCACCTAGAGGAAGCTAGGAGGAATCACTAAAGACAGAATCCTTTAAGGAAAAATCCCTGTTCTGTATTCATGTCTGCTAGCTACTTGACTCGCTTTCTCATTTGGTCCTGGATTTAATCAATTTTACCTGAAATTGTAGTCTTATTGGTTGACCACAGTTTTGTCCCACCTCATGCGCACCTAGTCAGTTCCCATGTTTTCCACCTTAGACTATGTGTTATTTGATACATTGTGCTAACTTGGCTGAATCAGCTGGCAGTTCTCAGTGTGGCGGCCTAGCCCTGCAGGTGGTCAGGGCCCAGGAATTGAGAAAGGCTCCCTCCCAAACCCCTGCTCTTCCTTGTTTTCTGCCATATGAACTGCTGTCATTTACCTTGGAGCCAACGGAATATGGACTGAAACCTCCAGTAACTATGAGCTAAACAAACTTTTCCTTCCTTCATTTTGAGTGTTGGGTATTTATCCTAGCGACAAATAAAAAGTAACTAAGACAGACCACCTCACCACATCTTTTTTCCTTTTATGTATCTTGTACTGGGTCTCACTACCAGCTTGGACTCATAGTGATCCTCCTGTTTTCTGCCTCCACAGCACTGGGATTACAGGTATGTGCCACCACACCAGGGGGTGGGGCCAGCAAGGTATCTGGTGCTGGGGAGCAAACCCCAGTCTCTATGCTTGGCTAAGCAGGCACTTAGTCTTTTGAGCTATCTCGCCGGCCCTGTCACTGCATTGTTTTGCTCTATAAAAGACAGATTTCTGGGCAACCTGTTCTACTCCACTTCTGCCCTCATTTAGAAGCTTTCTTTTCCCTCATAAATATATTCTGCTCTTAACCTCTTTTTTCCTAAAATTCATTCTTCAGTTTTAGAGAACACAATCTCATCACAGGTATCTCTCAGGCTGGGAGTTTCATTCCCCTGTACCAGTGGGACACACTAGAACTGTCCCAGAGCTGGGAGAAAACTTCCTGAGCTTTCTGGCCTCCAGTGATCTTCTGCCCTCCAGCCCTCTGTCTTTCCCTGCTAACTAATAGCAAAATAATTAAAAAAAAAAAACTTGAATTTTCTGACAGATGAAAGCCCGAATGGTAGAAAAGAGACAAGCAGGGAGTCGGGGCTTTCTTAGCTGAGAAGGGAGGAAAAGCATGAGTACACCAGTGTATTTCTTCTTGGTGTGAGTTCATGGACATCCCCAGGGCAATGTAAGTTACACCAGAATGACCACCTGAATCTGCATGGCTTAGGAAATCGTCACAACCACTCAAAAATGGGAGCCCAAGAATCAAATAGATGGATTTTCTGCCCTTTTGTTTTAAGAGAGATGAAGAGGCATAATCTAAACATTTTAGAGACTCTCCTGCTATCTCAAATGTTTAAAGTTAAAAATGTGCATGATTCAGGAAGGCTCCTTCACTCAAGTGTCACTCAAAAGGCAAGTATGCTGCATGATGTCTCGGTGATATGGGGGAATGAAACTCTTACACTGAAAGTTATCTGGGATGAGCTCATGTTCTTTAAAATTTAAGAAGGAATCTTAGGAACAAATGAGGGTTAAGAGCAGAATATTGATTGGGGGAAAGAAAGCTTCTGCCCAAGAGGGACAAAAGGGGGACCCAAGTGGGTTGCTTCTGATGTTGTATCTTCCAGGGATATTTGTGGAGTAAAACCATGTAGTGAGGTGGGTCTAGGGTGGAGAACATGGGAACTCACTTAAGTGGGGATGAGGTGGGACAAAATATGGTCAACCAATGAGATTACAAGCTCCATTGCTCAGGTAAAACTGATTAAATCTGGGAGAGGAAGTGAGTCACATAGCAAGAGGGCACAGCAATAGGGAATGAATAAAGAAATGAAGTTTTTCTTGTAGGGACTCGTTAATTGATTTCCAGGTTTCATTAAGGTGAGGGACTCATTTAGAATATCAATCCTGGATGCCTATCTTTAGGGAGGTATGTGGTGAGATCTGGCCTGCAGCAGGGATCTGTCTCTCCCAAAGTTGCAAAGTCATCTTGTGTTCTATACTGTCTCCTTGAGGGTGCATCCCTCTCTGACTGCCTATAATATTTCTATGTAACTCAGCTGCCAATAACAATGGGACAAGGTGTCCTGTGCTGATTGCATGAGAAACTGTGCTTGAGATGCTGGAGGGCCTTTCCTTATATTTATCTTGCTAGTGAGCAAATAATAGCTCCACTTTGCCCAGGAATGGGGCATGCCAGTCTGAAGAATTGCCTACTAAGGCCACTACACATCATAGAAAATTCTTCTGGACACCTTATTTCTGGTTAGAGAGAACAAGTACCTTTTGTCTTCAGTGCTTTTGCTAATAAGTGCTCCTTTTATAGGGACTTAAGTGTCTCTGTTGCCAGAAAGGAAACAAAACAAAACAAGGCTGTAGAAGTTTGTGAATGGGAGGAGAGAAAAAGGAGAGGGAAAGCAGATAAACTATGCTTTAGAGGTTTAGAGGGCAACTAGTTGGGGAAAACTATGTCTCAGAGGGCAAAGGGGCTGAGGGAAGTGAGAAAGAAAATTAAAAGCATTTGGCCAGATTTACAAAAGTCATGATCGCAATTCCTCATTTGTCTCTTCTCTGTATTGCCAAAAGAAAATGTCTAACTAGGACTGAGATGTCCCCAAGGAGCTAACCCATCATTTTTTAGAAAAAGTTTATAGGTTCACTGACTCCTGTTGCAGAAAAAGAATTTTCAGTAAGTGTCAGTAAGAGGCATGGGAAGGTTTTATTAGGCAGAGCTTTTAGGACACACTCAAGGGTAGAATACATATGCTCACAGAAATGAGATGCTGTACAGTTTGGAGCTGGGAATGTTTATGTGTTTTTCATGGTGGACATTTGTGAAATATGATATTCTGTAGTTTTGGTCTTGGCCTAGTGGGTACATGAGGATAGCTGACCCACGATAAATTAATCTTTATGTGTTTTGGTAGTGGCCTAATTTAGAGGTGAGAAGGTAGACTATGGCGTAAATCTGTGGCCTTGGTTTTATGAGTGGAGGAGGATAGCCCACCCACAGTGAGAAAAGGTTTTATTCATAAGAAAATCCTAATGTACAGGTGAAAGACTGGTCTACTGGGTGAAAGAAGATCATTTACAGGACAAAGGAAATGGCCAAGTGCATTTGCAAGTGGAAGGGATATGCCCAGGCCTACTGTGTTCTGGAAGAACAGAAAAATAATTAAACCGGAATTGTGTCTTAAAGCTACAATTTTCATTTTTTAAAATATGATCTTTCCTTGTCTTCTTCTTGCCTCATTTTCATTTCTGCTCTCCTACACCACTGATAGATATTATTATCCCAGCACTCAGGCAAGTTGAAACAGGAAGGCAGCAACTCAAGCCTTGAAATCTTAGTGAAGCTCCTGTATCAAAATAACAAAGGGTATAGATAATATACTTCAGTGCCTAGGCCCTGGACTCAGCCCATAGGACCACAAAAAAAGAAACTGCCATAGCAGCTGGGCTTGGTGCCACATATTTGTAATTCCAGTTGTTATGGGTTATTCAGCATGGGAACCAAATCAGAGGCCAAATTGCAATTTGAATAAGAGCCTTTATTTACTGAGCTCATGGCCAGCCAGCCATCAGTTGTCAAGCAGAAGACTGATTGGTCCTTCACCAAGGGAGCAAGGAGTTTTTAAAGCAAAAATCCACATCCTGCTCAGTAACCATATTTGTCATCTAACACAGAACAGCACCTTCAGGGTTGGCACGACCATCACTCAACATATATTCTTTCTGGGGCCATTGTCTAGTTCCTGTTTATTGTACATCTATGTACATGTACTTTCACACTGAGGGAGATCACAAGGAGTTAGACATGGTTAATTGTTTACTACCGCAACAAAGCTTTCCAGTTGGCTTTTAGCAACACCTTAGTTATTCTGTACAGTTAGAAACATTTCAACCTTTACTTTCATTTATTTCATAGGTCCATTCTGGAAACTCAAAGTCTATTGATGATTTATCAAAGGAACCCAAGCCTCCTTATGGTCTTACAAGGAAGCAGAGTCACAGAATGTTTAGCAGAGTAATTTTTTCAAATTTAGCTTAACATTAACCCATTACACCAGTGATCTGATAGATGGATAGAAAATTCAAGCCCACTGCTCATATATTATAAATAATACTTTGAGTGGACTAGAATTCTGGTCCATGAACTTAATTCATTCTATGATTCTGGGGGAGACAGTCATGTGTGTGCTCATGTAGGAATGATGGCTATGGTTCTGTTTGTCACCTGATGCAGTTTGTGAATGGAAGAAAAATTTTGCTCAACACATCTGTTAATGAACTGAATGTTTTGCAAACAGAAGCATTCACAAACTGAGGTATTGTTGCAGGCATCTGGCTTTGAAGTGTTACAGGCAGTCAGAGAGGGCTCAGCCCTCAAGGAGAGTGTATGGAAGATGAGATGATTTTGCAACACAGGGAGAGACAGATACCTCAAGACAAAAGATCAAACAAATGCATACCTCCATAAGGATCTACATCAGGGATTAGTATTCTAAATAGGTCTCTCACTTTGAGGAAGTCTGGAGGGAGAGTCACCAACCCAGCCCCCTTCAGGAAAAGCCCCTGTTCTGTATTCATGGCCACTTGCTACATGAATTGCTTCCCCATTTGATCCTGGGTTTAATCAATTTTTCCTGAGCAATTGTGTTCATAATCTTATTGGCTGACCAGAGCTTTCATCCAACCTCATGCTCATCTGAATCAGTTCTCATGGTTTGCTCTATAAAAATCCCTAGAAAAGACAGATTTGGGGCAACCAATTTGCTCTTCCTTTTGTCTTTTTCTCAGACAAGTGTTATCTTTCCTCAATAAATATATTCTGTTCTTAACTTCCATTGTTCCTAAAATTCATTCTTCAATTTTAGAGAATAAGAACTTGGCTCAGGTATCATTCAAGTTGTGAGTTTCACTCCCTATATCAGTATTACTGCATTTTCCCCTTAGTATACAAAAGTTGTTCCATTTTGTACTTATTGTTTTTATTTTGAACATACCTATTGTTTTGATATTGTTTCACTATATCTAATACTATTTTCCTCAGTCTTGTATTTTTGTGGTAAATATTTCCTGCTAAGTGGCTTGACCTCAGCAATCCTTTTGTCTCAGCCTCCCCAGTACTAGAATTATAGGTGTGTGCCATCACACCTGGTTTCAGTGGCTGGCGTAGCATGTGGTACCAGGGATTGAAACCAGGTGCTTACACTTGCCAGTCAGGCACTTAGACCACTGAAGTATCTCCCCAGCCTTCCTCTAATTATTTTTAATATGTTCTTTTTTTAAAATTAAATTTATTATCTTTATTGCAGCAATGTTTCATATGTCCAAGTTCAGCAAAATGCATTCATTAAATAAATACACATTTTTGTATATTAATTATACCTCAGAAAAGGCCACCATAAAGTCTTAATTATCTGTTTTATAACAGGGTGAATATCCTTAACACGTCTGAACCATATACTTAAAAATATTAAGGTGGTAAAAAAAAAAAAAGAGAGAGGCAGAGCTAGACCAACACAAATTCTTTTTAATCGCAATCCCATGGACTTTTTGTAATATTTAAACTACTTGAAATTACCAGTCTTATCACAAACCACTTCAAATTACTCTACACTAACACAGAACAATGGAAATC
>NW_004524784.1:213603-216468 GCF_000260255.1 Octodon degus
CTTTTTTGTTTTTCCATTTACCATTTAAGCAGACACTTTTTCCCACATACTGACATAATCTTCATGGACTTTACTGGGTCTGTAATATCCCCATAAAGGAAATGTTTTGTTAATTAAGCATTCTTGTTGTTATGTGTTTGTTATAACTAGTTGCTCACTGTTCTAAGGAATTCTGTAATGAACGGCTTTGTTACTGAAGTGTTTTAGGGAACTTGAGCACTGGGCCATGAAGACACATCCACAGAAGTGGAATGCAGGTTTATTGGGCATGACGAGCACACGAGCTGCCCAAGCCCTCCCTGCCTCTGCAAGGCTGAGCTATTCAATACTTTGACGGCGCACTTACCCTCTGCTGCATCCAGGGAAGGCTTCTCAGAGGTGTCCCCTTTGTAGTTCCAGAGGACACCGAGCCCAGAAGGGCTCCAGGTCTGGTTTAATACTCCACCATGAGGTTCTCAGTTTGTTCTTCTTACACACCTTAGAAGTGAAGCTCCTGCTGCAAAACCTGGGTCCTAACAGGCCACCAATTAGTCCTGGCCCCAGGTCGGTGACTCATACACGGGCTCTCCTGGGTCTCCCGGAACTGCATCTTCCCCTATCTCCAGACAGCACAACCAGGGGCCGGGGAGACGGCTCAATAGAATAAGTGCTTCCTGGCAAGCACAAGGGCCTGAGTTCAATCCCCAGTTAGTTACTGGAGGTTTCAGTCCATACTCAGCTGGTTCCAATACAGAGCAGCACATAGCAGAGGGCAACCTTTCATGGCGGGGGCAAAGAGCAAAAGCGTTCTTTTTGTTCTTGATTTTCAGTTGCTTGACTATGACTCAACTATATATTTGTTGCTTGTTTAGTTTTTTCATTATCTTACTTGATATTTTGAGTTTTATTCTACTGCTGGTTCTCTTAATTTTTCATAACATTTATTACACTTCCAACCATTATTTCTTTTTTATTTTATTTTCAATAAAACTAATAAAAACATTAGAAACAACACAGGATTTCAAAAAACAAAATGTTAACAACAATATTATTATATTGAATATTGCTATCTTCAAAGTAGTTGTTCAGATTACCAGACATATTCATGCAAGATTGGACCAAAAAATTAAGTATTAAATATTCCTTCGGGGCCAGGGAGATGGCTCAATGGAATAAGCACTTCCCTGGCAAGCGCAAGGGTGTGAGTTCAATCCCCCGGTTCCACAAAATAAATAAATAAATAAATAAAAATAAAAAATAAATAAATAAATAAAAATAAATGTTCCTTCAGTGTAGGAAAGCTTCTATGCTCCCCTGCATCTGCTGGATACCTCCAGACCCAGCCCACGCCTGGCAAGTAAGTGAGAACTACTGCCACACTCTCAGGACCCCTCCATACCTCTGAACCCAGCCCAGGCCTAACTTTTGAGTGAGAACTTGCCCCATGCTTTCCAGACCCCTCCAAACTGAGTCCAGGCCTGGCATACAGGCCTGAGGTGAAATTGTGCCTGAAGTTCCTGCAGAGAGGCTAGGGGCTAGAACCACCCAGCTAATCCAGGAGCAGAACATCTTGCTAGAGGGGCATAACAGATTCACTCCCAAGGGCTGCAGCAAGAAGGAGCTGAGCACAGCAGGCAGACCCAAGTCAGGCACAACTGGTTGAAACCAAACTTCATAGATCTGCACTCGAATTTTAGCAGGTTCTAAGGTTATAACTGCACCAAAGCTCTACACCAAAGGTCAGAGGACAGTGTTATACACAATGACAAAGAGGAAGAAAATACAATCTCAGACCCCAAGCCCACCCAGAACAAGTACAGAGGACACTAGCACAGAAGGATTGGGAATCACACAGCTGAAATGTCTGAATCAATATCGTCTGAAGTAATGAAACAATTGCAGAAAGGTATAGAGGAACTTGGATCAGAAATAACATCTGAAAAAAAAATCTCTGAATTAATAGCGTCTGAAGTAAAGAATCAAATGCAGAAACATAAAGGAAATCTGATCAGAAATAATCTCTGAAGAATTTGTTATTTGGGGGGCACTCAGGATGCCTTCAGGGCAGGTCTGGCAAGGCTTGAGGATATGGGGCTTGAACCACGGGAGCCTGAGCCTGACTGCTTTGTTGGAGCAGTCAGAAATAATCTCTAAAGTAAAAGAATTAATAACTGGGTATTCCATTGCCATTTAAATATTGCATGTAAAAATATGTAACTGTTTATTCCTATTTTTTAAATATTAAAAAAAATTTTCTTCATATTCTGTAGGGACTTAAAGTTTAACATATCAATACTTGATGGAAAATACCTGTTCCATGTTATGCTTAAGATGTTTGATATTCAGACAGATAGTGAGGTTAAGCTCAATTGCCTATGTTGTAGGGTAAAAATAATAAGCTTCTCTTCTGGAGGGTTAACAACCTAAGTTTGCAGACCAAAAATTAGAGAAAAAGAAGGGCTGCAAGGACCGCCAACATTTTGGCACTAGCCTTTCAAGCTCAATGAAGGCTCAGGACAGAGGAGAACCTGTCCTCTAAAATCCTGTAACTTAGTTGTGTCCCAAATTTTCTGATCAAGGAGATCATAGGGTCATAGAGGAAAGTGCTCTATGATGTAAAGTATGCCTAACAAGTCACATCAAGAAAAAAATATTCTCTCAGGCTTTCACAGAGAGCAAATCAGTTCAGCAACGGCCGTGACTCATCCACATGGCTGAAACTAACAAAGGATCTACAAACTGTGGTACAGGGTTTCAGGATAAATCCTGAGGGTATTCGACTAACCTTGTCAGATACAAAAGTTACATTTTTTATTACATCGGTCTTGCTTTATCTTGATCTTAACCATCCAGCAGTAAAGTATAAAAACACGGTATTAAAAGTAA
>NW_004524784.1:216639-229810 GCF_000260255.1 Octodon degus
AAAAAAAAATAAAAGTAAAGCCATATTAATATGCTGAACTGTAAAAGGCTCAAATCAACAACTTCTGACATTGTCAATCCAATGGAAAACCCACTACTTTTATGTACTACTGGACTATTTTGGAATATTTTGCTGAATCCATGTACCTACAGTATTTAAATGACAATGGAATACTCTTCTCTGACAAAACTAAACAAAAAAGGGATACAAATGAATGACCATTTTGTATCTGTATATTCAAAATAGTAAGGATAGATATTCAACTACTTTCTCTTAGTTCAAAGAATAGAAATGTCTATTCTAGTAGTGTTTGTGGACAGGATATCATGTCTGCATCTTGTACTATGAATAACCACTAAGAAGACAGCACTATGCAATGTATTAATATTGAAACTGTCCTACTAATCTGTCTTGAAACTGTCTCATTGCTATTTGTTTCTTAGTAAAATTATTTTTAAAAAGTTCCTTCAACAAACTGATAGGAATTGGAAGTACAATTATCTTAGCTATCTCATATATTCTACATGCATATTCACTCCTTCTTTCTTTGGTCCTTTCCTTTGTCCTAGTTGTTCTTTCCAGTTGAGTAATGTCTTTCTCTTTATGGATTTCCCCAATGTCTATTGTAGGCTTTTAATTTTATTTAATCTTTTTTGTTTTTACAGTAGAGATACAGTACAATGTTTATTCATGTGGGTCTGATTTTTTCACTTATGAATATGGTCCTTACTTCCATCCATTTAAGTAAAGAAGCTTTGAGTTTATCTTTCTGAAGTTTATCTTTCTTCAGTTTATCTTTCTTTATAGTTGTAGTACCAATATGAATTAGTACTACATTGTATAAAAATACCACATCTTTCTATCCATTCTTCATTTGATGGGCATTTGGTTTATGACCAGGAGTTAGCTATTGAAAATTGTGCTGCTATAAACATGAATGCCCATGTATTGATGTAGCATGATATTTTTAGTTCTTCTAGAAAAATGCCCAAGAGGGGAAGAGCTGGTTCCAATGGGACCTCTAATACTAGTATTTTTTTTTAATATGGAACGATTCACAAATTTGCGCGTCATCCTTGCGCAGGGGCCATGCTAATCTTCTCTGTATTGTTCCAATTTTAGTATATGTGCTGTCAAAGCGAGCACTAATATTAGTATTTTTGAGGAATCTTCACACTGATTTCCAGTACTTATTGCAGTTGACACTCTCTCCTACTCCCCCCCCCACAACCATACCCCAGTATTTGTTATTGGTTGAATTCTTGATGATAGCCATTTTTTTCTGGGTTGAGATAGACTCTCAGTGGGGTTTTAATTTGCAATCTTAAATGACCAATGATGTTGAACATTTTTTCATCTATTTATTTGCCATTTGTATCTCTTCATTTGTGAGGTGTATATTCTTCTCAGATATCCAGTTTTGGATTCAGTCTTTGAATTTTGAAAGCTGGATTTTTAAAGAATTCTTTATATGTTCTAGGTAGAAGTCCTTTCTCTGAAGGACTTCTGTTTTTCTTTTTTTATGTATTTGATACAGGGTCTACAGGGTCTCATTATTTAGATCAGACTTGTAGTTAGACTCCTGTTTTCAGCCTCCCATTAAACCCATAAGCAAGGGAACTAGATGTATGGTACTATGTTGTCAGACTTGAGTTTTAATGGCAATGGGCTGACTGATTTGCAGCAGCAGTATCTACTTTGGGAAAGAGCTATTTCAGTGTGTAGGTGCCAATAGGCAGGCAAAAATAGATTGAGGTCCCAAAGAAGAAAACACCTTGGCTTAGTGAACTGAATTGCTTGTGCATATTAAAGAAGTGTGTGACCTTTTTTATTCTCTTTCCACGACACCTAGCATACCTGCTAGAGAAGCAGCTGTTAGGGACTGGAGGAGCCCCTAATGTATGATTTGACTGGTGCCTACTGTTTTGTTTTCCCAGTGTAAGAAGAATATCTTGGTATCTGATCATTTCTCAATGATCAAAGGTAGTTAAGAGGAGACAGTGTGAACACATGAGAGATTAATGACAAGGAGTCCATGAGATAAAGGTCAGGTAAGGGACATGATGGCCTTTGTAGAACTCTGATTATTGAGCAGTGACATAGCCAAGATTTTGGGAGGCCTGGAAAAGTGGAGAAGCTGAGTGAATGGGGAATCCTGAGTAACCTGGTGGATATGATTGTAGAAGGCCAGTGATCATAGAGTGTTATACCTGGGGAAATAGATGTCCTAGTAATACACCAGAGGACAAATTACACAAAATACAAATAGGGCTTGGAAAGTCAGAGGAGTATCAGTGATTATTGGGCTACATAGGGGCTTAGTTGAGCATTCATATGCAGAAGCATTTGCAAAATAGGACTAGAGAAGTTTGGCAATGAATCTTGCATGGAGATTATTTTGTTTTGCTAGTGAATGCAAAAGTGGCTACTGACATTTAATTGAGGAGTCAGAAGCAATGGTGATACTGGTAGAGACTCAGACCAGAGGAGGGCCTAGAACGGCCATGTAGGATGCTGCAGACATGGAAATTCAGAACCAGCAATCTTTAGTTAGGGCAGGATTGGAGTAGTTTGGAAAGGAATGAGTTAACAGTAAAGTTCTGTGAGAATAATTGGGAACCACTTGGAGAAGCTGCAAAGAGCAAGAGCAGGGCCTGGTGAAAGGAAGAAGACTGTGAACTGGGACAAGGGTCATAGATAAGGGAGTGGAAGAGTAGAACTAAGGTTAGGGTTGATGTAAGCATGGGGAGAAGGTGTTCCTTCACTGTGGTGAGACACAGTTGAGTTGGTGTACCAGTAAAATAGAGTAAAAATCTATATGAAAATGTGTAATAGGGACAGAGGATGTTCTAAAGTCCTCTTTATAAAAAATTAAACAGGAGGAGAGAAAGGTAAAAAGAAAACAATGAAATTTCCTTGGGTGAGAATTTGCAGAGTAGCCTGGTAAAGGAGGTCCTCTATCCAGGTGTAGACAGACTCAAGAGTACCAGTCTATGATGAAACCAGGTCATATCACCACAGACTGATTGTATAAAACAGATGAAACAACAAGACAAATAGTGGTAGGCCATTTAGGTGTTCTTTGTGATTCTAGTCAGCTTAAGGGATGTCAAGGAGATTACTTGAGGCTTCCATGAGTAAGAGAGGTCAGATGAATTGTCAGCAGACTGTAGCTTTATTCTGGAATGGTGAATCCACTGCAGAGTGTCTTGAAGATAATAGAAATTTGAGTGCTACAGATGACTCTGAAGAATCTCTTCCACTTTATCTTTAGGGATCAGGAAGCTTCAATGTTTAATCCAGACCAATTAGCCAGTATACTCTCCTAAGGATGAGTCTCTTGAGAAGATAGGAGAAGATTAGCAGCATGTGGTATTTGTTTTTAGACTTGTTTCAGAACTGGGAGATAGTATACAATGGGATTGACTTATAGGCTGGAGTCTGGCCCAAGAAGAAATGTGTGGTCATAAAAAGACTGTGTCTTGTATACTGTGTAGGGATGGCACAGATTCTAAGGAGAGAAATTGGGAGGAGGGGAACTCAGGCTTTATGGAGCTGAAGTGTTAGTGAGAGGGGCCTTAGGGAGGCTGATATCATTTTCTCCTTGATTAAGTTTGAGAGGGAGCATGTAAGTTCCATTGTACCCCTAGTAACTTAGACACCACTTGGATAATTTGACTAATAAAACCTGGGCCTCTATTTTATTCAATGGATGTGGGGAGACCAAATGTTGGAATTATATCAGCTGAAAGCCAGTGGTTAGCAGCTGAGGGCTTCTCTGAGTTTGTGGGGAAAGCTTCTACCTGTCTAGTGAAGATGTGTACCCAAACAGGAGTTATATAAGCTTCCACACCCCTGGCACGTGGATGAAATTAATCTGCCAGTGATGAGTTGGGGAGAATCCTTGAGCTTAGTGGGTAGAAAATACAGGGTACCTCAGAAATCCCTGTGGTGTGGTCACAAGGCAGACAGGGCATTAATCATGGATAACTTTAAGAAAAGTTTTCCAAGAGGGAAAGCAAATAAGAGGCATGAGGGGCCTGCTTAGGGGTCTATAACTTGTATGAAAATTGTCATACAAGGACAAGAGAATGGCCTGAGCCTGTGACATAGGGAGGAGAAACTTTCCCTGACTTAAGAGCTATCCTTCTTTGGTGGGAATGTCTTGATACTGTTGACATTTAGAAAGGGAATATGCTGGAGTTATACCAGAAAGGACAAAATATTGACCCTTAGGAGTATGGTAGATGAAGCTTGCTGACTTTTTAGTTTTATCTGCAAATGTAATTCTGGTGGTTATGAGGTCTGAGTCTCTACTGCCTCCTGCAGTAGAGGACTTCTGCCCTTTTTGGCAAATGAGCAACCTGAAGAAGGACCTTAATGAGTGCAGCATTAATGAATAAGGACTCTCAGGAAGTGAGAAACCCCTCTCCCTAGATGGCAAGGTGATTATACCACATATGGAATGCATATCTTGTGTATGCAATGTTCCTTCCAGAACTCTTTGAGGGTTAAGTCTGTATCTTAGACCATCTGGGAGCACATCAGGAATAGCTCTTTCATATATTACTTCTTAAAGTTAGCTACAACCTAATTGTAGTAGAGGAGTTTTATTAGGTGGGAGATACTTAAATTAGATCATGGGAATTCTTCAGCCAATTTTTCTAAATCTTATGAATGAACAGGAGTATTTGTCCATTATGAGGAGAATCTTGAGTGGTAAATTTTGTACTCTAGATATTTCTTTTTTTTTTTTTCAGTACCTGGGATATTTCTTAACAGTAGGACAGAAAGCCTCTTGATCCACTCAACACAATGTACTCTTGTTTCACAGGACTATGTGTCACCTCTCCATATGACACATTATTTGTTTTGCATGACTTTGTGTTCTGTGAAAAATCTAGGAGTCCTAGAGTGGTAAACCAAGAGAATCTTTATGTTGAGTTGAACACTTGCATAGGCACATAGCAATAAGCTATCCTATCCTTCATAGGCTCATGGCCTGGCATTTTCATCTCTTGCTGGGTAATATATGTTCTTCTGCTCATTTTCTTCTGGAAAATGTGAGTTCTATCATAGTTGAAAACTTGATGAGTGTAAAGGCTATTTCTCTGTGCTATCATTTCAAAGTGGTGCATATAATTTTCAGTGGCCCTTTTATCAGCACTCTCAACTTCACCATGCCTAATTATGTTATGAGTCCCAGTTCTTGCTTTCAAATTATGAAATCACCTCTTACTGGAAGGAAAAGTTTCATCATTATTGCTCATTGAAGGATTATCCTTTATAAATTCTTCTGTCCTTTATAGACCTAATTTTCCACAAATTACAGACTGAAGTAGGCTATAAGCTACCATTTGCCTTTTATTTATCAACACTGTTAATAGTATTTCTACCCCAGGTACCACTGTTGATTATGGATTACTAACTTGAGTAACACCTTTAGCAATGCTAGATTCCTTATACAAATATTTTATCTATAAAATTGTATATTTTGACACACCGTAAATATTACAAACTTGGTCATGTGAATACCACTCTTACATTTCTCTCCTTAACTTTGATTATGATTACTTGCTTTACCTTGCACTCCCCCTTAGCTTCTTTTTTCTACCTTTTCTGGGGACATTTTGATAGCAGTAGTAGGAGTGATTACATAAAACTCATCTTTTTATGGCATTGGGTGTCTTTGTTTACAACTGCTCAAGCTGCCAGTGTTCAGGTCATAGTATAGGACTTTGGTCATACTTTAATTCTAAAATTTTGATTGTAACCCAAGTTGCACATTTGGGATCCTTTTCAACTTGAGCATCCACTCTATCACTTTTCAAGTTTATGCTTTCTTTTGGGCATCTCAAATCTGGTACTAAGCATGTTTAGCAAAATTTTAATCTTTTTTAAATTTTATTTTATTTTAATATTATTTTTTAATAATTTTATTGAGAAACAAATACCAATGATATAGTTTCAAAACCAATTAGTAGGACAGTTTCACTAATTAATACATTCCATATTGTTGTCTTAGTGGTTACACATAGTACAAGATGTAGACATGATATCCTATCAACAAACACTATTAAAACAAATCTTTCTTTTCATTGAAGTAAGAGAAATTTGCTGCATATCTATCCTAACTATTTTGAAGAGACAGATATAAAATGGTCTTTCATTCGTATTCCCTTTTCTTGTTTAATTTTGTCAGAGAAGGGCATTCCATTGTCATTTAAATACTGTAGGTGCCTGAATTCAGCAAATATTCCAATATAGTCCAATTTATTTTTTCCATAATTTTATTCAGAAACAAATAGCAATCAGACAGTTTCAAATCAAATAAGCAGGACAGTTTCAAAAATTAATACATTGTGTATTGTTTTCTTAGTGATTATTCATTGTACAAGATGCAGAATGATATCCTGTTTACAAACACTTTTAGAACAAATCTTTCTATTCATTGAATTAAAAGAATGTAGCAGCATATCTATCCTATTTTGAATATATAGATAGAAAATTGTCATTCATTTGTATCCCCTTTTTTTGTTTAATTTTGTCATTTAAATATTATAAGTGCATCAACTCAGCAAGATCTTCCAAAATAGTACAGTAGGCCATAATAGTAGTGGGTTTTCCATATGAGTGGCAAAGTCAGAAGTTGTTGACTTGAGCCTTTCAAAGCTTGGTATAATAATATGGCTTTACCTTTTATGCTTTGTTTTTATACATTTTTGCTGGGTAGTTAAGACCAAGATAACGCAAGACCTATATAAAAAGAATTGTAGCTTTTGTATCTGATAAGGTCAGTCATATCCCCTCAGGATTTATCTTGAATCCCTGTACTGCAGTTTGTAGATCCTTTGTTAGTGTCAGCCATGTGCATGAGTCACAGCCATTACTTGACCAATTTACTCCTTGTGAAGGCCTGAGAGAATATTTTGTCTCCATGTGACTCTCCTTAGGTACACTGTACATCATCAATCACTTTCCTCTGTGGCTTCATAATCTCCTTGATCAGAAAATTTGGGACACAACTGAGTTACATGATATTACAGTGCAAGTTCACCTTTGTCCTGCATCTTCACTGAACTTGGAAAGCAAGAGTCAAATGTTGACTGTCCTTGAAGCCCTCCTTTTCTTCTAATTTTTGGTCTGTAAACTTAAGGTGCTTACCCACCAGAGAAGAAGCTTATTATTATTACCCTACAACATAGGCAGTTGAGCTTAACTTCATTATCTGTCTGAATATCAAACATCTTAGATATAACATGGAACAGGTATTTTCCATCAAATATTGATATGTTAAAATGTGAGTCCCTACAGAAAGTAAAGAAAAAAATATTTTAAAATATAGGAATAAACAGTTACATATTTTTACACAGAAATTTAGAAATCCAACAATACAACATTCTAGCACAACAGTCCTGTGACATTTTTGTCTTGTCTCTTGTTTTCATTTATTACCCTTTCTTCTTTCTTTCTTTTTTTTTTTAAACCATTTACTTGAGTGATAGTAGGGGAGTAGTTGTTATGTCATGAAAAGCAGTACGTAATTAGAAGACCAGAATGGCAGGCATTCAAAGCATGACCTTCCTATTACACATTTCTATCTTTAGTGCAGTTGCTTAGTTCACAGGTATCAGCATATAAAGTTTGCCAGGGTGAGAATCCTACTAATTAACAGCTCGTTTCAAAAACCTGCTAAAGATTCTCAGGATCATTGCCTTAACCATCTTGTGCATATAAATGTATGGCTTTGCCTCTATCATGTTTCTTAGATTTTTTCTTGCCCTCTCTTTATTGTCTAAATCTTAAATTGATTTACTTTTAATTGTGTTATAGCTTTCTATTTTAATTTCTTCTTTTGTGTTCTTACACTAGGGAGACTACAATATTTACACATGTGGTTTGGTTTATTTCACTGATGCATATATCTTGAAGTTGCATCCACTTAAATATAAAGACTTTGAGTTTATCATTCTTTATAGCTGCATAATACTTCATTGTATTAAAAACCCAAATCCTTTTCATCCACTTTTCAGGTGATGGGCATCTTTGTTGTTTCCAAGTTTGGGGTATAAAAAATTGTGCTGTGATAAATACAGGTGCACATATATCAGTATAGTATGATGTTTTCAGATCCTCCGGGAAAATTCCCAGTAGGGGCACAACTGGTCTGAATGGGATTTTCAGTCCTAGTATTTTAAGAAGTCTCCACACTGATTTCCATAACGGTTTTATCAGTCTACATTCCCACCAGCAGAGGAGAACGATAAATTTATCCTCAGCGTCTCTCCAACATTTGTTATTGATTGACTTTTTATAATAGCTATTCTTTCTTGGGTGCAATGGTATCTCAGTGTTGTTTTAATTTGCATTTCATGGAAGGCTAGTGATGTGGAACATTTTTTCATATATTTATTTGCTTCTTTAATTTCACCCTCAGAGAAGTGCGTGTTCATCTTGGATGCCCACTTCTGAACTGGGTCTTTAAATTTTGGGGCCCTAATTTTTTTAAATTTTTTCATAAATTCTAGAGAGCACACCTTTGTTTGAATGTTTGTTAGTCAAGATGTTTGACTTCTTTAGTTAGATGAATTCCAAGGTATTCCATTTTCTGTGGTTCTATTGTTAAAGGTATTGCTTCTCTAATTTCCCTCTCAGTGTGTTTCTGATCTGTGTAGAGGAATATTATTGAATTCTGGGTATTACATTTCCATCTTGCTACACTACTGGATATGTATATCAATTCTAGTAGCTTCTTGGTGGAATTTTTTGGGTCTTCCAAGTAAAATATCATGTCATCTACAAATAATAATAATTTAAATTCTTCTTTACCTATTCTTATTCATTTTACTTTTCTCCCTAGTCTAATGGCTGTAGCTAGTAATTCAAGAACTATATTGAATAAGAGTGGTGACAGAGGACATCCTTGTCTTGCACCAAATCAGAGAGCATAAGATTTCAGTTTTTCCCCATTTACAATTATGTTAGCCATTGGGTTGTTATAGATGGTTTTTATCAGATTGAAATAGAGGCTATCTATTCCAATTTTCTGTAGGACATTGAACATGAATGAGTGTTTGAGTTTTTGAAAAAACTTTTCTTCATCCATTGAGACGATCATGTGGTTTTGAGATTTGGCTGTATTGATATAGTTTATTACATTTATAGATTTGCATATGTTGAACCATCCTTGCATTCTTGGGATTAATCATACCTGGTCATGGTGTATAATCTTCTTGATGATTTGCTGTATTCTATTTGCTAGGATTTTATTGAGGATTTTTGCATCTATGTTCATGAGGGAGATTGGCCTGTAGTTCTCTTTTTTAGTTTTGTCTTTCTCTGGTTTTGGTATCAGTATAATACTTAACTCCAGGATTGATTTTGGGAGAACTCTTTCCTTTTCAATTTCATTGAAGAGTTTGAAAAGTATAGGGATTATATCATCTGTAAATTTCTTGTAGAATTCAGCTGTGAATCCATCAGGACCTGGACTTTCTTTGTCTGTACTTTTTCAAAAATACATTTCATATTTCATTTGATGTTATTGGGTTATTAAGAGTTCTTATATCTTTTTGTTTCAGTTTTGGTAATTTGTACCTTTCCAGGAATCTGTCATTTTCTTCTGTGTCTTCTATTCCATGAGGGTAAAGATTCTCAAAGTAGGTATTGATAATCTTCTGAATTTCCACTGGGTCTGTGGTAATTACACCCTTTTCATTCCTTATTACTGGTATTTGAATTCTTTCTTTCTGCTTTTTGATGAAGTTGGCTAAGGCCTATCAATTTTTTTTTTAATCTTTCAAACAAACAGGTTTTTCAGTCTTTAATTCTTTGAAGTGTTTTCTTCATCTCAATGGAATGTATTTTTGCTCTCTTCCTGTCTTTCTTCCTGTCTTTGGGCTTTGGGTTTTGTTTGCTCTTCCTTTTCTAGATGTTGGAGGTGCAAAGTTAGGGTGTTTATTTGTTCTTGTTCTGTTTTCCTAATGTGTGAATTCACAGCTATGAATTTCATCTGAGAACTGCTTTCATTGCATTCCATAAATTTCTATAAGTTGTGCTTGAATTTTCATTGAATTGCATAAATTGTTCAGTTTCTTTCTAATTTCATGTGTGGCCCATTTGTTGCTGTGTAGAATGTTGTTCAATTTCCATCTGTTCATGGGGATTTTCTGGTTTCTTTTGTCATTTATTTCCAGTTTCATTGCACTGTGGTCAGATAATATGCATGGGATTATTTCTGTTTTCTTGCATATACTTAAGCACAACCTATGGACTAGTATATTGTCTATTTTAGAAAATCATCCATGTTCAGTTTAAAAAAATATGTATTCAACTGTGGTTGGGTGGAACACTCTGTATATGTCCACTAAATCCATTTATTTTAAGCTCTTGTTCAGTTCTGCTACTTCTTTCATATTTTTTTTTTTTTTTGTCTTTTTGACCTATCTTTTTGGGATAAAGGGATGTTAAGGTTACCTGTTAAGTTTTTGGTTTTGGATATTAGTTTTTTCATGTCCCTTAAGATTTGTCTCATATAGTTGGGTGCTCCTGTGTTTGCTGCATATATATATATATATATATATATATTTATGAATGTTACCTCTCTTGAATTTTTCCCCTAGCGAGTATATAGTGGCCTTTATTGCATTTGATCATTCTTGGTTTGAAGTTGAGACTGTCTGAGAACAAGATTACTACCCCTGCTTTTTTTCTGAGGTTTTGTGTCATGTAGCACTGTTTTCTATCCTTTGACTTTCAGCCTATGAATTTCTTTATGAATGAAGTGTGTTTCCTGTATAAAACATATCGTTGGATTTTGTTTCCTAGTCCACTGTGCCAGTTTGTTTCTTTTATTTGGTGAATTGAGTTCATTTACATTGATGATTATAATTGAGTTGTATCGACATATGATCGACATATTTTTACCTGCCGTTGTTCACTATTTTTTCTACTGTGTTTAATTGTTTGCCCTATTTAGTGGGTTCCTTCTGTTCCCATTGGTGCAGTTCTGATCATTTTGGTCTCTCTGCAGAACATCTTTTGGTAGTCTGTGTAGGGTTGGCTTTGACATCATGAAATTCTTTAGTTGTTCTTTGTCATGGAAGTATTTCACTTCTCCATCAAACTTGAAAAGGGGTTTTGCAGGGTATAGTAGTCTGAGCTGGAATTTGTTTTCATAGAGGACTTGAAGTACTCTCCTCCATGCTCTTCTTGCCTTCATGGTTTGTGAAGAGAAGCCGGCCATTATTCTGATGGGTTTTCCTTTAAATGTGATCTATTTCTTTTCTCTAGTGGCTGTCATTATATTGTTCTTGTGCTGAATTTCTGTGATCTTGATTATTATATATCTCATAGTGTTTTTAATTGGGTTGATGCTCTTTGGAGTTCTGTATGCTTCATTTACTTGAATGTCAGATTGTGTCCTCATATTTGGGAAATTTTCTACTCTTATTTCTACCCATGCAAAGTTTTAATCTTAAACATAATCTTCAGTTCTACAATTGATAAATTCTCTTTCTAGTATGAATTTCTGAATTATAATTGTTTTCTTCTGAAAATCCCGAAGCCCTTAAAATAAAGTTTATCTTCCCATAGATCACCTACCCCTTTCTTTTCCAACTCAGGCTTATATTGATAAATCTGCTGTGATTCTGATGGCCTTTCCATTCTTGCACTGGTGGGGATTCAGAGCAGACTCACTAGGTGCCTGTAGCTGATTACTGTCTGCCTGCCTTCTGTAATAGTGTTATAGGCCACTGAAGATCAGCAGAGCTCCTGCATCTGTGGTGGATGTGGGCCAGATTTCCAGGTAAAGTTTTAAGATTCTTGCCACTCAATAATCTTAGTAAGGTGATTAATTATGATATATTTAATCTATATTTTAGAATTTTAATAGATACTGTTAAAGTTTGTGATATTCAGAAATGTCCACTAGTCTGCATTTTAAAATATTCTATTGTACCAAGTATAACATATTATGCTAATATGTCTTTTATCTCATCGTTTTGTATTAAACATGTGCTGGTGGAGGTATAGTTGAGTTACAGAGACTTTGTACTCATGGAATGAAAAATTTAAAACAGTTTAAATTGTTTTATGTAGCAAAGCATTTCAAAAGCATATAGAAAAGTATAGAGAACATAACATGACCATCTATGTTTCTAGTATCAAATTTCTTTCAGAATAGCTCAGTGGATTACAGAGCCTGCTTAGGCCTGCTCCCAGATGTGCGCTGAGACTGTGATTGAGTTGGCGTGGTGGTGCACACCAGTAATCCCAGCACTTAGGATGCTGAAAACAGGAGGATCACTATGAGTCCGATCTGTGTAGTGAGACCCTGTAGACTCCGTACTAAATACATTAAAAAAATTGTTTCAGAATTTGGAAAAACAGCAAATAAAAAAGCAAATTAAGTAAACTTTTAGTGTATAATGACATATTTTTTGACACCTTCACAAATCTGAGTCGACTGTAAAAGTAATGCTAACTCTACAAAGTAAAAGTGCTGTTTTAAATGGCATATTCTAGGAATGGTGCACTTCAAAGTACTTTACATTAAATATTAATTTAGTCTCACTCAGTTTTATGTTAAAATCATCTATCATTCTATTTTGAGGAAATTATACCCTTATGTTCTCAGGTTTATAATATACAACATGAAAATTTATAAAAATTGAAACATATACTTATGATTATTATATTTATACAGAAATATCTTGCATGTTTTTGAGCATATGGCATTATTTTTTTAAGTAGAAACAGTGTTACTTTATTAAAATACTTAGTTTATTTCACATGTATATTTGTCTCCCTACCATCACCATGTCTGACCACCACCACTACTACTATGTCTTATCATAACATTCCATACATACCTAAAACCAAGTAAAGGGTGGAGTTCCATCTTTAAAAACTAAACAGGCTTTTCAGACAACACATTCTTGGCAATGAGACCTGGACAACCTTTATCAAACACGGTAGGGAAAGTTCTCACTTTGCATTATAAAAAGGATAGCCAGATAGCAACTGTTACAGAAATGAAAGACGGTGGAAAACTTTAACAAACTGTTTAAACTGTTTTCTTAAAGAGACTTCCTCCACTGCCAGAGATCTTGAATAGCCTCCTGGTCAGTCATCCGGAAACAATTCTTCACATAATTGATGAATTTGG
>NW_004524784.1:229940-230745 GCF_000260255.1 Octodon degus
AAGGATTCCTGCCCTTTTGATCTTGGCGTTGATAGTTTTGAGTCTTTTCCATTCTGGTTTGATTTTTGTGCATTTTTGGCTGGAGTATCTCGTATTGATTTCTTCACTGGAGCTTTCTCCTCAGTTTCTTCATCATCAAAATCATCATCATCATCATCCTCATCATCCTCATCCTCGTCCTCATCGTCCTCGTCGTCTTCATCAGCAGTGAGTTTTACTTTTTTCTGTGGAACCTTGCTGCCACCTCCAGGGGCAGATCGCTTTCCAGATATATTTAGGAGTTTTACATCTTATTCCTCTTCCTCTTCTGACTCTGCATCTTCTTCCACAGCTACTAAATGCTGTCCACTGATATGCACAGGCCCTGAACCACACTTCAACCTTAAGACAACAGGTGGTGTAATTTCAAAGCCCCCAAGGGAAACCGTCGGCTGTACAGACATTTTCAAAGTTGCCAGTGTTACTTTAATTGCCTTCATAATTCATAGCCTCTGCCTCAACAATGTGCAATTCATCCTTTGCACCAGCCCCTAAACTGACCGTTCTTAATGACAACTGGTGCTCATTTCATCGTTCTCCACCTTAAGTGGTAATCTTTGTCGGCCTTTAGTTCACAACCAAAGAGATAATTCTGGGGCCTCAGGGGGCTCATGTCCATATCCATCGAATCTTCTTCCATGGAGTGGTGGCGTGCACTTAGGTGGGAGGGAACGCAGACGGAAGTGAATGACTACTGCTCCACAGACAGACACGCAGGACGGAATCACGCCAGGGACCATATGGCATTATTAATCATGCTCAATGA
>NW_004524784.1:231725-235353 GCF_000260255.1 Octodon degus
ACCAATTAATCTGTATTGTCAGGAGGTGTCAGTTTATTCTTAAATAAAGAAAAGAAAAATGATAGAGAAAAAGGGTTAATTTACTCAGTTTACTCTTTGTAAGAATAAAAATAGAAGAGTATTTATAGTGCTGAGGAGAAGTAGAACAGCAATGTCTTCATTTAATATGGTAAGACAAATATTTAAAATTTATATTAGCAAAAATAACATGATTTGATTCTCTTTGTTTAATAAAATACAGTCATTTAGTTCAAATGCATAATGGTAATACAATGGTTGCAAAGCAGAATTACCATGAGATTGAATCAATCAAACAGGATTTCCTTTTATTATTATTTTTTTTTTTTTCTTGGCGGAACTGGAGATTGAACTCAGGCCCTTGCACTTGCCAGGGAAGTACTTTTTCAACTGAGCCATCTCCCCAGCCCAAACAGCATTTCCTATCTGTCTTCTGCCATGCTAGGCACTACAAAATGCAAAGTAAAATGAATAACTTAATTGTGAATATGTAAAATTATATAAATTACAAAGTAATGGGTACTTGGGGAGCATGGGGAAGATATAATTACTGGCACTGACTTGAGGGAAAGCCCACTAGATCAGGGAACAGACTGGAAGTCCCAGAGGGCAGCAAGTGAAGGAAAGGTGTAAGAACAGAAATGAAAGTTAGTTGTGTTGGTGAAACCTAGGGAAAAACGCCTGATAATAACCAAGCCCTCAGCATTTACTCTCAACCTGATTTATGGGAAAGCTAGAGATAAAGGTTGAAAAATGAGGCAGGGCTTGATTTACCAACTGATAAGGTAGACAGGCTGTGCTCTGGGAAACTGATTGTGGAAAGTTATCAGAACCTGCGAATGATAAGGTCAGAGAATGCTGAATGTGCAACCAGGTTGGTGACATCTATAAAGATGTGTTTATAAGTCTTCTTTTTATTGACTAATATATCTATATGCCATAATAAACCCTGGTGAAAAACATTTAAAAACATAACCCTCAAAGTCCACAGAAGTAGAGGATATTCTCTTTCCTTTTGTTGTTTTCCTTTGACAAGAAAATCTAAAATTATATTAATTTCCCTGTGCTAGGAGTTAGTGGACATGTAATCACTAATAAGATTGCAAGATTTTGCTTTATTTCCTTATAGCTTTTTTGCCTTGATCTGGGCTTCCTTAAGGGAATGTGCATCTATATTACTAAACCCAGTTCTTTGATTTCCTATGGTAGGTCTTTGCAGCAAAATGACTGTAATATCATGGATTTTTTTCTCTGTAAACATTGTACTTTTTATATTTCTTCTGAAATTCAAACTAGTCTTTTTATATTTCTTCTGAAATTCAAACTGATGAAAGGAAGTAAGCAAAAAAGAAAGCTAAAATCCAGTGAACTAAGTTGGATTTGGGTGGCTGAGATTAAGTTATTCAAAGTCAACAGAAAATCTCATTATGTAGGTCTCCAGGTTAATATGTCACATTTGTTAAATAAGTAAATATGTCATGGGCAAGTTGAACTTGTGGTTCTTAAGTATCCGCATTTGAGAAGCTGGTGTGACAATGAATTTTTAAAAATGATTGTAAGAAGCTATAGTTTGGCACTGGGCCCCAACATACTGTTACTAGGAAGCTTGCTTCTGAAAACTGGCTCACCAGCTAAGCTACCCAGTTCAGGGTTGGTGGTCTCTCCCTCTGGAGTAAAATTCCAGGTTCTCATCTAGAACAAAGAATTGAAGGAAATGAGAAAAAATGTCAGGAACAAATTTCATTTGAGAAACTAAAAATGAAGGGTGGGAAAGAATTTGGCTACATAGAGTGGGATTGGGCCAAATAGGAATAAAAGTGTGAAAGCAAAGTTAAACATACATGCCGCACCTGAGAAACAGTGTGGGCTGTCTTCGAAAGTTAGATAGCAAGTGCTTTGTGGCTTGCCTCTCCTTTTGTGCTGTCAAAATCTCAAGGAAATCTGTGAGAGTTTCTACATCTGGGTCCTAAGACAGTGATGGTATCCACATCTCAGGCAATGTCAAGTCTAGGTCATCCTGTTGAAAACCTGCTCAAGTTCTTGAGAAAGGTCTGTGTACAGGGCTTTGGAACTGTTCTGGACACATGTCCAGGATCTTGTAGACAACAAGCCACACCTACTTTTCCAGTCAGTTTTTTTTTTTTTTTCAAATTCTATTCTCCTATCTTAATACCACACTAAAAATAAAAATGGGGTCCCTCATGCTGAAAACACTGACATTAAATTGTTCATCTCACCTTCCAAGAAGTCAAGTTTATGAAGACAAGTTTTCAAAAGACAACAATTTTGACTGACATGATGCTGATGTTTCTTTTGACTTAATCCTTTCACATACACACACACACACACACACACATAAAGAAAGTTTGAAGTAACCTGATGTTAATCAATCACTGTTTTCCTATTGTTCTATTGACAAAGACTTTTTTGTTATTGTTTCTCTTCAGCTCTTTTCTGGCTGTAAAACCAACCTCTGCTTAGAACACTGGCATATTTACCCTATTTTATGGAATAAAGTATTGATTGATTCTGGAATAAAGCCAGTTTTGATAATGAAGCTAAATTGTTGGAGTTTCATCTATTCCTCCTTTTAAAATTATCTTACATTTCAATTACTACAATTGAACATGGGTTTCTATCAGTCTTTGTACATAAATTACTGGCACTTGGCATAGTGCTCTATGATTATAAGGATTCGTATAAGAAATGGGAAGTAGTTTTCAGGTGCTATTAGGCGCAATTGGAGTGTCATATGAGATTGCCATCTTTTAACACTAATATGTTTGCTCATAGCTTATACATTTTTCTAATCTTTGCTATTTGATTTAGTTTCTCAACTTATCAATACTTCATTATATTACTAATTAAAGAAATTTGAAACACTAGAAAAGAAATAACTCATTTTGAGTTCCTTAATGAGGTAGTTTAGTAGATCTAATAGGCAAAACTAATTATAGCTAAAAAGATTTTCACAATATCTCTCAAAATTTTCATTCAGCTATATCAAGAAAAGGTAAGTTGTCAAAATCAACAGGTACTATTGACTAGCATTATATGCTAGTAGAAACAGGACATCATAATAGAAACCAGTTTGCAAACTTTACTTTTGAGATTGTTATAATTAGAAATGCTAAATAGAAAATGTAACCAAAATATTGGATGATTGGACTTGCAACAGCCTTCAGAATGAAAATATCCAGGCATTTAATAATCTTAGCTTTTAATTATTATTTGCTCATAGTCTTTTTTATTTATATGGTGTTGATGACTAAAATCTGATATGAAATTCTTAGCAATAAGTATAAATGTATAGCTAAAGTGTTCTCAGTCATGAATATTGAGTAATAAGGCACTAAAAGAGATTCACTTCTGTTTTTGTTTTTTTGGGACTGGATCTTGCTACATAGTTTAGGCTGACCTGAACTCACTACGTAACCCAGAGTAGCCTTGGACTTTCTGGTTGATCCTCTTGCCTCAGCCTCTGAAGTGCTAGGATTACACACATGTACCATAATTCCTGGGTTCACATTTTCTTTAATAAGAGAGACTAGCAAACAATAGAAGATAAATATGACATGGCTATTTTTTCTAGTTATAAATAGCATTTTAA
>NW_004524784.1:239601-241057 GCF_000260255.1 Octodon degus
TCGTATTTCATTGGCTGTTATTGGGCTATTGAGAGTGGTTATATCTTGTCGATTCAGTTGTGGTAACTTGTAACTTTCTAGGAATCTGTCCATTTCTTCTGTGTCTTCTATTCTGTGACAGTAAAAATTCTCAAAGAAGCTATTTATAATCTTCTGAATTTCCACTGTGTCTGTGGCAATTACACACTCTTCATTCCTTATTGCTTGTATTTGAATTTTTTCTTTTCTCTTTTTGGTGAGGTTAGCTAGGGACTCATCGATTTTATTTAATTTTTGAAAGAACCATCTTTTTGCTTTTTTAATTCTTTGAATTGTTTTTTTAATCTCAATTGAATAAATTTCTCCTGTAATCTTTATGATGTCCTCAAGTCTTTGGGCTCTTGGTTTGGTTTGCTCTTCCTTTTCTAGTTGTTGAAGGTGCAGCATTAGGGTATTTATTTTTCCCGTTTAGTTTTCCTAATGTTTGAGTTCACAGCTATGAGTTTCCTTCTGAGAAGTGCTTTCATCATATCCCATAAATTCTGATAAGTTGTGCTTGAATTTTCATTGAAATGTAGATATTGTTGAACTTTTTGTTTTGTTTCATCTGTGACCCATTGGTTGCTGAGTAGGGTGTCATTTAATTTCCAAGTTTTGGTTTTTTTCTGGTTTGTTTTGTCATTTATTTCCAGTTTCATTGCACTGTGGTCAGACAATGTGCATGGGATAATTTCTGTTTTCTTACACATACTTAAGTATGACCTATGGACCAGCATGTGGTCTATTTTAGAAAATGACCCATGTGCAGCTGAGAAAAATGTATATTCAGCTGTGTTTGGGTGGAACACTCTGTATATGTCCACCAAGTCCATTTGTTTCAAGCTCTGGTTCAGTTCTGTTATTTTTTTGCTAAGTTTTTGTCTGGTTGACTGACCCTTTGAAGATAAGGGGGTGTTAAGGTGTCCTGTTAAAATTGTGGTATTGGATATTAGATTTTTCATATCCGTTAAAATTTGCTTTATATAGTTGGGTGCTCCCATGTTTGGTGCATACGTATTTATGAGTGTTACCTCTTCCTCTTGAATTTTTCCCCTAACCAGTATATAGTGACCTTCTTTATTTCATTTGATCATCATTGGTTTGACGTTGAGACTGTCTGAGAATAGGATTGCTACCCCCGCTTTTTTCTGAGGTGCTGGGGCATGTATTATTGTGTTCCATGCTCTGACTTTCAGCCTATGAATATCTTTATGAGCTAAATGTATTTCTTGTATGCAGCATATTGTTGGGTTTTGTTTCTTAATCCACTGTGCCCGTCTATTTCTCTTAATTGGTGAGTTGAGTGAATTTACATTGATGGTTAGAATTGAGATGTATTGACTTATGATTGACATGTTACTTACCTGTTGTCTTTTACTCCTTTTTCTCCTGTGTTTAATTGCTTTCCCTATTAAGTTGGTTGCTTCTGATCTCATTC
>NW_004524784.1:241157-254033 GCF_000260255.1 Octodon degus
TATATACTGGGCAGTTTTATGGACAAATAGCTTACATATCATTTATATCTCTATATATACATGGTCTTCTACATGCATATAAAGATAAATGTTGAACAATATAAAAAGAATGACCAGTTACATTAAAAAATTAGAATCTATGAAGACTAGCATTTTTGCAGTTTTTACTTGTTAAAACACATTAGGCATGATATGAAGTGGTAAAAACAAAATAGAGGAAAAAAATATAAGACATGACCTCATCAATATAAACCTAGAATAAAAGATTAAAAGTAGAAAATATTTACTGTGCCTAGTTCCAAATGTATTATCAAAAGTAATATTATTTAATATTATTCCTTATAGTTCACGTGTCCTGTAATAAAAATACTACCTTGATTTTACTTTCATTTCCCATTATCTATTTGGATTTTTCTTTATAATTTGAACAAAAGTTGGAGTTATGAGTTGTATAGGCTATAGAGGCTGGGGAATTTTTTTAATGAGGTCAAATAATGTCTTTTTATTGGTTCTTTAAAAATTATTTTTCTATGTAAATGTTTGTAGTACACAATGATTATATTCATCATGTGGAGTTGGTACATGGAAATGACATGTCTTATTCGTTTTGCTTCTCTTTTCCTCCTCTTCTACCCCTCCCATCTGGTGGTTTCTTTCCCATTTGGCGAAGATCTGTCTTCCTGTTTCCTCATACCTACCTTTGTTTTAGTCTTTACTTAGGTAACAAACTTAACAAGGAGGTGTGAAATGTTGTATAGAACTTAGATGGTCTTACCATTTTTCTTTTGGGTTGGTGAAGGCTAGAAGACTATCAAGCTTAAAACACATTTCAATAATTTTTATCTACTAACCCCAAAGTGTTAGGTGATAGTCAGAGGTCGTTGGTTGATAGTAAATGGCCATTAAAAGGGATTAAAGATGGCCCAAGATAAGTTTGGCTCTTTATCTGCAATACTCTGGCTCTCTAATATTGTGAAACTCAGCCAGCCAAGGTCAACAGGCTACAATCCCTTGAATATAGAGTGGCTTCTCCAGGGAGCTGCACTTCGCACCTTTCAGTTTTCTATCAGTTCATGGTCCCAGAGATGGTCTGTGTTCTTAGTGTGCTGTGATTCTCTAGTTCACTATCACTGCAGATTAGGAGAAAGCCATTGATCACATGACCTCAGCTGAGGCTCTTAAATAATTATATCTGAATTAATTTATCCAGATATTTTAGAAGGCTTAAAAAATTCGTCCCTGCTTAGGCTGGCATGGTGAGGCATGCCTGCAATCCCAGCTACCTGGGAGACTTCAGTGTGAGGATCAAAAGTTTGAGGACAGCCCAGGCACCTGAGCCAGACCCTTAGTCTCAAAGCAGGGCTGAGAATTTAGGTTGGTGCTCTTTAGATTTAATCCCTCAGACAGCAAACAAGTAATCCAACAACAACAACAACAACAACAAATAACAAGGCTTCTACTTTATATTAGAACTTTTCCCCCTGTATTTCCAGGTTCACCAGGTTGATGTAGACATAGATATGAGTATTTCATAAAGTAATGTAGCCTATTCCACTTAAAGTCTAATGAAAGAAAATAAAACTTTCAGGGTCCACCAAAGAATACTTTCAATAATTTGAAGTATGTAAGTCCAGATATGTAGTTGCATTAATCTATATAGCTACTACCTCTAGACCCATTTTTAGGTCCTTATCTTAAATTGTTTGAAGTCCAGGCTTATCTCATCACCCTTGGCCTAGTTAGACCATCTTACCTGTATAGTTATTTGAAGATTTTGTTCCTTGCTCTACTAACCCCTAATCCAACACACCCCACATCTGCTGCTGTGATAAAACTTGTCGACTCCAGCATTATGAAAATAATTTCCTTTTCACTCATGCTTCCTTTTAAACCAGCCAACCCATAACTATTAAAGTTATATGGGCCAAAAATAGTTCAGGTTCTTCTATATGACAAGGAAAATATTACCCAGTGTATCTCCTAGCATATAGGAAGATTACTGAAGAACTCAGGGCAGCAACAAGTACAGGCAGAAGGGTGAAGCTGAGGGAGTAGAGGCTCAATAACTCAGACATCTTTCTGGTAGAGTCAGACACCTCTGACCCAAGGTGCTTCCTACTGTTGTTGCTCTTTGGTGTCAGCAACCTGTGCAACCTCCTAAGTTTAGACCTGCAGAATCATTAGGGTGCTGTTTTGTTTATGATTAATTGTGAAGAAGGGAGGTGGTTCCCACAACTTCCCTGTTTTAAGATTACAGAAGGACAGGTAATCATTAGGGTGGTTTGGTGTTTAGAGTTAAATGAAGGGAAGGGAATGACTCAGTTCCTTTGTTTCTAATTCTACATAAGCTCTGGGGAGAAGCTAGGGAAAATTCAACTGGACATTCCTAAGGCATAACGCATAGGCTCACAAGTTTTCTATCTCTTTCCTTATCTATCCATTAAGCTTCTTGTCACCACCAGATTTCCTGTGGACACATCTAGTCTTTGAGATAGTTTTTTTTTTTTTTTGTTTTGTTTCAAGCACTTAAGTTTCATCTCCTAGGGTCCCACTTGACTGACTTTTTCACTCACAAGCTTGGCTGCACAAAAGATTTGCAAACTTATCTTAGGATCATCCTCTTTTTTTGTTGTTGTTTTAAATATATTTGGTGCAGGGTCTCACTATGCAGCTCGGACTTGTAGTGATCTTCCTGTTTTCAGTCTTCCCAGCACTGGGATTTTGGATGTCCACAAACACCCCTGGACTAAATGGCTGAGTCAGTGTGCTTGGGAGTGGGGCCTGCAGGGTATGTGGGGGATCAATCCCCAGTCCATGCACTTGCCTAAGCAGGTGCTTAGTCTGCTGAGCTATTTTGCCAAATCTTTACTGTCAGTCTTGACAGACACCTCAAGAACAAATGAGAAAGAATCCTGACAACAAAATTCTCAACGTGTGTACTGACCTATCCAGAACCTGTAGAAATGCATACCATGTCTATTCTGCATTCAAGTGTTGTTTTATAAACACTTATTGAAAATCTGCTCTAGATGCCAACCACTACAGGCACAGTAAATACCATCATTCTTGCCATTTTGGAATTTGGAGTTTAGTTTTGATTATTTGCTCTTCTCCAGCTGAATCAAAATTGGAAATGGGATATTTTCACTGAATTCTGCCAACCTCTTCTCCACCTGCTTCCTTTCCATTGTCAGTAAAAATTAAAAGAAAACAAAGTCATATATAATAACAAACCTTTAAAAAATAATTTAAATTCTTTTCCTCCTCCTAAACTTTGCCACAATTTCTGGCAAAAGCCTCAATTCTGCATGAATCCAGTTACTGCCCTTCAGTGGGCTTGTAGTTAAAGAGATGAGTTTTGCAGAATAAAATCAAAGACTGTCTTACTTTTATCAATGCTGAGACAAAATGCTTGACTCAAACTTAAAGGGGGAAAGGTTTATTTAGCTCATAGTTTGTAGAGGTTTCAGTCCATAATTGGCTGACTCTGAGGCAGCATTGCCATGCCCAGCACAGCCTTTGAAACTCTGCAGGGAGGACAGTGGAGTATCACGAAGACAGAAGTTGATATGCAAAAGCTGAGGGCAGGTGGAGCTCTCTCTTCTGATGGGAGAAAGGAACTGCCCAGCACCTGTACCATGTTTATTCATGCAAACAGCATATGAATAAGTTGGACAGTTGAAGGGGAGAGCCAGGATCTGGGACAGGAAGAATTTCTAATCTTCTGCAGAACAGCATGTGTTGGTGGCTTCATGGGGAACAAGAGGAAACTGTCTATATTATCTCAAAAGAAGGTTAAGTCACTATGTGCATCAGCTTCCTGAACTGTGCACACTTGTCCTGGGTCTTTCCAGACTCATAAGAAGCAGAAGCCTTGTCCTAGGTACCTGAGGTAAGGCAGCTTTACCCCCTCTCAAAAGAGGGAGACATGGCAGAGAACATAAGAGTTCATAGCAGGTAGAAGGTAGCAAAGAAAACAAGCCTGGGTCTTTCTGTCTCTTATGCCTTATATATGGTATATAGAGTGGATGGCACTCACACTATTAATCCTGGTGCCCTGATCCTAGCATTGCACCATAAATCAGTTCCAACATCACACACTCTAGATCTAGCCACCTCTAAAGAGCTCCACCTCTGACTGCATGAAGAAGGCAAGAGTTGTGGAGTCAGAAAAGCTTCTACCCAGGCATTAGAAAGCCTGAGAGGCCAGGCAGTGTGTACCTATGAGGGCAGTATATGAATTTGTGGGTGCAAAGCCAAAGGTTCAGTGGTGACCCCAGAAGTTTGTAAATACAAGTAATGTAGATCTTCTGAGGAAAACTGCAAGGAAGGAACAGAGTTCACAACTAACTTGCCCCAGATTTCTGGGGATGCTGGAAGTGAAACTGTGAGATTTAATGTTTGTCCTGCTCAAATTTAGTTTTATTTTTCTCCTGTTCCTTGCCTGCTCCTTGTTTGTAGCTGTTGAAATGGGGATGTTTATGCTGTGCCCATGAATGTTAGAAGTGTTTATAATTTTTGGGGTACAGGGGCTTGCACGTAAGAGTTTGCCTTAGATCTTGGAGGAGATATAGGACTTTAACTTTTAAGCAACACAGAAACTGTAAGGACTTTGGCAACTGTTGGAGGTGAACTAAATGCCTTTTTCTTAAAGTGATATGCATAAGTCTTCACAGGGTTGTACAGAGGTAGAATGTTAGAGCTTGGATTCAATTGTCTCCCAAAGCCTCATGCTTTTTTTTAGAGGTGGCTGGATCTTGAAGGTGTGACATTGAAATTGATTTATGGTTAAAACTAGGGTCAAGGGCATTAGGATAAAGTGTATGAGCATACTTTCCCTGAGTAACTTTGAAAAGATACCAGGGATACAAAGAGATGTGGTTATACCTTGCTGTTTTGCTACCTTCCACCTGCCACGAACTGTTTCACTTTTGAGGTGCCACCCTGCCTTGGACATGACAATTATGCTTTGAAAGCTCTACAAACTGTGACCTAAATAAACCTTTCCTCCTTTAGATTTGGGTGTTAGGTATTTTGTTTCAGCAATGAAAAGAGTAAGACACAGACTAAAATCACAAAAATATCTCCTTATAGATTATTTTAAAGAAATAATTTTTAGTCCTCAGTTTACTTGATGTTTCACCAGAATGTTACACAGCTGCCTACTGCTATAATTTGTTTTTTTGGTTGTGCATATTTTTATTTACATATTATTTCATTTTTATTTATTTACATTCTTTTTCCTATTTTTTATTAATTTTATTGAGAAATAAATAGCAATGAAAGTTTCAAAACAGGTTAGTAGGATAGTTACAATAATTAATACATTGCATATTGGTGTCTTCATAGTAGTTATTTATTGTACAAAATGCAGACATGATATCCTGTCCAAACACTATTAGTACAAATCTTCCTTCTCATTGAATTAAGAGAAAGTAGTTCTATATCTATCCTATTTTGTGTATACAAATACAAAATGGTCCTTGATTTATAGCCTCTTTTTTGTTTAGTTTTGTCAGAGATGGGTATTCCATTGCCATTTTAAATATTGTGGGCTCATGAATTCAGCAAAATAATCTAATATAGTTCAGTAGTCCATAACAGTAGTGGGTTATTCATAGGACTGGCAATGCCAGAAGTTGTTGATTTGAGTCTTTTACAGCCCAGCATGTTAATATGGCTTTACTTTTTAATACCTCATTTTTATACTTTTCTGCTGGATGGTTAAGACCAAGATAAAGCAAGACCTATATAACAAGAAGTGTAACTTCTGTACCTGACAAGGTCAGTCAAATCCCCTCAGGATTTACCCTGAAACCCTGTACCACAGTTCATAGATACTTTGTCCCCACTGCTATAGTTTTGAAGCCATCTTTTCTCTTGACTTTCTCTGAGACTCATGTGGTCCTTTTTCTATTTTTCTTGTCACTCATTCTGGTTTTTTTTTTTTTTTCCTTTTGTCCTATTACATAAGAATATTGTGCGGTGTCCTGTCCTTAGTCTTTTTTTTTTTTTTAACCTGCTGGCTCACTATTAGAGATGATCTATCTCCAAATCACCCTCAATTCCTTGATCTCTCCTCTGGGTTTAAGATCAATACATCCTATTGCCTATATTATATTGTACTTAGCAGCTAAACATTTATATACTGTCCTGTGTTACTTTATAATGCAGTTGCAGAGCCCTAGTGGTACAATTGATTGGTGCCCAGTACTTATATGACAATGGGGCTGCTTTTTCAAACCTGCACCCTTGGGTGATTTTATCATTGTGTGAGCATTGTAGAGTGTACTTCTACAAACTAAGGTGGCTATGATATTACTAGGTGATGGAATCTTTTTTAAAAAATTAATTTTATTGAGAAACAAATAGCAATGAGATAGTTTCAAAACTGATCAGGACAGTTTCAAAAATTAATACATTGCATATTGTTGTCTTCATAGTGGTTATTCATAGTACAAGATGCAGACATGATATCCTTTCCAAACACTATTAGTACAAATCTTTCTTCTCACTGAATTAAGAGAAAGTAGCTGTATATCTGTCTTAACTATTTTGTATATAGAGATACAAAATGGTCTTTCATTTGTATCCGCCTTTTTTTTGTTTAGTTTCAAAAAGGTAATTCCTAACAGCGGAATGTTTTATTTTGCCAGGCCCTGCCTGCTGTTTCCCCAGGCCATCTCCCCCTAGGAAGCCACATCTTCCTTCCACAAAGCCCCCTTGTTGTGTGGGGTGAGCCTGCCCTTCTGTCCTCCATCCCCGGGGATGGAGAATCAAACCCAGCAAGGAGCTGGCCACTGTAGTGCAGACACCTAGCCCTGGGGAAGTTCCCTTCCCAAGGTCCACTTACATCACATGGTGTTGAGTTCACAGCTGAGTTGCAGGAACAAGGCACCTCTGTCACCGGACGCGTCCACAACCCTGGTCTCCAGGGCTTTCTCACTGTGCCACTCAGCCAGCCCGTTGGGTCTTGAGAGGCCAGAAGACTGCCCCTTGGAACCCAAGCTACTGCCCCTGGCACTGGGCAAGGAGCCACTGCCCCAGGCAGCAAGATGAGGTCTGCCCTCCCTCCCCAGTCCATCGCTGCTTTTAGGTGATAGAACCTTATGGGAGTACAAATGCACATGTAATTCTCCATTGAGTGAAACACCACTATGTAGTGCATGACTGTACTCTAAAATGATCTCATCTGTCCCTATCTATCTTGACTCTCTCTGCTGCTCATTGTCTGCTTACCATTCAGTAATTAACTAGAGCATCTTTGCAATTACTCATGCTGAACCTGGAGCATGATCCTGGTAATACACTTCTCTGTCCTATATACTAATATAACCAGTAACCTCTATATGCTCTGTGATTCTTTTCTTTTCTTTTTTTAAATTTTTATTTATTTATTTGTGTGTGCTTTAGACCACTGAGCCATCTCACCAGTCCCTCTGTGATTATTTTCAAATATCATACAAGAGACTCTGGAGAGACAGATGGACCAAATTCATTTTTTTTTTTGGTGGAACCGGGGATTGAACTCAGACCCTTATGCTTGCCAGAGAAGTGCTTATTCTACTGAGCCATTTCCCTGCCCCCCAAATTCATTTTTTTACCAGAAAAAATGATATTTGTTGCTGTTTTAGAGGAGCTATAGTTGGAAGTGTACCCATGAACTAGTCCTCTAAGAAAATTAACTACCTGTGAACATTGCTAGGTCTGATAACTTGTAAGGTAAATTTTAAGTGCCTAAAATTTACCTTGTCATTTATTGTCATTTTTCCTGAATGCCACACTGGAGGAGTAGAAACAGCAACCCAGTTGGGGGAAGGAAATAAAGCCAAGAACCATCACAATCCTCAAGTGGGTTTATGAAGAAGATGGGTTAAAACAAGGAAGGCACCAGTTAGTATCCTTTTAAATAATCACATAAAGTGTAATCAAAATACACAGTGAATATTTTAATTAAAAATATTTACAGTAAAGACATATTGCAAATAACCCTGCTCAAAAATGGTCCTTTGTCTTAAATAGACATTATATTTACTACCTGCTGGAAGCCCTCTTTTATGACTATTTCTTTATTAGGAAGGTTGCTGCTGTGTGTAATCCAGTGGAGAGATAGGCTCATGGAAACACTATACTGTGTGCTCATCCAACTTATTCACTCGATGTGGCACTGTTCAGCTTCTGACTCTTCCCCATGAGAGGTGAATGTTAAATCAATCCACAACATGAAACAGCCATGAAAGAACACAAAAGTGGACTTTCAAAGCCATCTCAGAAAGTGACAAGCATGAGGAGATGTGTGTTCAAAGTGAGTGGGTGTATTTAAAAGGTATTGAGTGGAAATATGTCTCTTTTGCTGTAATAAATTAAAAATATTAGAAACATTCACTGTAGGGTTCAATCATACCTCTTTCACCAGCACTTTTTAAGACATGTGATTTTACTTATTATATATTTTAAGAATTTTCACATCTGTATATTCTGTTGCTTCCACTTTAGTTGAAACCAGCAAGATCTCTATTTGTCTTTTGCAATATTTTTCATTGATATTTTCATAATTACAGAGTTTGAAGAAGCTTTTAGTCTCTTCATTAATGGGCCATTAGTATTAATCAACATTTTCTATATGGTCCCATTACACATAGAAATAGTTACATCGAATATGGCCACAGTGCAGCCACCAGGCACAGAATACACTGCCCAAATGTGCTGAAGGATTTGTGAGTCCTTCCCTGTGGTTGAATCAAATGTATACAAAAAGCACACCAATTTAAGGCTATAATTTGCAAGCAATGACATGTAATGTCATTTTTAGACCAGGAAAACACATTTTTGGACAAAAAAAGATATATTTTGTCCTTTCTTAGAATTGTTATTTTGGATATGAACACTTTTCCTTTCCTTTTTTCTTTCTCCATCAATCTCTGTACATGTTCATAAACTCAAGATCTCCTCTAGTACAAATTTTAGGAGGTACGTAAAAATCTTTTTCATAACATACTAATGCCATATAAACTATCTCTTGCCTACTTGTCCAGCCTTGTGTTGAGTGGTGCTTTTCTTTTCTAAGTAGGTTTCAGATCACCTGCACTTCTGTTATGCTGCACTGACTTTGTATAGGATACCTTTTTTGTCATTTGATGAACTCTTATCAATCCTTTAGCACATCCAGAAAGCCTAACTCGAGATTTCTTCATGCTTTATATCCCTTGATTTCCACACTAGAATAGGTATTTTTTTTCTTCTTTTTTCCATCCCTTGAACATATTCTTTATAATACACTGTACACTCCAGTAATATCTATACCTGTAGCTTACCACCTTTGCAAGGAGATGGAGGCAGTGTCTCTTCCCATTGTGCTCCAAGGGCTGAGTTGAGGAGAGAACACAGTATACATTTACTTAAGCAAAAAGGACAATAAATAAATTACAAGACCACTGATGCAAGGGATATGTACATTGTGTTGGCTCAACATTCTTAAGCTGAAAGAAAACCTTAGGCAGCATTTCTAAATAATTGAGGTGACATTCACATAAAACAACAAAATATTTTAAAGAGTAATACTTAGTGACATTTAATAATTCACAGTCACCGCTTCGTTCTACTTTTGTATTTTATTCATTACTTTTACAAGAAAACTCTAAACCCATTATATATTTTACTCCTTTTTCTCCCTTGCCTTTATTCTCTGGCTACTGCCAGTCTTCTTTGTAAGGTTTTTTTTTTTTTTTTTTTTTTTTTTTTTTTTTTTTTGGTGTTGATATTGCAGTCATGTGGTGAGCCAGTTTTCCAGCACCATTTGTTAAAGAGGCTTTCTTCTAGTGAACATGTTTGGTCCCTTTGTCAAAGATAAGATGGTTAATTATGTTTATAGATATATTTGTATTTGATAATCTGTTCCATTGATGCTTGGGTCAGTTTTTTTTTTACCAGTACCATGCTGATTTTATCACAGTAGCTTTGTAGTATAATTTCAAGTCAGGGATTGCAATCTCTCCTGCCTTGCCTATATGCCTAAAATTGCCTTTGCTACTGTAGTCTTTTCTTCTTCCAAATAAATTTTAGTAATATTTTCTCTAGATCTGTGTGGTATGTTGATGATATTTTGATAGGGATAGCACTGGGTCTGTATAACAATTCTGGGAATATGAGTCTATTCCTATTTTCACAATGTTGGCTTTTCCTATCCACGAGCAAAAAATATTTTTCCATTTTCCAAAATCCCCTTCAATCTCTTTTTTTTCAAAGTATTGTAACTTTCATTGTATAGATCTTTTACTTCATTTGTTACATTAAATCCTAAGTATTTCATTTTCTGATGCTATTGTGTAGGGTATTTTTTCTCTCATTTCTCTCTCAGTGGATTTTTTCTTTTAATTTTTGTTTGTGTAGAGGAATGCTATTGTTTTTTGGGTGTTGACTTTGTTTCCTACTATGCTACTGAATTTGTTTATTAATTTTAGGAGCTTCTTGGTGTAGCTTTTGGGTCTTCCAAATAGAGTATCATGTCATGTGTGAAAAAAAATAGTTTAACTTCTTCTTTACCTATTTTTACTCCTTTATTTCTTTCTTGTCTACTGGCTAATGATTCCAGAAACATACTGAACAGCAGAGTGATAGAGGACATCCTTGTTTTGTATCTAATTTGAGACTAAAAGATTTTAGTTTTCTCCATTTAGAATGATGCTGGTTGTTGGTTTCCTGGTTGTGGCTCTTATTAGATTGAGGTAGAAGCCATCTTTTCCAATTTTCTGTAGGGTTTTAATCATGAATAAGTGTTGGACTTTGTCAAAATCCTTTTCTGTGTCTATTCAGATAATAATGTGGCTTTTGATTCTGGCTCTATTGATACAGTGTATTACATTTATAGATTTAAGAATGTTGAACCATCTTTGCATCCCTGGGATGAATCCTACCTGGTCATGGTGTATGATCTTCTTGATGATTTGCACTGTTCTACTTTGTAGTATTTATTGAATATTTGTTCATTTATGTTTATGAGGAAGTTTGGTCGGTAATTGTCTTTTTTAGCTGAATCTTTCTCAAGTTTTGGTATCGGTATATTACTTGAATTTAGAAATGATTTTTGGAGTATTACTTTGTTTGAATATCACTGAAGAATTTGAGGAAGTACTGATTTTTCTTTTATTTTTTTAAATTTTTAATTATTTTTTAATTTTATTTTTTTTTTTGGTGGTACCAGGGATTGAACTCAGGACCTTGCATTTGCCAGGCAAATACTTATTCCACTGAGCCATCTCCCTAGCCCCACTGAGGAAGTATTGGGATTAAATCTTCTCTAAATTTCTTCTAGAGCTCATCTGTGACTCCATCAGGACCTGGGCTATTCTTTCTTAGTATGTTTTCTTTTTTTAATGGCATTTTCAATTTCATTGGCTGATATTAGCTTATTAGGAGGTTTTGTATCTTGCTGATTCAGTTTTGGTAATTTTGAGGGCTGTGGAGGGAGGCCAGGAGGGCAGGGTGCTGAGGAGGGTTGAAGGGCAGGTATGGCTGCTGGGTCGGCCAGGTGAGATGGACACTGAGTTGAAGCTGAAACTACACCTGTGCCCCTTCTACCTCAGCGTGAAAGGCCCTGTAAAGATGCTGTGACTGGTACAAACTATGACATCTATGACCTCTTTCATTATTGCACCAGCCCCTGAACCATACATTGCTATCACTGGATTTTTTTCTATAATTTTATTGATAAGCAAATAACAATAAGACAGTTTCAAATCAAATTTGTAGGACAGCTTCAATAATTAACACATTGCATACATTCTTCTTAGTGGTTAATTGCTGTACAAGATGCAGACATGATATCCTTTTTACAAAAACCGTTAGAACAAATCACTCTATTCATTAAGAGAATGTAACTATAAATCAATCTTAACCACCTTGATTACACAGATACAAAATGGATATTCATCTGTATACCATTTTTTTGGTTAAGTTCCATTATTTGAATATTATAGGTGTGTAAATGCAGGAAAATATTCTAAAAGAGTCCAGTAGCCCATAATAGTATTGGGTCTTCTGCTTGACTGGCAATGTCAGAAATTGTTGACCTGAGTCCACCACAGCTCAACATAACAGCATGGCTTTACTTATTGTATTTCATTTTTATAGTTTTCTACTGGATGGTTAAGACCAAGGTAAAGCAGGACCTATGCAACAAGAGTTGTAGCTTTGGGGTCTGACAAGGTCAGTGAAATCAATTCAGGATTTATCATGAGATCCTGTACCTCAGATTGTAGAACCTTTGTCAGTGTCAGCCATGTGCATGAGTGACGGCCATTGCTGGACCAATGTGCTCTCTGTGAAAGCCTGAGAGAATGTTTTCTCTCCATGTGACTCTCCTTAAGCACACTCTACATCATTGATTATTTTCCTCTTTGGACCCATAATCTCCTTCATCAGAAAATTTGGGACACTGCCAAGTTACATGACGTTACAGTACACGTTCTCATATGTCCTGAGTCTTAACTGACATTGGAAAGATAAGGCCAAAAAGTTGGCTTTCCTTGCGGCCCTCCTTTTCCACTAATTTTGGTCTGCAAACTTAGGTTGTTAAACATCTGAAAACAAGCTTATTGTTATTACCATACAACTTAGGCTGTTAAGCTTAACCTCACTATCTGTCTGCATATGAAACATCTTAAGCATAATATGTAACAGGTATTTTTCATCAAGTGTTGATATGTTGAACTTTAAATCCCTACAGAATATGATAAAAACATTTAAAAATTAGAATATATTTTAAAAATAGGCATAAAGAATTATATACTTCTTATGTTTACACATAAGTCCAAAAATCTCACCATATACAACCTTGAAGCATCACAGTACCACAATATTGCTTTTCCTGTCTCTTGC
>NW_004524784.1:258488-271187 GCF_000260255.1 Octodon degus
TGGAGTTCTGATCATTTTGGTCCCTCTCTAGAACATCTTTCAGTAGCCTGTGTAGGGTTGGCTTTGTCATTATGAAATTCTTTAGCTGTTCTTTGTTATGAAAGTATTTCACTTCTCCATCAAACTTGAAAGAGAGTGTTTCAGTGTATAGTAGTCTTGGCTGGAATTTGTTTTCATAGAGAACTTGCAGTACTCTGCTCCGTGCTCTTCTTGCCTGCATGGTTTGTGAAGAGATGTCGGCCGTAATTCTGATGGGATTTCCTTTTAATGTGATCTGCTTCTTTTCTCTAGTTGCTTTCAGTAGATTATTCTTGTGAATTTCTGAGATCATGACTATTATATGGCTCAGTGTGTTTTTCATTGGGTTGAGGTTACTTGGCATTCTGTATGCTTCAGTTACCCTAATTCAGATTGTTTCCTCATATTTGGGAAGTTTTCTGCTATTATTTCTGCCCACATTTTTTAATTGTCATTTGTATTGACTCCTTCTTTCTCATTGATGCTTATTAGTCTCACATTGTTCATCTTTGCATCATCTTTCAGGTGATGGATTATTCTTTCCTGCATCCTCATTGTTTTTAAGAGATCCTTTCTTACCTTTTCACAAGCTGTACCAGCATCTTCAAGATCTGAAACTCTGTCTTCACTTTCACTTAAACAGTTTTGCAAGCTTGTGATTGAGATTTTAATTTCTTCTATATCTCTTTGACTCTGCTTCATGCGATCTATTTCTTTCTTGTATTGCTCATTCCAGGAATCTGTCATTTTTCTAATCCCCTCTATTTTTTTTTATCAATGTCTTCTTTAGAAGCAGCCAAAAATTCTTCTACTGAAGTGTTTTTTTCAGATTGGTTTTCCTCCCTCTGTTTCTGTAGTTGCTTCTTTTTCTAAAAGCTTGACGTAAAGCATTAGGGTATTTATTTGTTCTCATTCTGTTTTTCTAGTGTTGTAATTTACTGCTATAACTTTTCTTCTGATAACTTCTTTCATTGAATCCCACAAATTTTGTAAGTTTTTTTTTTTAATTTTCATTGGATTGGAGATATTGCTTAATTTCCTGTTCATTTTCACCTATAATCCATTGGTTACTGAGGAGGGTGTTATTTAATCTTTATATGTTTATGGGGGTTTTGTGGTTTATTTTTATTGCACTGTGGTCAGATAATAATCATGGGATAATTTCTGTTTTCTTGCATTTACTTAAGCATGCTCTATGGACTAGTATGTATTCTATTTTAGAGAATATCCCATGTGCAGCTGAAAAGAGTGTGTATTCAAATTTTGTTGGATGGAACACTTTGTATATGTCCACTAAGTCCATTTATTCAAAGGTTTGGTTCTGCTACCTATTTGCTACTTTTTTTGTCTGCATGACCTGTCTTTTTGAGACAAGAGGATCATAATATCTCCTGTTAATATTGTATTATTGAATTGCTGGTGAGATAGCTCAGATGACAAAGCACCTGCTTAGACAAGTACAGGGGCTGAGGTTCCATCCCTGGCACCACATGCTGCAACAGCCTCACCGCTGGGTGTGCTGAGTTAGAGATTGAGTCTGGGTTAGTGGTGCATACTTGTAATCCCAGCACTGGGGAGGATGTAAACATGTGGATCACTCAGAGTCCGAACTTTGTAGTAAGACCCTCCACAAAATACAAAAATGAACAAACAAACAAACAAACAAAAACAAACAAACAACAAAACCCCTAAATATTGTCTTATTGTCTATTAGATTTTTCATGTCCATTAAAATTTGTCTTACTTAGTTGGGTGCTCCCATATTTGGTGCATACCTATTTATGATTGTTATCTCTTTCTCTTGATTTTTTCCCTAACCAGTATGTAGTGACCTTGTTTAACTTGTATGATCCTTCTTGGTTTGAAATCCAGATTGTTTATAAAGAGAGTGGATGCTCCTGCTTTTTTTCTGAATTACTGGAACATGTAGTATTGTTTTTCATCCTTTTAGTTTCAGCCTATGAATTTCCTTATGTGCTAAATGTGTTTCTTTTATACAGCATATTGTTGGATTCCTTTTCTTTTCTTTTCCTTTCTTTCTTTCTTTTTTATTTTCATTTATTTATTTATTTTTTATTTTTTGTGGCACCAGGGATCAAACTCAGGACCTTGCACTTGCCAGGCAGGACTTATGCTGCTGAGCTATAACCCTGGCCCTGGATTTTGCTTCTTAATCCACTCTGCCAATATATTTCTTTTAATCGGTGAATTGAATCCATTTACATTTGTGGTTATAATTCACATATATTGGTTTATTTTTGTGATAATATTTTCCTCCTTGGGTTCTTACTTTTCTGCTATGTTTAATTTTGTGCCCTGTTTGTTGTGTTCCTTCTATTATCATTCTAAGAGTTGTAGTCAATTTGATCCTTTTCTAGAAGGTCTTTAGTACGCTGTGTAGGATTCATTTTGTCATCATGAATTTCTTGTTCTTTGTCATGGAAGTATTGTACTTATTCATTAAATTTGAAAGATAGTTGTGCAGAGTATATAAGTCTGGGTTGGAATTTGTTTTCTCGTGCAAAATAAAATAATTAGTTCCACACTTTTCTTGACTTCATGTTTTGTGATGAGAAATTTGTTGTTATTCTGATGGGTTTTCCTTTAAATGTGATCTGATTCTTTTCTCTAGTGGCTTTTAGTATGCTGTTCTTCTGCTGAATTTCTGAGATCTTGATTATTATATGTCTGGGTTTAGTTTTAATTACATTGATATTATTTGGAGTTCTATATGCCTCGGTTCCTTGAATGCCAGTTTCTTTCCCCATATTTGGGAAGTTTTCTGTTATTACTTCTGTCCATATTCTTTTATGTCATTTGTGTTGGCTCCTTCTTTCTCATGGATGCCTATTATTCTTATGTTCATCTTTGTATTGTTTTCCAGATGTTGAATAATTATTTCCTGCATCTTTGTTGTTATTTTTTCTTTGAAGAGATTTTCCTTTAGAGGTCACTAGCTGCAATGGTGTCTTTAAGGTGTGAAAGTCTATCTTCACCTTCATTCAAACAGTTTTCCCAACCTTTAATGGAGATTTTAATTTCCTATACAACTCTTTGAATCTGTTTCACATATTCTATTTATTTCCTATATCATTCATTCAAGGTTTCCATCATTTTTATCTTCCTTTTTGTTTTTATCAGTGTCTTCTTTAGAAACACTTAGTAATTCTTTCAGTAAAGTTATAATTTCTTTTTTTTTTTTTGCCTGGGAGATTATTTATTTTCTTTTCTTTCTTTCATTTTCTTTGTCTTTCTTTCTTTCTTTTTTTTTTTTTTTCAGTACTGGGGATTGAACTCAGGACCCTATGCTTGCTAGGCAAGTGCTTAATCTACTGAACTATCTCCCCAGCTCTGAGAGATTATTTCTGAGCCGATTTTCCTTATACCCTTCTGCAGTTGTTTCTTTACTTCAGTTGCTATTCTCTCAGAGATTTCAGATGTGTAATTTCTAAATTCTTCTATGCTGATGTCTCTTGGATTTCTTTCTGGGTGGACTCAAGCCCTGAAATTGCATTGTGTTCCTGTTTGTCAGTTTCTATTTCAGAAAGAACTCTTTGTTTTGATTTCTGTGATACTATTTTTGTGAAAGTTTAGTAGTAGGTAGCTGTATCACTGGCACCAGAACCTCTCTCTAAAAGATCTGTTCTTTCAGTATCTGTCCTGTGTCAGAGATTATTGTTTTACTGTATTTCCCAAGATTTTGACTTCTTTATTGATTGACAATTAGATAATGATTTCTGTCTGTCCCTGTTTTCCATCCTTTGGTATAGAGCTTTGTTGAGGATATTACCCATGCACCTCTGATTATTATTACTCAAGGAAGATCATGAGTTAAGGCAGATGTTGTATCCTATCTATAGTAATACAATTTGGAATGCTAATAACACCTAGTGAAATGTAGAAATTGACAAAGTTGTATAACTAATGGGTCTGTATGCTAGACCATAGGAGCAAACATTATAGCATATAACAAAGATTTGTTTCTAGATGCTGTGCGTGGTTCTTTCCAGCTTCACATAGTCAGAGTGTACTGGCTGGGCCTCTTCTACTGCTGATCTAGGCTGCTCCTTCTGGCTGCCACCTGCTGAAGTGGACTGGCTAGGCCTAGACAGCTTCTGGGCTTGACAGCTCCTTCAGCTGGAACCCACCAAAGTGCTATTTTTATAAAATGTATAGGGCAGCCTGACACATTTTAAATTTGAAATGTAAGATGATATGACATTACATTTTTTGTGAATGAATCTTTTTAATTACCTGTTGGTGTGTAAGCATTAAAAGTAATTGATCCACAGCGCATATCTGGCTTAGTACTCTAATGGGCAATTTGCATTTCCTTGGGCTGTAATAAATTTCCCATTGATGACTGGTCTTCATGCCACAGCTCATGACCTGAGTTACTTCATTCTAGTTACAGTGTTTCTTCTTTAAATGGTACTCCAACTTCTGCAGTCACTCTGGCTTCCCCAAACAAGATCATACTTTCTTCATGGTGAGGATATAAGTTTTTCTGACTAATCTCCGTGTTTTCTCTTGGTAAATTATGATTTCATGACATGGTGTTCAGTATTAGACTTCATAGAGTCTTTCTTTCTTTCTTGCTTGCTTTCTTGCTTTCTTCTTTTTTTCTTTCTTTTTATAGGGGTAAACAAAGGAAGCCTTTATTGCTGGTGCAGAAGAGCTGCAGAGAAGGCAAGGCACTTTATAGTTCTTTTTTTAATTTTTTCTATTTTCCTTCCCCACCTCTTTATTTCTTTCCTTAGTTTTACATTTTGCAATATAATGGATAAACCCAAGGTCTTGTATTCATTAGGTAAGTACTCCACCATGGAGCTATGTCACAAGCTCCAGAAATATATATTTTCATGTGTCAGTTCAATTGCAATGAATAGAAGACAATTTTACAAACTTGAAGAAAAGTATTTTTGAAAAGATTAAGGCTATCAAGAAGCTTACAGAGTGACAGAAAGTTTGAAGAAATGTATTTGACAATAGTAGAGATTATAAGATCTGGGAGCAGCAACTATATGTTAGAGGAAGGAGAATCATTCTGAATAGGATCATTGCACTGCAATACACCACAATTGAAATAATAATAATAAAAAAAAACTGGCTCAAGTCCTGACACTATTTTCCCACTCCTCAGAATTCTAGCAGAACATAAGTGCTGCAGGTTATATCTGTTCCTAAATCTTATCACATGCATTCATTCTTTGATTGCCATTCAATTCTAGTTAAAACCTTGTTAATCATGGAATTTACTCCTCACTCCAACAGTTCTCTAAATTCACTTTTGATGCACTTCCAGCTCCCCAGGAGAATCATTTTTTCTGTCTTACTCTTCCATATTTTTTTATCACCTTGAATGAGGCCCAAATCTTTTTTTTCCTCTGACCCTTGAGTTCCTTCCAGTATTGCATGCCTTTTTTGTCTTTACTCCATCAACTAAACCCCACACAGGTAATCTATTTACATATTAAATTGTCTTCCATTTGACCTCTAACCTGAACATTCTCAATGAATTTATCAAAATATCAAATTCTAGTGTTTCAACCTGCTCCACAATTTCCTAATACACATTGAGCTTGTAGGACTCTTCTGAAAGCTGCCGACCAGTTAAATGTTTCCAATTTGTAATTCTTACAACATTAAACTAAGGATTAAGTGTTGCTGCTTTTATGTATTGACTCCTATTTTTCTTAGAAAGGTTCAACTCTGAGTGATTATGGATGTTGTCTTTTTTAAAAAAACCATTGATCAGGATATCCTTTGGGGAAGGGATTGAAAGCAAGAATTAAGAGAATATACCTCACATTTAACAGAAAGAATCAATCTGCTCTGAGTTGCTCTTGGCTCTCCTGCAATGAAAAATGATACAAACTCTCACAAAAAATCCTTCTCTTTGGGTACTATGAAAGGGTTTTCACAAATGTTCTAGAGATTATTTTTCTTTAGCATAAATTATGAACATTTGACTGAGAAATATACTTTGCCCCTTTTTTGTGGGTGAACTGGGGACTGAATCCAGTGCCTTAACACCACGCTACATCTGCAGTCACTAGGTTGCTAACCTGCCAAGGCTAGGCTTGAACTTGTAATCCTCTTGTCTCCAGATCCCTCCCAAAGTTCTATGGTTACAGGCATGTCCCACCATGAGTACTCTATTTTTTTTTTTTTTTGGCAGAATCGGGGGTTGGAGTACTCTATTTTGTTATTAAAAATTGATCACTATAAAAAGTGAATCTATAAATCTAAAATCTAATGATATATTTGAATGATGGCAATATGCTGAACTGGAACCAAAGTAGAATTAACAGTAGAAAATTGTGTGAAACCTCAGTTCTGGTTGTATGGTGACAGGTTCATTCCAGATACTATGTAGTTAAGATATATTGCTAACATTCTTTCCATTAACTTCCTTAATAGAATTTTTCACATCTTGATTTAACAATTCTTTCTTTCTTTTATTTTTTTTAAATGTATTTGGTTGTTGAAGGGTCTCACTACACAGCTTGCACTTGTGGTGTTTCTCCTGCTTTCAACCTCCCCAGCATTGGGAATACAGGTATGCATCATTACACAGGGATTCTGGGTGGCTCAGCCTGCACTGGGGGTGGAGCTGGCACAGCATACAGTGCCAGGGCTCGAACTGTGATCTTGAGCTTGCCTAGGCTTGCCCACACAGGTGCTTGAGTCCACTGAGATATCTCACAGGCTCCTTGTTGGCTTAAGAATTCTATGTGCTAGCATGAGATGTATGCTTCATAGGACTTGAATAAGGTTGAGTAATATTCCTGTCTCAAAGCCCAAGAACAACAAAAAAGCAAGACAAACAAAAACCTGGAGTCTTGAGTAGGAGTTTATCAAATCTAGAGATCAAGATGAGAACTGACAAGTTGATAATATTGTCTTGAGATCCACTTATTTAATTCTTTGATTTCCTTCATTAGAGTTTTATAGTTTTCCAAATATCAGTTTTATAAATAATTTGTTCAGCCTATACATATGTATTTTACCTTTTCTGATGCTAATATAATTGATATTTTTATATTAAATTCCACTTGTTCAATTTTGGTATATAGCATAGTCTATTTTTTGCATTACTAATGTTCCATCCTGTAAACTTATTATAATTGCTAGTTCCATGAGGCTTTTGAGCTTTTACTTATTTTAAAAAATTACTTACCCTGTCATATTTGTGAATAAGGAATTTTTTTTTCTTCCTTTCCAATTCTAACCATCTTTCTTTCTGATTTAATTTCATTGTGGTACAATATTATCTGACTCTTTTTTTTTTTTTTTTTCCAGAAGCGGGGATTAAACTCAGAGGACTTTGCACTTGCCAGGGAAGTGCTTATTCTACTGAGCCATCTTCCTGGCCCCTATTCACTTTTATTTTTAAGAAATGTTTACATATATTATGGCTGAGAAGATAGTCTATTCAGGTGAATGTTCTGAATTTGAGAACAATGTTTATTTTTCTGTTGGAAAAATAATCTCTAAATGTCTATTCCAGTAGTGCCTTGGTTCATAAATTTGATTTGTTCCATGATTCTGGGGAAGATGACCATGTTTATGTTCCTGTGGTGAAGGTCACCACTGCTGTGTCCCTCACCTGAGGAGAAGTTCCTGAACAGAAGCAAAATTTTGCAGAGCACTTCTGTTCACAGTTGGGAGCAGAAGCCTTACTTTATATTCAGGCAATGGTGTGTTTGAGTTCAACTGTGCCCTTACTGATCTTGTCTGTGTTCTTTCTGCTGCTGACAAAGGTGTGTTTATAGTTTCCAGTTCTGTAGTAAATACATGTATTTCTCCTTGCAGTTTTATCAGTTTTGCCTCCCATATTTTTCTACTTTCATTTAGGCACATGTGTATTAAGGGTAATTATGTTCTTGCAGAATTGACCCACTTATTATTAATTACCCACTTTGGCCTAGTAAACTTTTTTCCCTGTAGTTGATGCTGTCTAAAACTATTGTAGACACTTCCATCTTCTTTTAATTAGGGTCTGTATGATTTCTCTTTATCAATTTACTTTTTAATCTTTTTGTTCCTTTGCTCTTTATTTTTTTGATATAGATTCTTACCTTCCTTTTCATGATGTGGATGTGAATTTCTGCTCTGTAATTTTTTTTTCTTTCCTTTAAAGAATTTATCAATATTTCTTATACCACAGGTCCACTGACAAAAAATTTTTTTTCAATTTTTGATTACATGAGGAAGCATTTCTTCTCACACTTAAAAGAAAAAACTCAGAGTATTCATAATCTTATGAATACATTTTTGTTTAGAACTTTAATTTTTTTCTCTTTTCCTTGTATTCTCATTCTCTCTCTCTCTCTCTCTCTCTCTCTCTCTCTCTCCCCCTCTCTCTCTCTCTCTTTTCTTTCTTTTTTTTTCAGTACTGGGAATTGAACTTAGGACCCTGAACTTTCCAGGCAAGCACTTATTCTACTGAGCTATCTTCCCAGCGCAGTTCTTGTATGATTTCTGAGAAAGTCAGTTATAATTCTAATCTTTGCTCCTCTATTGATCAGGTGTTATTTTCCTCAAAACTCATTCAGTATTTATCTATTTAATACTAAATACAACTTGAGTGAAGATATGATTACTTTTAAGCAAAATCATGTGGGATTTTCAGTTGCATACTGTATATTTTATACTTGGAAGAGTCCCATCGGGGCCTTTTTAGCCATTGAAACACATTTGCTTTGCTGGAGCTGTTGGGAAGCTCTTCTTGCAGCAGATGTTGAAAGATAAAACATTCCACCATGATGTTAGTTGAATTATGTTTGCCTGATGAATTTTAGGTCATAAGCACTGAAAGAAAAAAAAATAAATAAAGCACTGAAAGGCTGGATACTCAATCATTTAGAGCATTTATGTTTAAGAATTCAGCCCATTTGGTTAGGCACTGCTTCCTCCACCACACAGAAAAAAGAAGAAAAGTTGTCTTTAAAACATAGGTATATTTGGAGATATTAATAAGTACATAACTTAAAGAATTTAAAAAATGAAATCATATGTACAATAGAAATAAAACATCATTTGGGGAGTACAAATTATTTAATCAAAGAATGCTGAGTACTAAGTGAAGCAGTAATTTAATGTTTCTTTATGGCAGAGTAGTACCCCATTTTGTATAAATACCACACTGAGAACATCATAGTGAGTGAAATACATCTGACACACAATTCAAATATTGTGTAGTTTTTCTTGTTTGAGAAACTTAAATAATATATAATGAGGAAAATAGAAAATGAATGAATATGAAGAAGTAGGAAGATCTTTTCCAATGGAGGTGGGAAAAAAGATGGAGGGGTGTAGGGATCCATGGGTCTGAATATGATCTGTTCTACCTGGGGAGAACTGGTAGCAGGAATGAGGAAAAGATATACCAAAAGACAAAATCTAGATTGGATCATGACTTGTGTACCTGGTTGGAGAGATGATGCCCTGTGCAACAATATGACTATTTATTTATACCCAGGCAAGGTTAGTAACATATGGCACAAGGTTGCCCAGTGACTAATAGCTGATATTAACCAGTCAGGACACTTATCTCAGGACTGAGATGGCTTGTTTGTTTTAGGCACTGAGGCCTAGTTCCACCTACACACATTTGACTAATTTTCAAGGCTCTATGCCTGGGGTAATGGCCTTTCACTTTTGTAACTGCCCTACCTGGAAGCCATTCACAGTTGCATTTGAAAAGCCCTTTAAAGTGTTTTCCATTTAATTAATTAATTTTTATTTTTAACCCAATACTTCTTTATGATAATTTTAAAATTTTTATCAAAGAAAAAATGAACAATTGAACAATATATAAGACTATCTGGGGTGATTTGAGCAATGGTTTGGGTGAATTGAATTTGGTTTCTCTTGTATAATCAACATCAATAATGTCAGGCAAAATCTGGAGACCTTTTAAAATGAGACTGTTGAGGCCTAGCAAGATTTCTACTGAACTCTGAGGCATAGATCCATAGATTTCAGTAGGAATAGCTTGGAGTCCCATTTCAGAATCTGTGGTCCAAGCCTCCACTGTCAGTTGTCATTTGCCAAGAGATGCTTGTGGCAAGGGAAAGGAAAGCACCTCCATTATTTAATAGGGTCAAGCCAGGCCCCATTGGAAGTTTTCCTGAATGTGTTGGCCTTCCATCAGTTTTAGATCTGTATCACTTGTACAGTGGTTCCCTCATGTACATCTTGTACATGAACTAGAAGGTGTTATTGAAGAGACAGTTAATAGCTGTGCTGTCTTTGGTGCAACAGAACAGTTTTAGGCAAAATGTCCCTTGTCCCCACAATGAAAACAAGCAACTTTACTTTTTCCCTTTCTTGTAGACTATGGATGAATAACCTGAGTAAATAGCTGTGGCCAAGGCAGCTCCCTGTACATATGAGGGGCCAATATCTGCACAAATCTAGATCATCTCAGACACTGTAGCCCACTATTTTGGGCTCTTAAATCCTCTTTACACCATTTTCTTTTTTTGTATTTTGGAAGGCCAACTGTTGAGCTATTAATTTACTGCCTTTTTGTTTATCATCCTCTCACTAGCTTGCTATAAACATGCAGTAAAATCTTGGTAAGGATCTTCAGGGCCTTGCCTAATTGAAGCCAAATTAAGGGATGACTCACCCTTTAAAGAAAGTTCCCTCCAGGCCCTAGTGGCAGCTACCTGAGTTTGCTCATATATTTGCAATGCAAGGGTCAGTTGATTGCGCTAGCAAAAGTACCATCCCCAATTAGCGTATCTTTTGTAATGGCTAAGTTGGGCACCACATTTCAAGCTGCCTGTTTTGTGCAGTATTCAAATAAATTTCCTTTCAACAATGAATAGTCTCCAGGATTCAAACATGCTTTAGCTATTCCTTTCCAATCATTTGGGGCCATAGTATGTAGTCCTAGAATTTCTACTAAACTCAAGGTAAAGAGAGCAGTGGGGCCATAAATATGACAGCTTGTTCTAATACTTTTAAGGCTTTACAAGGTACAACTTCATGAAGATGTACAACTTGTCCTGGATTATCAGGGACTTGTACTTCAGAAACACGGTAGATATGTTGAAAACCCTCCATGAGCTCCCCTGCATGTCTAGCTTCTTTTAGTGCCAATTTCAAGGGAGATGAAGAAAATGGCTCTACTTCCCCTGAGGCAGTACTTCTGATCTAGACTCAGTGAAATTTATCTGAACTGCCATTGCCTCTGTGCCCAGCCATTGTGTCTGCTTGCTGTCACTCTGGCTCTGACCATTGGATGTTTCATTTTTGCCCAAATTTTAAACATAGGCACTATCTTGAGACTAACAAATTTGTGATGCCAGCAAAACACATAGCCAATTCCAAGGTTACAGTATACCATAGTCATGACCCTCCTACTTAGCACCAGGTACACAGGCCTGTAGTTGATGGTATGTACCAACCTCTGTGGCTGGATGGGGCACACAGATGGGCAAGCCACTGGGGAATCCCAGCTGGGTCTGCCTAAGACTGGAGCACAGGGACCTCTCTGAGCACAGTTTGTGCCATTCTCCCAGTAGTTCTGTGTAGCTTTCAACCAATTGCTCACAAATTAAAAGAACTTTATCCTTTATTATCTAATTGAGTAAAGCTAGAATGCTCAAACTCTATTTGCTGTATACCTTTGCTCTACCCTCCTTGTCCAGTTGGGACTAGATTATAAAACAGTACTCCACTCTAGGTCCTTTTTGGTGGTCTTTGAAAGTAGCATAAATATAGGAACCAAGAAAGCAACTAACATTTTACATACATCTGTATACGTTTATAAAAATCTATGGTTCTTGAAACTTTGTCCCATTTTTAACTCCTTCTAACTTTTTTTTTCAGCTTTTCTCAAGCCTGTTTCTCTCTTTATGCTCCTTTATCACTTGGCCCAGTGAACCCATTTCAGGCCCTCGTGAACCTGTATCCCCAGTTTGACACCTAATGTACCAGTATCAATGCACTTCTGTGTGGAATACTCCTGGCTCTAACCAGCCCACTCCCCTCCCTTATGCATTCTCTTTGGAAGTGTTCCCACTGCCCATACTTATGTTGTACTGGGCACCTAATATAAGGGTCCGTGGGTCTCAGTCTGATCTGTCCTACCTTAGTAGAAAAAATTGCAGGAATGAGGAAAAGACAGCCAGCAAGACAAAAAGTCAGATCTGCCACGTTGGTGAGAGGACTCCATGAACAACAGTATAGATGTTTACTTAAACTTTTGCAAAGTTAGTAACACATGACACAAGGTTGCCTAGTGATTAATAGCTGATGATAACCAATCAGGATGCTTATCTCTGGACTGAGGTAGCTTGTTTTCTTTAGGCACTGAGGCCTAGTCCTGCCTACAAAGATTAGACCAACTTTCCCATTTCTTCAGCTCCCATCAGAGGGGGAGTGAGAGGAGGGAGAAGAGGGAAAAAGAAAAGGACTGAGGAATAAAATGAAAATAGAGCTCTTGCAAATGGAAAAGAGACCAAGCATTGTAAGGAGCAGGAAGGGAGGGGAGAGGTGAAGGAGAAAAAGTGAAAATAAAGAAATTATTTATTTCTTTATAAAGAATAAAGATGTGTTATGTGTGTGAATCAACTCTCCACCATAAAATAATCCTGGTTTACCACAAATATGTATTAATAAAAAGAGTTAAAAAAAAAGTAGGTAAATTTTAGTGAATCT
>NW_004524784.1:271287-272438 GCF_000260255.1 Octodon degus
TCTGGTTTATTTCACTTATGAGTATAAGTTCAAGTGGCATCCACTTCAATATAAAGGCTTCGAGTTTATCATTCTTAATAGCTGAATAAGACTCCATTGTGTAAAAATACCACACCTTTTTCAACCATTCCTCAGGTGATGGGAATCTTGGTTGTTTCCAAGATTTGGCTATCACAAATTGTGTTGCTATAAACATAAGCATACATATATCACTATGATATGATGATTTCAGATCCTCTGGGAAAATTTCCAGTAGAGGAATAGCTGGTTTAAATGGGATTTCCAGTCTAACTTTTCTAAGGAGTCTCCATACTGATTTGCACAATGGTTGCACCAGGCTACATTCCACCACCAGTGGCGAAGGGTTCCCTTTTTCCCACAGCCTCTCCAACATTTGCCGTTGGGTGATTTTGTTATGATAGCCATTCTTTCTGGGGTGAGATGATATTTCAATGTTGTTTTAATGTGCATTTCATGGATGGATAGTGATGTAGAGTATTTTTTCATGTATTTATTTGCTTCTTTAATTTCATCATCTGAGAAGCATGTATTCATCTCGGAAGCCTATTCCTGGATTGGGTCTTTAAATTTTGGGGTCCTAGTGTTTTCTGTCCTTATAAATTCCAGAGAGCAGACTTTTCTCTGAGTACTTATTTGTCATGATATTTTCCAAATTTGCCTTTTCACTTTGTTAGTAATTTCTTTTGATGTGAAAAACTTTTCAGTAAGAGCAGGTACCAGTTGTTAATTCTTTCAACTGTTTCCTGTGTGATTTGATTGCTGTTCATAAACCTTTGCCTACACCTATGTCTTCAAGAGTTCCTCCCACTTTCTCTTCCAGGAGATTTAGTATCTCTGCTTTAATGTTTAGATCTTTAATCCATTTTGATATTAGTTTAATGCATGTTGATAGACCTCAAGTTTGAGTTTTCAGCATGTAGAGAGTCAGTTTTTCCAGCACCATTTGTTAAAGAGGCTATCTTTCTTCCAGTGAGTATGTTTGGCACCTTTGTCAAAGATAAGGTGGCTGAGTGTGTTCATAGGGGCTTCTGCATCTTCTAATCTATTTCATTTTCCTGAGGTCTATTTTGTTGCTAGTACCATGCTGATTTTAACACAGTAGCCTTGTACTATAATTTCAAGTCAGAAAT
>NW_004524784.1:290780-291646 GCF_000260255.1 Octodon degus
GTTTCAATTTCATTTCCCCTTATTGGGTTATCCAGAGTTTCTATATCTTCTTGAGTCAGCTTTGGCATTTTACATATATTTAGAACACTCTCCATTTCCTCTGTATTTTGAATCCTACAAGAGTAAAGTTTTTGGAAGTAAGTATGGATGATCTTCTGAATTTCTCTATGTTCTTTAGTGATTTTTACCCTTTCATTCCTTATCACATGAATTAGGTTATAACTGATATGTATTGGCTTATTTTTGCCTTGTTATTTTCATGCTATAGGTTCTGTACTTTTTCCCTTTTTTTAATTACTTGCTCTGTTTTGTGCATCCTTTCTGTTGTTCTTGAAGCTGTGGTTGTTTTTGCCCATTTCTAGAATATCTGTCAGTACTCTGTAGTGTTTGGTGGTCATAAATTTCTTCAGTTTTTCTTTGTCATGGAAAGATCTTATCTTGTATTGACTTTGATGAGTAGTTTCCCAGTGTTACTAAATGTGGGCTGGAAGTTATTTTCTTTCAGTACCTGACACACTTATCTCCAAGATCTTCTTGATTTGATGTTTTGTGTTGAGAAATTTACCATGATTCTGATGGGCTTTGCATCATAGGTGTTCTAACTCTATTCTCTAGCAGTTTTTAATATTTTACTTTTGCTGAACTTCTGAGATCTTGATTATTATGCATCCAGGTGTAGATTTATTTTGATTATGGTTGTTTGGAGTTCAATATACCTCACTTGCTGAATATCACATTTTTTTCTCCTGGTTGGAAAATTTGCTGCTAGTACTCCTGTATGTAGAGTTTTTATGTCATTTGTGCTGTCTCCTGCTGTTTCATTGACACTTATTATTCTTATATTATTTTTTGCATCATTTTGTAGC
>NW_004524784.1:292001-292898 GCF_000260255.1 Octodon degus
TTTTTTTTTGTAGAACCGGGAATTGAACTCAGGCCCTTGCACTTGTCAGGGAAGCGCTTATTCTACTGAAGTATCTTCCCAGCCCCTGTTTCTTTACTTCAGTTTTTTATCATTTCAGAGATTTCAGTTGTGTAATTTCCAGATTCTTGTATGTCTTTGTCTCCTGGATTTGTTCTGAGTGGGCTGGAGGATTCAGATTGCCTTTTGCTCCTGCTCTTTGGCATTTTTTAATCTCCCAGTAGCCACCCAGACTTACCAGTGGTGGGAGAGTGGTGAGGCATGGGTCAGTAAGGTTTCTACTACAGTGGGATATGGAGTAGGCCTCTCCAAGGCTGGCTCTCACTTCCAGTGGGGGCCACTGGCTGATACTCAACAAAGCTTTAGTGAGGTGGTGGTTCTGGGCAGGATTCACCAGGATCTCATGGGTCTCCCAGAGACTTCCTAAGGTTTTAAAAGCTTGGACTAGTACCCCTATAAGCTCCATGCCTGTCACCTGGGGTCCAGGAGACACACTTACCAGAGCCCTCAGGGCTGCCCAGAGTCCTCCAAAGTTCTTAAATGTTTGAACCAAGCGCTAGGAAATCTTGGTGCCTGTATATTCTGTTTGCATAGAGCATCTCACCAAAGTCCCATGGACTTCCCAGAGTTTTCCTAAGTTCTTAACATGTTTGACCTACACCAGCACAAGCTCCATGCCTATACACTAGGAGCCAAGGGTCAGAGTTTTCCAGAGCCCCATGGGCCTTCCCCTAAAAAAACTTATTCCCAGCATTTGAAGGCTGAGTCTACAGGATTATAGGGAGAATTACAGAGTGGGCAATTTAGTGACTTAACAGGATTGTATTTCAAAAGAAAATAAAAGGATAGGGACAAAGCTCAGAATGGAGGTCCTGGGTT
>NW_004524784.1:293393-300489 GCF_000260255.1 Octodon degus
GAGGTCTTGGACTCTTTAGGAGGTGCAGTCCAGCTCAATGGAGCTCTGCCATTAAGGGTGGGACCTTGAAGGAGATATTGGGATTCTGGCTTCTCCATTCTTATTCTGTTGCTTTCTGGCTGCTAGGAGGTGAAAATCTTTGCTTCAACACATGGTCATCACTGTGATGAACTGCTATACAGCTCCAAAGTAATAGGGCCGACCAATCATGGATTGAAATCTCTGAAATCACGAGCCCAAATAAACCTTTGATTTTTCTCAGATATTTTGTCATAGAACCACAATGCTAACATGTCTGTGGTGGTGAAAAGCCAGATGTGTGTTAGGCTCAAAGTTGAAGGACACAATTGAAGGTTTTCTATCCTTGCAGTATTATCCTCATAATTTTGTGGTTCTTCATGGAGTATATGTGGATTGGTGTATAAACCTATTTCAAATTAACATGGCTTTCTTACACTATTAAAATAATTTGTATACTGTTTCTCAAGACTTAATGATTAACAACAGAGGGAGCAATTAGCTTGCCCAAAGAGTGAATCATATAAAAACAGACAATCTGAATTTTAATAAGCAGTTAACTGCTATTTTGATAAGAACCATGCATGGAGGGTAAAATGTAAAATGAGTCACTACTACTATTGTTTTTGGCTCTGTCCTTTACAACTCTAACTCAGCCTTTGCCCTCTAAGTGATGATCTCCATGGCTATGGTTAGTGCTGTGGATTATTAGGCCAAAGTTCAGATACAAGCAACAAAGATTAAGCAACATCAGTTTGCACTGTGCTATGCTGCTGACTGTCCATGACAGAAATTTAGTTTCACTAAGTGGCAAATGATATCATACTGGGCAAAAAGCTCACAGATCAGAGGGAAGAAATAGGATTGAAAAATGCTATTAAACAGTCTGGAACTGTGAAGGAAATTCAAGAAATTGAGTTAAAACTTTTCAGTCAAAGGATTCTTTCTGGACACCTCTTCATGCCAGAACTTCAGGATGCACACTACACAGAACATAAGCATTATAATCCTTTATAAATAAGTAGGTAGGAAATGTAAAGTACTTGAAATTCACAGTTATCTTTTACTAAAATGCTAAGATAACAAATATTTTCTCACCTTTTTTCTCTACACTGAATTAGGCCAGGCAGTTGTAAGTTAGTAAGGCATTAAAATAGATTCTGAGACTTAATTTAAAAGTTCTAATACTTCATGGTTCCTATTATTCTGCAGTAAAAAAAAAGACAATAATCTTTTTAATATGAAGAGGATTGAAAGACTTCAAATCTGGTACTTGCCTCATATTTCTAATTTCAGGACTCTGTTCATTCTGTCTTTTCACCTGTACTATGAACAAAGCGATAGCAATTTAGAGACTGCTCACAAATAACTTCAAAATTCTAGCTTAGTTTCTGGCCTCTAAATGCAAGATCGTGCAAATCTCATTTTGGCTTCAGGCACTAGGAAGCTGTCTCTTTAAAGAAGCCTAAAAATTTCAACCAATCAGTGTTTATTTTCTGTTTCTTTAGAGAAGCCCAAACATTCCAACCAATCAGTGTATACTTAGCAGCTTGGAAATGAACGATGACTAAAAAAAAAATAAATAAATAAAGCCACAAACTAGACATCATGAAAAATGTAGCTAGACAGTACATCTTGTTCAAGAACCATGATCACAAATTTTTCTAATTTCTCCAAAATGGAGCTAAAATATAAAATAAAGAAAAACAGCACATACTTTTATTCAAAGCTTAAAAAAATAACAGAAGGGAATAATTGAGAAATGAGCATGAAAATTTTGAGTAAAGTAAATTAGAAACAAAATATTGATTTACATGGTGGGTGGGATAATAAAGACATAAAATATTGAATAAAGATTTTCAGAAGTCAGAAAGAGAAGATACAGTCTACTCTCATTAATTATGATGTCTTATTTATAAATGTTATAGTTTGGGCTTAAACTGTTTCTCTCAAATCACATATGGTCAGTGGTGGGGCCATGGGAAAATGAATAGATCATGGGGTTTATACTCATCAATGGGTTAATCAGGTGAGGAGTTTATAGATAGATGTCCTGTTAGGAGGTCGGGTCTAGTTGGAAGAGGGGATCATCGTTGGGGGGTGCATGACATAGAAGGGTGTATTTTTGTGCTCTCTCTCTCTTTCTCTCTCTTCCCTCTGTCTCTCTGTCTCTCTGTCTCTCTGTGTCTCTCTCTGTCTTTCTCTCTCCCTCCTTCCTGGCTGCTAGGAGGTGAGCTACATTTGCCCCCTTGCTTTTTCATGGACAATTTGTAACTTGGAGGCTGCTGAGCATGAACCGGAGCTCAGAACCAGCATAAGCCTCTCCTCCTTTAAGTTACAAGAGCGGGGTGTTTTGTTACAGCAGCAAGAAAGTGGCAATATAGCCAATTTGCCACATTGCGCAAATGCATGTAAGACCCCTGAATCAGCATTCGAAATGATTTATATTCATTCATAAATGTACAGAGTAGAAAAAAAATAGTTGAGTCTCCCAAACGTATGTTATAAGCAAAGATAGAACAAGGCAGTGTTCTGTTTTCATGTTTTAGCTTTCCTACTGTGAAAAACAAAGTGGCCTGTTTGAGGTCAAGTTAGTCCAAGTATTTTGCATTTCTTGTACTTTTTCTTTGTAATGTCATTGCATAAAATACTCCCTAAGTAGACTGCTGAAGTTCTGTCTGGTGCTCCTCAGTGCAAGAAGCCTGTGGTGTGTGTTCAGAAAAATTATATGTGTTAGATAAGCTTCATTCAGGCATGAATTGTAATACTGAATTGTAATACAGGTTAGCAGTTCTATGTTAATGAGTTTCCAATATAGACAGCAAAAATATATAGTGAAACAACAAGAACTAGATAGTTTAAAAAAAATCTCATACATTAAGAAGATCATTAATTAAAAGGTTGAGGAAGGTGTCATGATCAGAGACTCACATAAATTTAACCCTGAATATATACAATATGTTTCTTTTGAGCCAAGCTTCAGTATTTGTTACTTCAGGATTTGTAGTGGCCTCATAGAACATAGCTACTGGTAATAAAGAGAATTAACTATGTATGTATGAGATTCTATTAAAAAAGGGTTGGGGGATCGGGGAGATGGCTCAGTGGAATAAGCACTTACCTGGCAAGCGCAGTGGCCTGAGTTCAATCCCCAGTTCTGCAAAAATAAATAAATAAATAAATAAATAAATAAATAAATAAATAGGGGGTTGGTTTAGGGTACTTGGACTTGCATCAGAAAAATTTTAGGTGGTTGCTTTGGAGAGTGGAGTCACACAAAGATCATTTTGAATCAATCAGAAACAAACAAAAAGTAATTAGCATCTGGCTGGTATGATATAATAAGCAAAGTCTTCTGTTTTTAAATGGTTTACTAGGCTTGGCTAAGCCAGAAGAATGGGAGCTCCTTGGGACTAAAGCAAAGTTAGGCCCAAGAACATGAAATGCCAAGGCAGATCATGCAGACTAGGTGACCTCTAACTGATTTGCATGCCAGCAGATGTCTGGCCCCTCTGTGTTCCTCCCTGTTGACTATAGCTCAAACAGTTCTGAGCTCATTATGCTTTCAGTGTTCTCAGCAAAACACGGAGATTTTGCATTCCCAACCCCATTGCGAGCTTACTGCCTTTTAATTTTTGATAAATAAAGATGCTGAAGGTGGCAAGTTATTATTGCTTCTCCAACAGAGGGCTTTGTCCTCCCTGGACCCAGATTTCCTTTCCTTTTCTTTCTTTCTTTCTTTCTTTCTTTCTTTCTTTCTTTCTTTCTTTCTTTCTTTCTTTCTTTCTTTCTTTCTTTTTTCCATTTTAGGGAAGGGTCTACAGGGTGTTCAGGGTCTCACTACTAAGTCGGACTCATACTGATCTGCCTGGAAACAGACTCCCAAGACAGATTTCCTTTTCACTCTCTCTCAGAATCCCACTGGCTTTGTGGGTCATTTTGAAGGCGTGATTGCAAAGAGCCCAGGTCTTATTTGAGTAATAGCAATACATGCAAACCTAGCGGCAGCGAGAATACATTGAATGTATTGGAAAGATGCTAGCAAGCACATTGAATGTATTTGTACAGATATTCAATCACAAATTGTGCTGTCATTTGTGCCCTAAATGAAAAAGATTATTGATTAGACAGAAATATTAGGATTTTTTTCCAAGAAATTAGTCTCATATTTTAATTAGTCTTATAATTATTTATGAAACTTGGCCACTTTTCCATGCATAATGGATTTAATATTTTCAGTTATAGGCTGGGAAGGTAGTTCAGTGGTGAGTGCTTGCCTACCATGCATGAGACTTTAGGTTTGATTCCCCAGTACTGCATACAACAACAGTGAAACCTAAATGAAATGAGAGTATTTGCAATATTTTTCAAAATATGGTTGAAGAATCTAAGGATATAAGATAAAGTGTCCTGAAAACCTAGAAGAGAAAATTCTTGATTACCTTTTCCTATAAGTAGAACTATGGTGTTAAAACTGGTATCATCAATATTTGATTTTAAAAAATGAATTTAATATACACTCTCAGTCTAAGATACTGAAACATTGTTTTTTTAATATGAAGATTTGGATTTTCAAAATATACCTGTCTCTTCTAGGAAATCTAAATCACTAAAATATATCCAATTATTACTATATCATTATCCTGGGAAAGAATTACAATTATGCTTTTAAGATTATGGTAGTATGGTGTGAATGGGAAACAGAAGTTATGTTTTGGATGAAGCTGAATCAGTGTGCTGATCAGCCCTTCCAGCCATGGAACTGACACACCAAATCTGGCAGTGAACAGAAGTGTCCCCTGAAGCAGAGAGTAAAGTGGAAGTTATGGTAGGTGAGGGGAAAAATGTGTGCGCTTGTACTCAGGGGCAGAGGTCCAGTTCAGCCTTGCCCCTTTCAAGCTCTGCATTTTACTGGCCACAGAAACTGGCTGAAGATGGGCTTGAAACTGCAAGAGCCCAGGATGCATCTGCTCTGACCGCAGAGAGGGTGGGACATGTTCTCATGGCCCCATTAAATGCTGTCACTAAAAAGGCTATGTGAGCCTCTGTCAAAGCTACTGGTGAAATCTGTAAGGAAGCCATTGCAGGAAGAGGACAGAGCTGAGAAAAAGAAACTAAGTCCTGTGCCCATGCCACACTGTGATGAGAGTTTTCCACATAAGCATAACTTCTTTCTATTTTTCATTTTGTAGTGTGTGCTAAATTGATTCAGGTATTTTACAACTAAAGATGTCTTTAGATTTAGACATCTAATTATTTTCATTCTAGAAATTCAGGACTGATGAATGCTTTAGCATCAAATGCCACATCTTAGTTTTCTTTCTTCTTTCTTTTGTTTGTTTTGTTCTATCTTTTTGAGACGTTTCTGCAGTTCAGATCGGCCTTGAACTCAACACTTGTTAGCCCAGGCTGGTCTTGAACTTGAAAGGATCCTCTTGCTTCAGTTTCCTGAGTGCTGGGGCATCTTAACTTTTCTAAACATGATAGAGTGATATTTCAATTTTAAAGAAGAACTGTGGGAAACAGTTAAAGCTGAAAATTGATCAGAGGAGTGGAGCTAGAGCAAGGGGCTAGCCCCAAGAACATTCGCCACTGAAGACAAGACAGATGAACAAGTTGTTAGGCAGAGGGCTTTCACCTGACATCAATGTAGAAATAAATGCTCTGCAGTTGTTAGGCAGCTTCTTTTCTCCACCAAGAAAGAGCTCTCCGCCTGACCTCAGCTTTCTTCATTTTTCACTCTTGCCTTTATTTTTTTGGGCTCTCCCTCTAGGAATCTTTAAGAGCTGCACTGAACTCACAAAGAATATGCTAGGAATTTTTTCCTGATATAGTCAAGAGTTTAGCTTTGATCCTATAGAGAGTCATGAAATAGAAGATACCAAGGAGATGCTCAAGTGTGACTTCATTTTTAGTTTTAATAATTTTTCTTAGTGTTTAAATTTTCAAGAGTGAAAGTTTTAAAAATAAGATGTAGTGCTTCACATTTTTTCAGAAAGTCTTTTGCCTACAAGTGTATACTAGTTACATTTCCACTGTTTTAATATTTTTTTTTTAAGTTTTTAGCCAGCTCAGCCCACCCTGAGGGTGGGGCTGGTGCAGCATATGGTGCTGGGGATTAAACCATCATCCCCTGCACCTGCCTAAATTTACCTAAGCAGGTGCTTTAGACCACTGAGCTATCTCACAGAAGAATTCTTTTTTTTTTTTTAAAGTATCATATTCACTAAGTTTTTTGAGTTATCTAAAACTATAAAATATATGGACAAAATTCAAATAATGATATATATGATATTACTTAATTGTCTCAATGGAAAGATTCAAATGAGATTACTCCTGGTTTCTAAAGTGCTCTATATAAAGGTATTGAATGTCATCTTCTAAAAAAAGATTTTATACATGACCATAGCAAATCAACTATTTTTTAAAGGGTTAGTTTCTTTTAGGAGAATGTAATACGGCAGTAGGTAAATCTTCCTGGTAGAGTATATTGTATATATTTAGGTTGCCAATCAAAGTGTCTGAACCAATATATCTAGATATTGTTTAACAATGTTAACAAGCAGATTTGTGTCTTGGAAGAGAAATTTTGTAAAATCGGCCTTTAATGTGTAAAAGAAAATTGTGTTTCTTTGTTCTGGAATTCACCTTGTCATAAGCTAGCGTAGGCTGTTTGTTCAAAAGGATTTAGAACAAAATTCCATTTTAAAAACATAACTCTGTAACAAATTCAAAGAAAGAAAAAATATTACAGTCACCTAGAGGGAATATGGGCAAGTTTAGGGATGGGAGCTACAGGACATGCAGCAGTATCCCACGAAGCAATTTCTTGCTTAAAACTTCATCCCATCATGACATTCACTGGTACAGGCTGGAATGCGGAGATGAAGACTTGCTATATTATAGAATTTTTAATCTGAGGACAATGCCTGAATGAGTGTTGAAAACAGCCTATTAATGCAGTACATACATCTCTCAAAACAGCTCAAACAAGGAATTCAGTGATGCTAATTATTTTTAATAAAGACTCTGCAGATTTGCAAGTCTCTATTTTTTATTGGACACAAGGTCTTTTTTT
>NW_004524784.1:301533-320129 GCF_000260255.1 Octodon degus
TGTCTTTGAGGGTATTTGCCTTCCTCCACTCCTTTTGGCTTAAATTTGTCTGACAGAACTGCCAAACTCATATATAGTGGAAAACACCAGGTCTACTGAGATGGGAGTTTAGGGTGTGGCAAAACTGACTGGCAAAGGAGGAATGACCTATTAATTACAAGAATCCAGAACACATGCCCAGAAATTGTCTTAAGCCCGACACATGATCTTTTCCCTAGAACTGGGGCAAGATTTCACAGGATGGTCCAGAACTTTTGGTTTTCCTCTTGTTTTGCATAAAGTGTATATCTGCTTGCTTCTTGAAAAAGCTTGCTCTGCAAATAAGGATTTTGTGACCTTCTTTGTCTGAAAATATCATAATTCTCTCTTTGAGTGTTAAAGTTACATTGAATTAAAGCATAAAAATTATCCTCAATTAATATCACAGCATGGTCACAATCACTTGTACCTTCTATGACAGCTATTATGAAATCCAGTTTCAAACTGGCCACCAATCTTTGCATGGATAGTTTTCCTCTGAAAACTTTTAGAACTATTTTATATCCATGGTATTTAGAAGGTTTCTGTTGGTAAATCAATGTGGCAGATTTTCACTTGTGTTGAGACTGTAGAATTTATTCTCAAAACTCATAGGCTACAATATTGATGCCTTTCTTAAATCTCTTGGGAAATCTGTCTAGTTTTTGTTCCAGATCTTTGGTTGCATTTTTAATTGATGCCATTATATTTTAAAATGCTGTATACTATCTGAACATGGTGGTGCATACCTGCACACCCAGTACTTGGGAGGCTTAGACAGGAGGATCACTATGAGTTTGAGGCCAGCCTGAGCTGCATAGTGAGTTCAAAGCTAACCTGAATTACATAGCAAACAAACAAAGAAAATAGTTCCTTTCAAATTCTCTGAAGATTTCTTTATAATATAATTCTACTCTTATTTAATGATCAAATTTCTTTTCTCATTGGAACAAAAATGTACACCTCTAAATTTGTCCTTTTCATTGAAATTTTCCTTTATTTTGATTTCTACTTTCCTGTTTTACATTTTCTTTAAATATTTATCATTTGTTTTTTTGTCATTTTAAAACCAATGAGATAATGAAATCTGAGTGGCTAGTCTATGTCCATGGATGTTGTTTGGTCATCTAGCAGTAGCATCTTCCTAATCCTAGGGTGCAGGTTTGTTTAATATATAATCATGGCTAACTTTTGGTGCCATTATTCAGTCAAGAGGGAGTGGGATGTTGCACAAATGTGTGCATTTTGTAACTGGAAGTGAAGGATTAGAGTCTACAACGCTAAGTAATAAGGCTTCATGGTTCTTAGCTAGCTGGTTCAGTTACTGCCTTTCCACCCACCTTCCAGCTCTAATGCTTCCTTGCTTTGTCTCACTTGTATATTTGGGAAGGTTTTTTTTTTTTTTTTTTTTTTGAGTTTAAATGCACTTTATTTTTAGACAACCTACATGACCTGTTTTTTTCCCTAAAAAACAATGCCTCCACTCCAAATAAATCATGGTCAAAATAAATGAAGGGTTCAAGATGACATCAGTCCCATTTGTCTAAAATCCTGGTGTTGTGTAGATGACAAGCAGCAGCCAGTTACAACAAGTGATATATCCGAGGTTACCATCAAATCCATTAACATTTTTCCATTTCTAAACCATCCTTAAAGAAAATCATAAATGGGGTCACACCATCCTCACGGTAGTCCAGGAGAGAAACCATGCCATCTGGATTCAAGTTTGCACCAATAAAGAACTGGTAGTTTTTGAAATTAGCAAGAATGTGCTTGATTTGCTCTGCAGCCCCTGTCATAAACGGTTTTATTCTTTCTGGTCTTTGTTCTTCAAGTTTGCCTTTGATTGATTTCATAAAATCTTTGATGTACTTCTTGTAGGCCTCTTTTGTGAAACTGGATTCCTGCAAGTGATGGTTCATGACGGTATCTACACCGGTGACTACTGTGCTTTCAGTGCCTTTGCCCTCTGGGTCTTCAGCGGAGGCATTGCCACCAATGAGCGCGTCGTCAATGGCACCCTCTGCTCTACAGACCATCTTGCCCTCCACCTCCAGGCACAGCCCGCCCGCGATCTCCCGGATCTTGTAAATGTCAGAGAACATCTCATCATGGCTGATGAGGTCCTGGTAGATAATCAGGATGGTGGCTGAGGGAGGTGGCGGCTGCACAAGTTTAGCAGGAGCAGGGAGCTCAGAGCGAGCGTGGTGCAGCCTGCTGCCCAGCGGCACTGGGTGCGGCAGGAGCGGGCTGAAAAGGGAAGTTTTTTTGTTTAAAGTTCTTTAAGAAACTTCTTGTTAACTTGGATTTGGTTTAGGACAGAGATTAGCACGTTGGTTCTATTTGACTGGGGCTTCCCTTCCCACCTCCTTATTTTAAAGTTTGTGATCTTTGCTCCTGGTTTTCCAAACATTGAATTCAGTATGATCTCAGGAAGCAAGTTCACTCTCTCAAATCCTCCATTAAGTAGTCATAGACTGAGTTTATGATTTGAAGGAGAGTAATAATCTAACCACGAGAATGGAGTGCTTTATTTAATCCATGCTTTGTGCTCTCACTCCTGTCCTTCACTCCTTCATCATATGGAATCGGTACCTGCACATACCATGTCTTGCTTCTTCTTCCCATGCCCCTCCTCTCGCTCCAACCTCTCTTCTCCTCCTATTCATTTGCAAAAGCTTTGGTACCATTTTTTAAGGGCATGATTGATCATGAGGACCCTAATTTCATTAGGTGCCTATAGAATTTATACTCAAAACTCATAGTCTACAATATTAGTGAGTTTCTGAGTCTGTTGATTAGCTTATTGGTAGTGGAAGCAGGAGGTACAGTTGAAGTTTATGGGATAAAGCATTGGGGACTATATCTGCTTCTGGCCCTCTTCCTCTCTGGATCCTGCTCTTTCCCTTTCATTCTGATTCCTGGATGCTACGAAGTGACAAGTTCCTCTGTGTTCCTCTGTGGCGTATTCCTCCATGATGTATCTGCTTTCTGCAGGCAGGAAAACAGTGGCTGCAGCCAGCCATCATGTCAACTTTTCAAACTGTGAGCCAAAAATATCTTTTCTTATTTAGTAGTTTTTCTCAGGTATTTGATAGAGTGATGGAAATCTGTAATAGTTCAGTTTTATTTACATTATGAGCTTTGTGACTTGATATTTAATGTCTTTTATTTTAAATGTTATCTGAACAATGGGGACAATGCCAATGATATTTTAGAGACCGAATAGCAAATAAACTGGAAGTGTCTAGGGGAGAGCTGGTATGCAATGTTGTTCAGAAACTGTAGCTAATATGACCAATTAGTGTAGGTAAAGACAGCCCAGAAACTTATGGAGAGACCATAAGTTGAATACTTATCACAAGAGTTAGATCTATTTTTGTTTTTCACTCCAAAGTTTAGAAATGATTGAAACTTCAGATATATCTTTGTTCACTGCCATAACCTTTGTCAGTGTTGGCTGCCAGATGCTTTCTAAGTGTTATACATGTATTACATTAATTGTCAGAGTTTCCCTATGATGTAGATACTGTTATATTTCTAATTTTATGATTAGAGAAACAGAGGCAAAGTGGGATGATGTAATTTCCCCCAAATAAGTTGGTCAGCAAATCTGGGGACTTTGACTGGTACTTAGGTTCCAGAGCACAGGTTCTTTTTTCCTTTTTTTTTTGAGACAAGGCCTCACTAGGTAGTATAACCTGGACTTGCACTCATTTATGTAGCCCATATTAACCTCAAACTTACGGTGATCCTCCTGCTTCAGTCTTTGACTGTTAGAATTACAGGATATGACACCATGCTCATCTGAGAGCCCAAGTTCTTTATTTATTTGTGTTTTTTTTTTTTTTTTTTTTTTTTTTGTTCTGGGAATCAAACTCAGAACCTTACACTAGTCATGCAGGTGCTGTATTCATGAGAAATTCCTGGCCCAAGTTCTTAATCAGCATTTTTTATTTCTCTCTTATAAAGAGTTGACTATGAGGAATGAATGATGAGATCAAAAAATCTTATGATGAGAATAGAAAAAAAATTGGTCATATCAGTTAAATAACTGACTTGTGGTACAAAAAGATCTTTAAACAATGTGGGGATTTTGCTAATTCTTGAATTAATCCTGCATTTCACGAAGCTTACATGTAGCATAGGCTCAGGCTCTAGAGCAATAACTACACCAAAATTTTCTGGTGTAGATATAATGGGTTGTCTGTATCCCAAATTCATAGATTATTAGTAAACTCTGTTTCTGTTTAGGTTTTCTTCTACCACTTTCCCTTCTCCGTATTTCAGGAGTTCCTGGAACTACACCTCTCCATTTGGGGACAGTAGAATGCTGAAGGGGTGGAGAAGAATAGGGAAGAATCACTCAAATGAGGCATGACCAGTATGACAGCTTGAGAGCAATGCTTTAAAGCATTTGTATTTTTAAATATATTTAGGAATTCTATAAAATTTTGAATGAAAATTTTCTCAAATTTTGTTTCTTTGAAATGCTAACTTCTTTTTGAACTGTGAAAAGTTCTTTCAGATCCTTTGTAAAAGTAAAAGCTAAATCCATTTTTTTAAAATGAGTATGTTATTTCAAATGAGATAGGTTCTAAATAAAAGAAAGTCATCTGTGACAATCCTAAATAACAAAGTAGTCTTTGATTCACATATCTGGGAGGTGTAAAATTTGATGGCTAATCTTGATTTATTGCAGTAGCTCATTCAGTTTATCAAGGACTTAGTTTCTGTCTTCAATCTATTTTTGACAGTGTCAGCTTTGAACTTTACTCTTATTTTCCTTAATTAATGAGGCTGTCAACTATTTCCAAGACAACATGTTTTCTTGTCAACATTAGGAAAGGAGAAATATCACTTCAGAAGCCCTTCAGAAGAGTATGTAAACATCTTTCATAGATGCTGCAATAAGCTTTTTCTTGCATCTTGAAAAACTAAGTCAGTCCCTCATTTGTAAACTAATAAGTATAACCTATTAACCTAGAACTCAGACAGAAATTAAATCCCTTGGGCCACATAGGGTTTAGCTATTCTAGAAGAATGTGAGAAATTGAGTTCACTTGAGAAAGTAGCATTAACACAGCTTTTCCATCATTTCCTGTAAATGAAAATGTGACCCATTCTTAAATAGCAGATGATTTGTTTCTGGTTTTCAGTAAATAAATATGTGAATTTATCCTAACAGATAATCTGGCTAACTCATTCATTTAAATGGCACTTGATTTAATACAGTTTTACAAATTATAATCTGAGAAGTACTTTACCTCACATAACATAAAGATGCCATGTTTTGCACTGTGGAGATAGCTCAGCCATCTAAGTGTCTGCATACGCAAGCACAGGAACCCAGGTTCAATCCCTAGTACCACATGCTGTTCAGACCCATGCCCAAGAGTGCCCAGCCAGCCACCAAGACCTGGCTTGGTGGCATATGCCTGTAATCCTGGTTCAGGGAAAGCTGACATGGTAGGATCACTGTGAGCTGTGTAGTGAGACCTTGTACTAAGTACATTAAAAAAAAATAAGTGTCAAGTCTTGGTTCTGTCCCCAAATGTTATACTCTCTATTGCTTATCTGTTCATACTTTTATCCACCCATCTTTTCAACAGTCCATCCATGCATCCATCCATCCAAATGTCATTATAGCCGTATAAAACAAAAGGGATACAGGAAGGAGGAAGAAGAGGAAATATTCTGAAGCATGAAATAAATGCTCAACATGTTGCACATTGAACTTTGCCTATTTCCTTTCTTTTACTTTTCTTATAAGCATAAATTCATCCTATTTGCTTGAAAGTAATTTTAGAACTTTTAACGTTCAATTTATAGCATATAAAATCACTGGAAAGGCAGTTAATAAGTTATGGCTTCAAAATAAATAATTTTCATAATTTTGAGTTTCCTCTTGAATTTTATCTTCAATTTAATGTAACAAAGTTAGTATAAATACCTGTTTGTTTTATATTTTTCAGTAAATATTAATAGGCATGGAAAACATAGAGTCAGGGATAATAAATTTAAAACCTTGGTTATTATTCGAGATCATTTAAAGATTTTACTGAGACAGCATTTCATTTTGAGTAATTTATAATCCATGTGGTTTTTCTGGTTCTAGGTGACTCATAATTTATTTATTACTTGTCTGGGTGTTTTATGTTTCAAAATAGAATTTTAATGGGCATTAAATCAATTAGACTGCATTTGACGATCATTACAGATTAACTGTATATGGAGGTCTAAACTTTATTCTGATAGATGTGCACTAAAATGGAGCACTGAGGGCTGCTGAGGAGCTTATTAACACGAGGGAGAGTGCTACGATGAAAAAAAAAATTCCTGAATAGTTATGTAAGCAGACTCTTTGATATCTCCTAGATTTTAACAAGTTCCTGGTTTTTGAGGGAATGAATGGGTTACAATCTAGCAGTTTCTTAGCAAAACAGCTATGCAATAATTTTAAAAAACCCAACTTTTGATTAGTATTTTCATTATGAGATAGAATGCCTACTTGGTAAGGAAGTGGTCTGTAATTTTCCAACCACAATACAATAAACATCTTCAGCTGTTTTTTTTTTTTTTTTTTTTTTTTTTCTTTTTAATCCTCATTCAGTTTACAAGGCAGCCGTGAGAAAGATGCCCAGGGGAAATTACTGGTGGTGGGATTCATCCTCAGGGCTCAGCAGCAAAGTGATAGAGGAAGGATGGCAGTGAGAGTGCTTGGCTCCAAAGACATTGTTGACTGATGCAGTCATCTATTTTTCAGTTTTCACAGGGACTAAAGCCAGGGTGGCTGAAAGAGGCGTTTTTCTAGAGCATGGGGATTAGGAGGTTGCCCTGTTGCCTGAAAACATATTATTAAGAGTTTATTTCAGGAACACAGAGAAGAGGAACTCATACATCCTAAAAGTATAAAGGCAAAGCCATGCTTCTTTCTGATCAGGCAGAACTCAGTTTTAGTCCTGGCTACACCAGAATCTTTGAGTAAATTATTTTGCCAGTTTGCATCAGTCTCATGATTGGGGAATGGAGAGAATGATATCAAATGAGTTAACATGGACACAGTTGTTGGACACTGGAGCTCTTGAGTCTTTGCAGTCTTCTGCATTCCCCATTTCTTTATGTTCTGAAATATAGAAGGGAAGAAGGGTCCCTTGAGACTGATACAACCCTGTATGGCTTGGTTGAGAACTGTCACAACTCCTTAAAATCTACAGTGAAGCATAGAAGCTATCTCACGTATATAACTTGTCCTATGAGACAACAGCTTGAAGAATGAGGCAAATTATTGTACACAAATGCTATTAAAAAGGAAGAAGCACTGTGCAATCACAGATAGCTAAATATCACTAGTTCTGAGTTGTTGGAAAATACAATGTCTGCTTTCTTCCCTTCTGATTTCTACTTTTTGAAGTTGTTTGAGAAGCGACGTGTAAATTAATACAGCTCAGAGCTTGGCACAGAGTGGACACTTGAGAATTTTACATCTTGGACCTGTCAGTTACATAAAAAAAGAAAAAATTAGTCAAATGCTGCCAAATGTTAATCAAGTAACTGTTAGCTGAAGGAATTAAAGAGTTAACTGTGTGTGGGTCTTCCTTGGTCTATTGTTGAGATCCAGTTGTCATTGCTAATTGTAGCAGCTTGCTCAGGTGGGTAGTGAGTTACTGCTCTCCTGATTTGTATATTTGAGAAAGGACTTCTAATCAGACAACACATTCAAGGTGGTGTGAACACAGACAAGACTTCTAATCATTTTAGAGAATGTGCCTACATTTTAATTTATCCTGAAAAATTTCTCAAGAACTTGAATGACCTTAGGTTTATTTTTTTATGCAAAATATTTGGTATAACCTGTTTCCTCCCTTTGAAAAAGTTTTATATGGTACATAATGAATCATTTTGACAGTTACAATACACAGTGGCAGTTGCATTACATGTTCCATCAGTCAAGACAGCAATAAGAGTTTATTGCTGCACTTAAAAAAAATCTAACACTAGACATAACCATTAAATTAGTTTCAAATGTTTTAAATTCAGAATGTTATGAAATATGATTGGCCATGCTTAAAAAACTTAGCTGCTGCCAGTGACTAACATATAAATTTAGCAGTGGGGACCAAGTTTAAGGATTATAGGTAAAGTAGTTAAAATATGAATATAGAAAGGGTATTAGCAATGGCTGTGAAATTAGTTTTGGCCATGATGTCGGGTATTGAGGGATATGGCTCTTGTTGAGCCGTTAGCCAGGCTTAAAACTTTCCTGTCCTCCCAATAGCTAACTTTTCAATATCCTCTCATGAATAATTAGGAGGTTGAAGCTGTGACAAAGACCACACCAATGCTTCAACATTTCCATGATCACGTCCATAAATTTGCTATTTGAAGTTTCCAAGTATTAGACTAGATTTGTTAAATTGAGGTGGATTCTCAATGGTCCCCAAAGAGAAGCAGCTTTCTGGAATCAGGGCTTAAGGGGATCAAAGAATATTTTTATTATCCATTTGTTTCTGTTTATTAAGTACAGAGCAGAGATTCTCAAATTCTAGGTTTACCAGCACCACTCAGAATCAGGGCTGAACTGAAAATATGTAGTATTTCAGTTAAATTTCCAGGTGAGGCTAATGTTGCTAGTATAGGAATTATGCTTTAAGATCTAATGCTACAGCAGAAGTACTTCCGGTGGGATGGATTTTGTTGCACACGTTGGAGCACCTGACTCAAATGTTTTAAGCATAGACACGGGCTCTCACATAAGAAGCCTCCAGAGTCCCAGAGTTCACTGGCACATGGTTCCTGAAGAGGCCGCATGCTTTCCATGCTCGTGTGATATCCACATTGCTGGTCTCAGTCTTATCACTGGATTGAACTCCCTCGTATCACTGGATGGCTGTAGCACTTCCTAGAACTAAGTAGCAATGCAACTGATTCAGAAACAGAAAAATGGAAGGATAAAAGATATTTTTAAAAGTCTCCACTGTAGAAGTACTCTTACCCCAAAAGGAAGAAAATGGATTGTAATGATGCCTACAGGAAGTTGGCAATTAGAGGCAAGCTCAAAAGCAGTGATAGAAATGGTCTTCTGGCTTTTCTTCCCATAAGGCATTGGGACTGGCACCAAGCACAGATGGCATATGCATCCGCATCCTGTGATTCTCTCTCTGGCCCTCTCCTTTCTTCCTTCTCATCTCTCTGAATTCTTTCCGCAGTATACTCTTGTCTCCACCATGTCTTATCACCAGTTTCTTTCACAGAACTTCCTTCTTCACATCTCCTAAGGATTTTAAATCACACTTAGGACAGTAGACACCTATGGTTCAGATTTGAGATTACTTGCTTTTTCCTTGCTTTCTATGAGACAGAATGAGATTTTTCTTTTTGATTATGCTGAAAGAGCCAAGTAAAACTGAGCCTCTAGTCTCATGAAATTGAAGAATGAAATTACAGACAAAAGGAAGAAGTCACAGAGTGTTTATGGGAAGCATAAGAGGGGAAAAAAGCACCTGGTGGCTATGAGGGAGTCCGAGAAATTGGAATGCCAGCGTGGCCTCTTTATCTAGGCAGGAATTTGTTCAGTGGATTACTGCTCACTTGTCACAAATGGCTCTATAGGTTTTTAAATAACCAATGAGGCTCAGGCTTTAAAATGTAAAGTTCAAAAGAAAACTGGCATTAGCCAATGTTTCTCAATCTTCCAACCTTGGCCCAGATGTAGGGAGGGGTTCTTTCCTCTGTGGGTTCTATTTACTAAAGAATCTGCTTTCCTGTTCAGAGTCCTAACCTGCTTGTCCTTAGTCTAACTTTTATCATTTCTCCTGTGTTTGCTTTTGCATCTCTGAACTTAATTATCTACGTGGCTTGAATGAAGCTGTGTGTGTGTCATTCTCTCTGTATGGCTGACTAGTCTTAATCTGTCTCAGGCTCTTTCCTAGCAAGATGTCTATTTATAAGCTAAACAGCCTCTTATTAGGTCATTCTAAATTTACCACTTTTACTTCTTTTGGGACAAGAAAAAGAAAACTTGGTTTTCCTTACAGAATTCCATTCTCAAGGACTTGATAACTTCAAAGCTTGTCAGATCAAATGTTGAGATATTTCTATTTCTCTCTTTCTCTTATATTTCACAAATAATTCTTTAGCAAAACTTGGCAGCTTTGACTTCAGAACATGCTAAAAATCTGACCATTTTTTCCACACCTTTCATAGCTATAACACTGGAGAAAGCCAGTATTTTCTTACGTGGATTCTCTCTTATCTGAATGTTCTCCAGGCTCTCACCTTGGCCTTCTTAAATTAATTCTCAACAGAGAAGCCCGAGTGATTCTATTAAAATGTAAATAAGATCAAGCCACTGTTCTGTTTCAAATCCTTCAGTGGTTTCACACCTCATTACAATTAAGGTCCAAAGGTGTGACACTGTCTATAAGGTTGGTCATGATCTATCCCCCTCACCAAGTTGCTGGCCCTCCACCATGGTGGGGCTGCTGCCCCCTTGGGGCACATGCTCTTGCTGCCTGTCTCTGTACTCCCATGGTCTATATTTTCCTCAGGACTTGCATTAAATGTCTCCTTTTTGGAGACTCCTTTATTTAAAATTGCATCCCCTTACCCATCCCTCTTGTCCTTGCTATTAGCATGTCCTTTCAGCTTTGTCTTTAGAACACTTATGACCACATGTTATACTTTATGTTTTACTCATGCACTTACTATTTCATTCATTTATTGTCTTCCTTCACTAGAATGCAAGTTCCATGATAGTGACTATTCCTGATTCCCTGATTACTTCTATTATCAGAACTGAGAAGAGTACTGTATGCATAGAAATCATAGAAATGTATTTGTTGAGTTAAGGAAGGAAGAATTGTAAAGTAATTAAAAATTCTATGATGAGAATTCTCTTTCCTTTGAGATAAGGCCCTCCTGTGCAGGGCAGAGCTTAAACTCACAAAGTAGTCCAGATTGGCCTTGAACTTGTGACGATCTTCCTACCTCAGCATTCTGAGTTCTGGGATTACATGTGTGTGCCACCATATTTGGCATGAGAGATTTTCAAATAAATACAAAATAAAGAGTATTTTTGTATAATTTCTATATCAATCACTAATCAGTAATGGTCATCGTGCTGCAATTGTGATATAAACCAGTAGGCTTTTGCCTTCCTTAATAATATCTGAATGGGTATTCCATTTTTTTTTTCAGGAAAAATCACATATATTGAAATGTATAGATCTTATTTGTAGTTTTGACAAATCAATATACCTACATAATGGGCTGGCCAGATAGCCCAGCAGACTAAAGCACCTGCTAAGGCAAAGCACAGAGGCCAGGGTTCGATCCCTGGCATGTTGTATTGGTTCTAATCTGGGGCGTGCTGAGACAGTGATTGAGAATGGGCATGGTAGTGCGTGCCTGTAATCCCAGCACTTGGGAGGCTGAAAACAGAAGGATCACCAGGAGTCTGATCTGTGCAGTGAGACCCTAATATATATATATATATATATATATATATAATCTCTATCATGTTATTATGATTATAAAACATGTCAATCTGCATAGCAAGTTCATTCATGCCTTTTTCAAGGCAGACTATTTCATTAGCATTCCAAACCAGGGCATGATTAGTCTCTTTTTCTCTCTCTTTTTTCATCCTCACTTGGTTTCACCTTGTCTAGAACTTCATATAAATTCAATAGTGCAACATGGCATCTTTGGTGCTTTCTGCTTCTTTATACTTTGAATAATTATTCACTCTTATTTTTGTATTTATTAGTGATGATTTCTTTTCCTTGCTAGTAGTATTTAGCTGTATGAATATAAGGCAATTTGTCATTACATTCTCCCAATGATAAGCATTTGTCATTTTTTAAAATAGCCAAACACATGGTATCTCTGCCTGAATTTTTCAGGTGCCATTGAAAACAATATATTTTGGGCTGTTGTTCAAAGGTGCTGTAAATTTTTTGTGCAATCTTTTGGGTGGCATCTTTTCACTTTAATATGATAACTACTCAGGAAGTATACTCCTAGACCACAATACTGATGTATATTTCGCTGTGTAACACATGCCTAACATATTAACAAAGTAGTTGTTGCATTTTATGCTTTCTATTATGAATGCCTTCTGGCTTTAATTTGCATTCTCTTGATGGGAATTGATGTGGACAATTTCTATGTGGTAATAGGAATTTATTTTCCAAATACCTATTGTAAGAATACCTTAAAAGTGCTGGATATAAAACCTTAGCCAACCATGTTTTTTGAACATTTTCTTGTCAGTGACTTGCCATTAATTTTCTTAATCATGTCTCTTTGTGAGCAATTTTGAGTTTTGATATGTTGTGGCTTGTTTTGTTTTTTTTTTTGTTTTGATTTCTAAGAATTTTTTTCCTAACCTCAGTCTGTGAAGACATTTTTCTATATTGTCCTCTAAAAATGTTGAGATTTTATCCTTCACATTTAGAGTTCAGCTTCGACTCAGTGTAGTTTTAATATATAGCTTGACATAGCCATGTTAGTAACTTACTTTTTCTTTTTCATTTGTATATCTAGTTGTTTCAGCACAATTTATTGCAAAGGTTTTCCATTCCTCTTTCAATTGCTTTGGCACTTTGTCAAACATCTAATAGCCATGAAAGTATGGGTCTATTTCTGGACTCCGTATTGCATTCCATTAATCTATTTATACATTTGTATTCCAAATTCCATATTAATTTCTAGAGCTTTATAAAAATCTTGGAGCTAGACAATATTTACAATTTTGTTTTTGCTTTTGTTTCATTCATTTGGGTATTTTGAATCCTTTGTATTTCCATATAAAGTTTAGAAATACCTCGTCAATTTGTATAAAAATTCCTTGTGGAGATTGTCATTCAGTTTTATGATTGAACACGTGGTAGTTTAGCAGAATGCAGGCATGCACTTGAAAAGAAATATATTTTACAATTTGAGGCCATCATGGCTATGAATGTCAGCAAAATTAAGGTGGCTGGTAATCTAATAGCTTTATTCTTGACCTAGAAGAATACACAATCCCAATTGGTTCTGATGCCTTTTCTCTTTTCAAATCTTTTCTGTTTTCTTTTAGTCTGTCTTGTAATTTTTTGCAGAAAAGTAGACAAAACACATTGGTAACAGGGACTGCTGTTGTCAGGCTGTTTGGTGAAATAGTGGTAAGGAGTAGAGGGAGGAGACTTATCCAATGAGAAGAGCTCAGCCTTTTAGGGAGCCTGTGGCCCAGCACGTGACCTTCACCAGTGCTTCTTAGTTCTTTTCCCCATACTCTCAAGTGGTACAGGATAGGTAAGAGGGGCTGCAAGTGGCAATTACCCTTTTCCTGGTTTAGTTAGGCTTTGTTCAAGCCCCATCCATTTATATTGAGACAAAATAATTTCTTTTGAGATCAGACTTCATTTGCAACAGGATACACTTAAAAAGTGGTTACTCTTCCCTGTGCTTATTGGAAGCCCACAAAAGCACTGATATTTTTTATGAAAGCTGGGCAGAAGTCCTAGAGTTAAAACAAAAGTGTGAACACCCTTCCTACAACACTGGGTCTCTCTGGAGTTTTACTTTCTCAAGTTTGTCTACTATGACTTCGTGTAAGTAATCATTTATAATTTGAATTTTTCTTCTTCATATTGGTTCCTTTGTATTTTTGCTCTAAAAAGTTACTATTCTCTTTTTCTGCTTGTTTGTCTCCAATTTGGGTAAACAATTGGTGCTCTGACCTTATTTCCTTGATTAAGCTAAGAACTGTTGCATCATCAGTTTATCTAGCATTTAGTTGTTAGTGGGTTAAAATGATACCAGTTTCTTCTTATCAGGTGAGGAATTGGAAGTTTGCCATCATGTTTGAGATTTTTTTGTCCCATTATCTTTCCTAGTCTTCTGATACTTTAATTATATGTATGTTGTATCACTTGAAATTATAGATAGGTATGTTTGTTTTTTCATATATTTCTTCTGAATATTTTTTATTCTGTAAATTGTATTATTATTATTGGTTGGTCCTAAACGTCATTGATTCATCAGCTACACAGTGAACTTTTTTATGCCAGCATTACATTTTTCTATTTTTAGTATTTTTAGTTATGTCTTGTAGTTTTATTTCTCTTAATGAGATTACAATGTATTCATTCATTATAAATAATTCTTCCTTGAATAGATACTAAATAGTTTCTCTGTAATCTTTGCTGATTTCACAACTTGGCCTATCATGAGATGGTTTTTATTAGCTTTTCCATTGAGTATGGTACATTTTTCTGTTTCTTTGAGTATGAAATAATTTTAAATCCTAATTTTGCATTATAAAGGCTACACATAGATACTTTAGGTTTTATTTTTTTTAAGTATCACTTTTCTTCCTTTCCAAAAGTAAGTTTGCTTGGCTGGGCTAAATCACCAATACTGTCTCCACTGTCTCTTTATTGTAAGAAAAAAGTGTTGGCATTTCAGCTCTATTTTTTCTACTTATAGCCAAAAGCTTCCATGCTTTTCTTGTCTGAGTCTTTTAGATCCTCTTCACATAGTGCACATAGTTTAGAATTCAGCCAAGGTTTATAATGAATTATATAGCCTTCTAAGTGCCCATAGGAGTCCATACGCTCTATATACGCATGGCTCCCTCCTCCTCCTTTTCAGAATTCCACTCTCAGTTCAAAATTACAGTTGCTCTGCCAGCCTGTGATTATATTCTCTGAATCCTCAAGCCAGAAAATTTGTGGAACAAGAATGTGCCAGACCTGAGCAGTACACAAAAAAAAGCGTACTCGAGAGAAAGACTGTGGAATCATTACCTTCTTTCCTTGCTATTTAGTTTCATGGACAAATTCTCTTTTATTTTTTACCCAACTTTCTAATCCCCCCCCCTCTTTTTCTTTCTTTCTCCCCCTTCCTCCCTCCCTCTCTCCCTCTTTCCCTCCCTCCATTCTTCCCTCCCTCCCTCCTTTCCTCCCTCCCTCCTTCTCTCCCTCTCTCCCTCCTTCCCTTTCTCCCTGCCTCCCTCCCTCTCTCCGTCCTTCCTTCCTTCCCTCCCTCCCTCCCTTCTTCCCTCCATTCCTCTACCTTGGAGTTAAATCATTGCACACATAATTATTTATGATGGTCTTATTAGTCCAAGTTTAGGTGTACCATCAATTCAATCCAAGGGAAATCTAATCTGAGAAGAAGGAAATTTGAGCACAGAGAAGAAGACTAGGTGAAGACAGTTACCAAAATCTAAGAAATTCCTAGGAGTCCCAACAATAGGAAGCCTTTTACGGAGGTCTTGGAGAGAGCATGATCCTATAAACACATTAACTTTGGCTGTGTAATCTCCAGAATTATGAGATAGTACATTTGTGAGATTTGGGACACTTGGTTTTTGATATACTATCAAAAAACCTATGGAAAATTTATGCATACACACATACATATGAGCTATATTGAGTAATGATATGAGTAATATTTCTCCGTTGAGTAATTTTTCTCCATTTTTAAAAATATACAGGAAAGTTACTCTGACCAAACTAGTATACCACAGTCCATAGTAATTTGAAGCAATTTTTCAGATACAGTGTTTCTTTCTCATATTCTTAATATTTAGAATTTACATTGGAAACCTAAGTGATTGTCCTTCTACTACTATCACTTAGAAGCTTAGCAATTAATTGCTATGTGCTTATAAAAGCAGTGAGCTTATAACATGGCATTCTCTGTTAGTCACAAAAATTTATAGCAAGCTTGACCTTGTTGTAGTGTTCATTCCAGTTGGCAAAATAGCTACTTGCCTTTTATGAAAATAAATTTTGTCTGATATATGTGGATGCCAAATAATAGAATAGAGAGAAATAATGCAAGTCAGTTCTATATTTCTTGATTCACTTGAATAATATTAACTAGCAGGTAGGGGCTGGGGAGGCTCAGCAGTCTGAGTGCCTGCCTGGCGAGCACAAGGACCCAGGTCAATTCCAAGTACTGCATGTTGTGCCAGCCTCAGAACCTGGGCATGCCATATGGGCCACCAAAGCTGGGCGTGGTCATGCATGCCTGTAATCTCAGTACTGGCGAGGCTGAGACAAGAGGATAACTATGAGATCAAGTTATATAGTAAAACCCTGAACCAAATAATTAAATAAATAAAAGATTAGAAGTAGGTAAACAAATAGCATGTATAACATCATAGATCTAGGAAAATAATATGAGGTTGTATCCATGTTGCAGAGATAGATAATAAACAACCAAAAATTGAAACAAAAATGTGTCACTGCATTAATGTTATAATGCAAATAGAACAAGAGAGTAAATATGAGAGTATTGCATATTTCTGCACAGGCTGGGCACCAGAGAGTTCTGGTGTATTCACGTAGGTTTTGGTGACCAAGGAACCCAGAATTTTGCAATCCAGCCACTTTCTGTCAGGCCAAAAGTCTTGTTTCTAGGAATTACATCTTATATAAGCTGAATGAAAAAAAAAAAAGATTAATGTGAAAAGACTGCATAGTAGTAGTAAGAGCTGGTTTAAAAGTTAGTTCATTGTGTCTTTTTCTGTCAGCCTGCCAAGATGTCAAAAAGGAAGAAGGCCAAGGGCAAGAAGGTAGCCCCAGCCCCTACTGTCATGAAGAAGCAGGCAGCCAAGAAGGTGGTAAATCCTCTATTTGAGGAGAGGCCAAAGAGTTTTGGCATTACACAGGATATCCAGCCAAAGAGAGATCTTACCTGCTTTGTCAAATAGCCCTGCTACATCTGGCTGCAGCGACAGAGGGCCATCCTGTACAAGTGGCTGAAGATGCCCCCTATGATTAACCAGGTCACCCAGGCCTTGGACCACCAAACTGCTACCCAGCTGCTTAAGCTTGCCCACAAGTACAGACTAGAGACCAAGCAAGAGAAGCAGAAGATATTGGCTGTGGCAGAGAAGAAAGCTGCTGGCAAAGGGGATGTCCCAAAAAGAGGCCACTGGTCCTCAGAGCAGGTGTCAACACTGTCACCACTCTGGTAGAGAACAAGAAGGCTCACCTCATGGTGATTGCACATGATGTGGACTCCATAGAGCTGGTTGTGTTCCTGCCTGCCCTGTGTCACAAGATGGAGGTCTCTTACTGCATTATCAAGGGGAAGGCCAGGCTGGGGCATCTGGTCCACAGGAAGATCTGTACCACAGTCCCTTCATGCAAGTCAACTCAGAAGACAAAGGTGCACTGGCTAAGCTGGTGGAGGTCATCAGGACCAACTACAATGACAGATATGGTGAGATCTGCCATCACTGGGGAGGCAATGTTCTGGTTCCAAAATCTGGGGCTTGTAGTGCCAAGCTGGAGGAAGCAAAGGCTAAAGAGCTTGCCACTAAATTGGGTTGTGTGTACTCTTGAGTTTTCTGTACATTAAAACAGTAAATTTTCCTTAATCCAGTGGGAAGAAAAGAGTTCACTGTGACTGAAATGGAGTGAGGGAGGGAAAGGCAGCTTAGCTGGATTAGTCAAGACCTGAGGTTGCAGTCCATGCATGACTAGTAGCCCTTGGAAGGATTAAAGCAGGAGTAATTGACTCTGATTTGTAATTTTAAAAAATTCTCTCTTTCTTGGATTTTACATGTAAGTGAAATTATTCAGTATTTGTCATTCTATGCTTGGCTTATTTCACATGGCAAATGTCCTAGTTCATCTAAAAATTAAACTCCTAGAAATAAAAGCATTGTGGCTACTAGTGCCAGTGAGTATGGGATAAAGGATGGGGAAGGGGAAGATATTGACCAAGTGGTAAAAGATTTGGTTGGACAAGAGGAGTAAGTTTTAGTGATTCATTGAACAGTCTGGCATATAAAGTTACAAATAATATATATTAAAATTTTCTAGAAGAGTAGATTTTCAATGTTCCTGTGCTATAAACTAACATGACAGAGGTGAATAATGAGGTGTTAGCTTCAGCAATTGATTCAATTATTTTACAAGGTATACATGTATAAAACAGCACATTAAATTTGCCCCATAAATGTATACAATTATTAGTTGTAAAAACCCAAAGGTATACTTATTAGCTGTGTCATGGGATGGGGAAGATGTAGACTGTAGACTAGGGAACCATGAGGGGGACATTGCAGTCATGAAAAATGAGTGTTGGTTTGATCCATGAGTCAGGTATGCTGCTGGTGTTTACTCTGGAAATAGCCTAGAATATTTCCAAAAGCAGAAGGGAAAAATTTGGACTATTCAGTGGTCTTTCAATGCAATAGATCATTGGTCTTCCAGTCTAAGTTTCTGCTAAAAGTACTGCATAACATACCCCAATGCCTTTATATTTAGCTTTATTTTTGTCAGTGCTGTTGTCATGTAGAAGAATTATTTGTTATTCCTTGAACTTCTATCACACTTTCCAAATTTGTACTTCTGTACAGGACAATTCATCCTATTTGAAGAGAATTTTCCTTATCATTTAGACAGTAGTTTTTTTTTTCAAAGTTTTATTGATAAACAGATAGCAATGACACAGTTTCATATCAAATCAGAAGTACAGTTTCAACAAATAATACACTGCATATATTCTTCTTAGTGGTTAATTGCTGTACAAGATGCAGACTTGTGATCCTACTTACAAACACCATT
>NW_004524784.1:326559-347864 GCF_000260255.1 Octodon degus
CTGAACTTTGTTGTAGATCTTTGCTGTAGTTATAACCTTCGCACGTACTGAAGTTCAGGTGCAGCTCTATAATGTTTGGACTTATCCAGCTGCATCTGTCTTGGGTCTGGCTGCTGTGCTCATCTCCTTCCCGCTGCTGCCCTTAAGGGTGAACCTGTTGTGCCCCTGTGGCAAGATGTTCTGCTCCTGGACTAGCTGGTTGGATCTATCCTCTACACTCTCTGCAGGAATTGCAGTTGCAGGATTACACCTCAGGCGTGTATGCCAGGCCTGAGCTGTGCCTGGAGGGGGCAAGGTGAAGTTGGAGGAACAGGAAGCTCTCCACACACTCAACGGACCTGGGCTAGGACTGGGTCTGGGGGTTCCCGGCACTGGGCAGAAAATCCAATTCGGCGGGCAGGGTGGGGGAGGCACTGCAGAGTGGTGGGGGGCGGCCCAAGGGGCTGGGCGAAGGTCCGGCCCACGGTGTGCCTGGGCTGGGACTGGTCCCTCCGGCGCAGGGTAGCAGGAAGCTCTCCACACACTCACTGCACCTGGGCTAGGACTCTAGACAGTTGTTTTTGAGACATCATTGAAGTACTGAGGTTGTTTTCTCAATCATGTATGTTGAAATTTTATATTTTTGAAAGTGTATGTACAGGGCCAGAGAGATAGTTCAGTGGCTGAAGTGCCTGTCTGGGAAACACAGGGTCCTGAGTTTGATCCCTGGTCAAAAAAGCATATGTACTAACTTACACTATAATTATTAATTCTTATTGTGAAATATGAACAGCTTGAGAATTTATCCTAATATGAAGATAACAAGTTGGAAATTCGCAGTTTCATGGATACTGACATTCATTTCCAGGAAACACGAGATCCCTGGATCAGACAAAGAACTTTAATGTGATGTAGAAAGCAGCATGAGCTTCAGATTCTATGAGGTTGTCTTGTTCTCCAACTGCCATGCAGACACCTTATTGAAGTCTAGGTAGATACAATGCTCTCCACAGCTCTATCGCACAGTTAGAGGTCTCAAATTTAAGAACTCTGACTCTTTTGTAATGGTCTGGAAATAATCTTTACATTCTTTGAAGGGTGATATTATATTCACTGCACCGGATGAAAACAAACTGAATTGTGCTCCACATTCTGATAGCATTTCCCTCTACAAATGGTTGTGATAGCCTGAAATACACAGGCAGTTAGTGCTTCTGCTAGTAGGATGTGTAGAATCATAAATTACCCATGAAGATTTGTCTCCAAAAATCTCTCGTGGAAGGACAAAGTTCCACATAGGCCATGTCACTCATGTTCCTAACCCAGTGCTAGCATACTGAGAGGATCAATAAACTAGGTGTTGAGTAAATTAAATACCCAACTACACTATTTTTTCCTACTGTATGCAATTCCTGAAAGCCTACTATTATGGACTGATACCAATTTTAAAGCCTACAACGTACAAGATGGGGGCATCTTAATCAGATTTTATTAATTCTGATTAATAAATTATTAAGAGCACTTCAGGAATAATTTCTTGGCTAGGAGAATTACTTAGCTAGGTATCAAGCAAGTACAGAGCTCAGAAGGTAATCCTCACACTTTAGGGTTCCTACCCTAAGCAGCCAAAGAAGCAATGAAAATTCATCCCAAATTTTCTCTTGGGAAGCAGGTTTTGTCCAGTTTAATTCTTCATTGTGCGAGTTTTTCTCCAATGTTTTGCAAGGCATCTAACATCTGTCATTCTCAGCCTGGATGTGCCAGCAAGCTTCTCTAGTTGCTATTTGTTATATATACTTGTCAAAAAAGTGCTGCACAGTCAAAACAAAAGAAAATGAAACATCATAATATACCCTAAGAGGGTGAACTCCTGTATAAGGTGAAAAAGTCTCAAAATGATGTACTGTATGCATTAAGCTCAAAATGAATTCTAATGCTATGTGGGGGCAGCTACTGAATTTGTGGACGTCAACTTCATGGACAAAATCTTATTTTCCTTGAGGTGAGTCTCACAGATACTACTAAGATACCACTTGGATGCCAATTTTCCAGTGAAACTATTGGTGTCTCTTTATCTTACTTTACCTTATCTTATCTTATCTCATATTATCTGTCTGTCTATCTACCTGTTTTAAAATCAAGTAGTATTTGTTCATTGCTCTGAATGCTTGTTGAACTTCTAAGTTTGTGCTAAATACTGTTTTTCTGGATATGAGGAAGAGTTGCTGGATGAAGAAATGCCTTGGATTTTATGGAATTTGCATTTTAATAGGAGGAGATAGACAAAAATAAAAGTAACCAATTAAAAAAAGGGCTAAATGGCTTAAGATAAGTAACAATTTTTTAGAGTCAAATCTTGTGCTGCACTTCCAGTCACACTCGCTCCTATCTCTGCTCCAGTTCCCGCTTCTGCTCCTGCTCTTGCTCTAGACTCTCTCTCTCTCTCTCTCTCTCTCTCTCTCTCTCTCTCTCTCTCACACACACACACACACACAGACACAGAAAATAACAACAACAGTAGCAACCCTGGGCTTAGTGCTATGAAGCATGGGCTTCTTGATTGAGTGCCCATCCAATAGAGTTCTCTTCAGAGAAGAGGTTGCGCTTGCAGAGAGCTGGTGGAAATTTGTTCCAGAGGGAAGGGAGAGAGAAATGAGTGGGTTTTTTTTGTTTTTGTTTTTGTTTTTTTTTACCATAGAATCATTAATTGGGTATTGTCTTAGGACATCACTTATATCTTCATAACAAAAGTTGTCATCCCCTTAAGCCTTTTATAGGGACTTCCCTTTTGTGGTCCCCTTCAGTTCTCACTGTAACTGGACGAGGTCCATGTGATTACTAAATTACAGGTGTGAAGCTCTGTCCTGAGGCTCAGAGAAACCTGTGTCTGACTTAATAATTGGTTTTGTGGTGTTATCTTGCCCTCTCAGTATATTTTGAACTTTACAAAAAATGGTTTATAAACTATCTGGTATCAAACTCTTTATGGGGATACTGATCCACCCTACATGTACATCCTTAAGACTTCATCTAAACCTTACTACCTCTCAGACACTCTCCAAAGGCCATCACATGGAGGCTCAGGACCTCAATATGTTAATTTTGGGATGGCAGAGGCATTGGGTCCATAGCAGATGGGAGCTGTGCATCTTGAACATTGGGACCCCACTAATACACTTTTCTGTAACTGTGAAAGTAATGTTATTTGCATGAAGTAGCAATGACAGTCGCCCTCCAGTGAACAGCTAGATTTTGGAACCATGTTAGTGCTAACTTGAATGCACTCCATCTTCTCTTCTGGATTCCTCTTAAACCAGCTCATTTGCACAGCTAAATTTTCTCTTTTTTCAAGTTTCAACCTCACTGTCAGCTTTCCTGAAGAAAGCTTACTTTGGGTTAGTTGCCTCTTCAGAATGGGTCTATACCATGAATCTCCATTTCATATCTATTTTCTTATTAATTCTCCTGATACTGTAAGCTCTTTGCAAGCCATTTTCTTCATATTCTTGGTACATCATGAGACTGTGCTTGGTGCACAATAACTTCTGCCACATTGTTCATTTAATCACTGTCTGATCCTTGGTGGATGCAGTCTTTCTCAATCTCAGTTTCCTCACCTGTAATATGAGGACAGTCCATTTTCCTCAGCAGAATCAGTGAGCTGATGGATATGTAAGCATTGTGTTTTTCCCCTTTTGTTACAATCTACCATTTATTTGCTGTCTTTTAAAGTTCTTTACCTTACTTGCAACACACCTTAGGATTTATCCATCTGAAAAGGTTAAGCAAACTGTGGCAGGTGATATCAAACAGATCTATATTTCTGGCATAGTAGCTGTAATTGTTTAAATGCCAAGGCTAACACAGCACTATGATGGTTCTGCCTCAAGGTGACCTTTTATCACACCAAAGATACAGGCAGTAGACTTTCTGTATGTTGTGCAAAAGTTTGCAGTAGCATAATAACTTTTGATATGCTCATTAAATTATGATATATTAAGGATATCTTTAGAGTAATAATAAATTTCAATCATAAAATGACATCACACTATCTGACAAGTATATTTATTAAGATAATGAGATGTAATTTTGGAATTATGATTACCCTGGAAAATCTACAAAGGTAGGTTGTTGTTTTTCTAAATGTATTTAGTATAGGATCTACTGGGTCTCACTACACAGATCAGACTCATAATGATCCTCCTGTTTTCAGTCTCCCAAGTGTGCACCACCATTCCCAGTCTTAATCACCATCTCAGGGAGCTCTGTGAATGGGCAGGCATAGCATGCTGGGGATTGAACTCCGGTACCTGCATCTGCCCAAGCAGGCACTTTAATCCACTGAGCTATCTGGCTGGCCCAAGAGTAGGTTTTTGGGATTTACAATATTTGCAAAAATATTAGATGAGTAAAGAGAAAATTAAAACAACTGTAAAGGGAGAGAGAAGAAGAAGATCTGGATGATTTCAGAGTACATATTTATTTCCACTCCCTAGGTTATTTATTTTACAAAACCCCTTGACAACAACAAAATATACTCACAGATCTCTATAGCAATATATGTTTATTACTTAATGGAATTAATATGGATTTATATGGAATCTTTGCTCGTACTTTTAAGTTCTCTTTATGTTCTATGCTGAAAGCCTTCTAAGTTTTCTTTTTCATTTTTATTAATTAGTTTTTATTTTATGGAAAAAAGATAAAACAAAATTTCCTAACAAATAATAAGGAGGCTAAATAATAAGTAATTAGGAGGCTAACAAGAGTTAATATATTACATGCTGTTATCTTTAAGCAGTAATTAATTAATTTTTGAGACAAGGTCTCTCTCTGTAGTGCAGACTGGTCTGGAACTTACTATGTGGCTTAGGCGGGCTTCGAATTCACAGCAATTCTCCTGCCTCAGTCTCCCAAGTGCTGGGATTACCAGCATGTGCCGCCATGCCTGGCCAGCTTTGTTTTTATTAATTTCACATACAGTTCATATTAAAACACTACACTCACCCTAGACAATAAGTTTCCCATCTTGATTTCACTTCAGCTTGCTTTCTTCTGGTATTTACATCATATTATTAAACATGGAAATGTCACTTCTTTGATACTGATTTGAGACTTTGCTTCCAGTTATCACCTTGCTAAGCATTCAACCTTTCATTGTCTTGATGTAACTGCATTGTTTTTATTTCCACCCACCATCTCCTTTTTTTTTTTTTCTATAAATACTCAGTAGTCTCAAAACTTTCCAGATGCTGAAATATATCGGCTGACCTACAACATCCTTTCTGTTCCTCCGAAAGCCTCCCCTGAGGTCTACACCCCTGCAGCTGCCCTGGGGAGGATTTCTCCTGAGATTCTGCCCAGCAGCTGCTCTGGGACTTCTGGTGACCTTTCCCAGTGTTAGCAATCCTGGGAAGGCCTCACACTTCCTCTTGACTTTCTCTTAGTTTACTATGAAACTTTCTTATGAATCATCTGGAAGAACACAGCATTGGTCATTTTTTTTCTTCAGTATTTGTGTGTTTCAGAATATCTTGATTTTACACTTAAAGCACAAGTGACAGCTTGATCAAGTTTAATTTTTTTTTATTTTCCAGAACCTATTCATGTTTAAAATTCTGTACTGCAACCTATTTTTTCCTAAAACATTTGGCATTATTGATCCATTGCTTCACAAACCTCATTTTTGCTGTTGAAAAGTCTAGTGCCATTCTGATTTTCTGTATATAACAACTTCTTCCCTTGAATAATATATCTGAGTGAATTTTTATGTATGATATGTACATATATATCACACATACATAAACTTTTTATTTTCTAAGTAATTTTTAACTTACAAAAAGTTGTCACAGTACAACAAAAAATTCTTGTATCTTTCATCCCAATTCCCTAAATGTTATCAATGTTTTATATTTGCTATTTTTATTGTAAATCCTTCTTTATATTGGAATACATATAATTATTCATTTTGAAATATTTTAGATGAAGTTGCAGACATGATGTCTTTACTGTAAATGCTTTAGTCTATATTTTCTAAAGCAAAGCCATTCTTAACCACAGTATAATTTCCTTGATGAGGAAATGAAGTCTGACATAATATTCAATCTGCAGATGCTTTTTTTTTTTTTTTTTTTTTTTTTGTATTCTAGGGAAGGGTCTACAGGGTGTTCAGGGTCTCACCACTAGATTGAACTTTCAGTGATCCGCCTGTTTACAGCTTCCTAAGATCTGGAGTTACAGGTTCATGCCACAATACTCAGTCTCAATTGCTGTCTCAGCATGTCTCAGGGGTGGGCCAGCAAGGCAGGCAGGTGGATGAAATAAATCTCTGGCCCATGAGCCTGCTTACAGGCACTTTAATCCACTGAGAAATTTGGCTGGCCCGCTTCTTTTCTTTACTTTTCTTCTTTCTTTCTTTCTTTCTTTCTTTCTTTCTTTCTTTCTTTCTTTCTTTTTTATAACAAATGAAAAAGTAATTCCTGTCCAAGATGCACCCAGTATCACACACTGCAGTAGTTGCTTAGTACACTGTATTTAGCATCAGTTTTCTTCAGCTTCATCTATTTATACTGAAAATGTTCCAGGAGCTGCAGTTTCATGACAATATGCTGAATGGTCTTTGCATCCTTTTGATATGCAGATCTATGCTAGTCACTTGTGGCATTTTTCCTAAATTATATTTTGACACTTTACCTCCCCAATTTTTCCTTCACTCTTTCTTTCTGGAAATGTGGATATTCTGGGCTGATGATGTTCAGATTTCTTTATCTTTTCTCTCTCATTTTCCTGTTTTGGTCCTTTCATTTTACTTTCTGGGCTATCTACTTTGCTCTATCTTCTATGATCTCTATGATCTGTTCTTTTCAGTTAATTAAAGTTTTAATTTTCCAAAAAGTTTTTCTGTTCTGATTGTCTCTTGTCCTCTAGGATTATTCTTGCTGATGTTGACTAGATATACTATGCCTGATGATTATGCCTTCCATCGTTTCCCTTACATCATTAAAATAATTTTTATAATTAGCTTAAAAGAAGTCACTTTCTGCTTGTTTCATTTGATCTATCTTTTTGGAGTCAGTGGCCCTATCAGGGTCCTGGTAAGTAGTACTTGTTGTACTCAGGTAAGATAATGAAAGGGGTTTGTTCAAGGGGCTGTGTACACGGTTAGATGTGGACAAAGTGATGGTAAAAATCCAAAGTCGGGCCACAGGAGGGGGCTGTCAGTGGTCCCAAGCCTAATAGGCAAAAGCAGGGAGAAATTATGGGACTTGCAGAAACTATGAGATTTCATTTAGCCTGGAGTAGAGGGCTCCCTGAATGTTGTTATAAAATCACAACTATAGTGTTTAATGAAAGAATGTAGCTCCTGCCAGCCAGTGATCAGCAGAAAGAGAGATTTACTGTTCACTTGCAAGCTCTGGGGATTGCCTCCCTTTCGCCTGGCTTATGCAGAGCCAAGACTCACAGGAGCCTGGAAGATACACACTCGAGGGCTCACCCTTCTGAGTCACATGGTAGTGTGGAGAAGGCATGTGGTTCTAGAGAGAATATCTAGCACTGACTTTTCTTAAAATACTAATGTTTGGCTGTCCACTCATTTATGAATGGTGCAATTGAAAGCTAGTAGGAAATGCTAGGATTTCTTACAGGCCAATCCTTTGGAGTGTTATAGTTAGAGGAAGAAAGTACTAGAAAATAGAATCACAGCCTGATTGTGCTGGGTTAAGAAATTTAAAATCAAATATTTGTATACAAGCTTTTAATACATACACATTTTTAGTCCAGAACTCTCTTCGGTTTCCTGTAGCAATGGTATCTCCAGTTGGTGAGTGTGGACATTTTTTATAAATTGACTCAGAATGAATGTAAATTTCATATTTTGACTCAGAAAAGATTGAAAGAATTCAGAAACTGATGCCTAGCAATTTTATCTACTACATACACTTTAAGTCCAGAAATTTAGTAATCTGAAAACTATATGGTAGTTCAGTGACAAAGTGTACATTGGAGTTACTACATATATTACCTAGTGTTTTGGTCAACTTTTGCTGTTTAAACCTATTTTAACTTGGATTCCACGGGATACAGGGGTGGGTGTACTTTTGTTATTTTTCAGTTTGTTCCTTCTGTGGAAAAAGTGCTAAAACAGTGCATTACAATGCAGAAGGAAGAAATAGAGGGACCAAATTATTCACCTTTAAAGATGGAGAGTAGGCCATAAAAGACACTAGCACCAACACCACCAAAACATATCTAAGATCTCCTTTAGTCAAACAAATTTATAACTCAGCCCTTACATTTGTAATTTACCAATTGAATTGCTCTCATTTAATGGCAGCAGATGGCATGTGATTATTGCCTTCTTAATGCAAATTCTTGTCAATACTTGTTAAATATAGATTAAGCCAAGAGTTACTGCAACTGCTTGGGCTTTCATTAATGTAGTTCACTCACTTTGAGTTTGGCAATTAAAATGTGTAGAAATCCACTAGATTGTATATGCATTATGAATCTTGGCACTTCAACCTCAAAATTAAATAGTTTGGGAATGAGTTATTCTGGAAATATCACTTATATTTGCTATTTTTAATTAGCAAATAAAATTGTCCCTGTGCAAACATAAGGAGAAGCTTGCGTATTTTTCGGTTGATGATGTTTGGGAAATGCTGCCAGTAAGCACAGAGGCAAAGTGGCAAGGTGGCTTTGTAGTGTATCCGTCAGCCGGGGCATTCTCTCCACCTGAAAGACAGGGAGCACAGGCCTCAAGAAAACACAATTCCTAGAAATTCAAGAAGCAGGTTTGAATTAAAATGATATTTCACTCTGTAGAAGCTGCAACTGCATTTTTATAGGCAAATATTACCCATAAAGTCTGTAAACCTGCTCAGAAGAGTTTAGGTTCATTGCAATGGACTCTGACTGAACCCAGAGAGAACTGTGATGTCACCTGTAAGTTTTGGGAAAGGAAAGAATGAGTAACTGACTGGAACCCATTGTATTCTATACAGTAGGAAAAACAATATGTCTAGTTTTGTCACAGCTTCAAGAGGTTCTTATTTCTAATGAGAGCTGTTTTCCTGGGCTTTCTGTCTGCTTATTTTTAGGCCTTTGCCTCTCCTGAGGTCCATTGCTCGTGTACGGCTCATTGTTCATTTTTCTCAGAAATCTGGCTTTTAGGCCCAGGCCTGGGGGTGGTCCCTGCTGAGACTCCTTTCTCTCCCTCCAAGGCTCCATTCATCTTTCTATAGCAGTGGATTCATCACTTTCCTTTCGGTTCTTGACACGTCATCACTCATTCTTCTGACTAATTTAGATGCCTCTTTATTCAACTTAGAAAAATATTTTTGCCAGTGACTTTTTAAAGAAAGTTTTTAGAAGACATTTGGGGTGTGTGTGTGTGTGTGTGTGTGTGTGTGTGTGTGTGTGATGAACATAGTAGAATAAAATAGGAATACAGAAAAAGATACAGAAAGTCCACAGAGACAGTTATATCTTGGCATTTAAAGAAACCTGTCATCCTATATAGTGCTTTAAGCACAAAAGTTGCCCTAATACAAATTAAGAAACATAATAAATTGAACTGTGTATAGTTTTTGTAGAAAACCAGAAAATAATGATCAATTTTTTCATTGCTAGGCATTGAAGTCAGGTCTTTCGCACTAACGTGAATACTTAGTCCTTTCTTATTTTGAGAGAGTGTCTTTTTAAGTCACTGTGCTTCTCAGGCAGGGCTTGAATTTTAGGTCCTCATGCCTTAACTGCCTAGTGTGCTGAGAATACAGACCTGCATGACAAAGCCTAAGTTAATAGCAGCAATTTATGTGATTCAACTTCATAATTGTATATGTTTTTTTAAAATTATAATTAATAGGACTTGGAAACTTCTTAGGTTGCAAAATAAGAGTTAAATTCTTTTTTTATTAATTTTATTGAGAAAGAAATAGCAATGAGACAGTTTCAAAACCAATTAGTGGACAGTTTCAATAATGAATACATTGCATATTGCTGTCTTTGTAGTAGTTATTCATAGTATAAGATGCAGACATGATATTCTGTCCAAACACTATTAGTAGAAATCTTTCTTCTCACTGAATTAAGACAAAGTAGTTGTGTATCTATCCTAACTATTTTGTATATACAGATACAAAATGGTCCTTCATTTGTATCTTTTTTTTTGTTTACTTTTGTCAGAGATGGGTATTCCATTGCCATATAAGTATTTAGGTACATGAATTCAGCAAAATATTCCAATATAGTCCAGTAGTCCATAATAGTAGTGGGTTGTCTGTAGGACTGGCAATGTCAGAAGTTGTTGACTTGAGCCTTTTACAGCTCAGCATATTAATATGGCTTTATTTTTTAGACCTTGTTTTTATACTTTTCTGCTGGATGGTTAAGACCAAGATAAAGCAAGACCTATCTAACAAGAAATATAACTTTCATATCTGAAAAGGTCAGTCAAATTCCCTCAGGATTTACCCTGAATCTCTGTACCACAGTTTGCAGATCCTTTGTCAGTGTCAGCCATGAGGATGAGTCATAGCCATTGCTTGACCAATTTGCACTCTGTGAAAGCCTGGGAGAATGTTTTCTCTCCATGTGAAGATTTTCATATTTACTTTTAAAACTTATCTTGAATTTAAATATTGTGATCACTTATGCCAACAGTTATCACATAAAAAGATCACTCTGTTTTGTTTTTTATTTTTTATTTTAGAGAGGAAAAACAAAAAAAACAAGAAAAAAAACAGAAATAGAGCAATATAAAACAATACAAATGGTATTATTATAGAATAAATAATATTATTATAGAATAAATAATATTATTATAGAATAAATAATATTCTATTATTTATTAACAATTGTTATATTATATTAACAAGATGCTATATTATATTATATTATTAAGATTAACAATTGTTATATTATATATTGTTATCATCAAATTTGTTGCTCTGATTAACAGATACAGGTATTTAAAGAAAGTATAATAATAGTGGATAAAACATTAGAGATGGTACAAAAAGATGTGGCATTTTTATACAATGGAGTATTACTCAGCTATAAAGAAAGATAAACTTGAGGCTTTTATAGGTAAATGAATGCAACTAGAGGCTGTATTCACAAGTGCAATAAATCAGACTCACTTGGGTAAACACTGCACTGTCTTGCTAGCATAAGAACCTGAAAGAATGAATATAATCTGAAAGGTGCAATAGAGATAGTAAAACAGAAAAAAACTCAACATAGGAGTAAACAGTGGAGATGAGAGAAAAGACAAGATAGGAAAATAATCAAGAGGGAAGAATCATAGAAGTATATACATAGGCTAGCTAGGATGATTGTACTGCAGATTTCTATCAGTGTTTTGAAAGTAGCAGTTAATGTTTAAAAATTATACTTTGCCTAACTGTACACACTAATATCTGTAATTTGATCAACTACATTGAGGACAGCAATGTGTGATCATGCAGCCATGGTTGAACACCTTTAATCTTGTTGCTCACTCTGTTTTGAGTTTAGGTCTGTATAATATATACCTCCTTGTATGTATAAATGAGGAACCATATAATGTAATATATGAATAACAATATATAAGGAATATACAGTTGACCCTTGACTCACGAACTCAGTTTGTTCATTAGGGGTGGTTGTAACTCAAGTTGGCTGTAAGTCAAGACTATTTTTTCCCATAAGAAATAATGGAAATACCCAAATTGTATTAAAAAACTGCCAAAGCACTCTTTAACCTTTTCATAATAAAACGTATTGTATGATGTGCATAATTTACCAGAAACATCAATAATTTTCCCAGTGTATTCAACAAAATGTTACAAAATGTGCCTAGTTTATTAGAGATGGGACAAACAATAATGTGTAACAGAAACAATAATTTCATACTGTACTCAACATTCAAGTTGACATCTTTGGGTTTCAGGGAGGTAGGCTGATACTGAAGGTGGTTAGGTTACTCTTTGGAAGTAGAGTCCCCTTCTATAAGAACACCAAGAATCTGGCTCTCTGATGTCTGTTCTGTCCCGAGGAGTGTCTGTAGCCCACGAGGACCTGCTTGTGTCTCAATAGGTCTCAACCTTTCAGAACTAAAAGCTGCTCTAGGTTGTCAGTTTGTGTGTTTTCTTTGATACTGTTCTGTAGTATGACATGACATTGGCACTAAGCAAGTGAAAGCAATGATTAGCTTTTGCTCTGTCTGTGTGGGACTTCTCTACATAGTCTGCAACTTTGTCCATGTTTTATTTTCAGGAGAGAATAACTTTGCTGCACTGGTTGCTGATGCTCTCCCTCCTTTTCAGAAAGCTCCTCAGCTGCCATTCTCTGTTGCTCAAGCAGAAATGCTGCTGTAAGCAGTTCCTCTGAATGCTCTTCCACCAGGTGCTTTGCATCACCACTGTCTGTCAGCAAGCCTTGGACTCTGTGCTAATGATGCTGTCATCAATCACAAGGTCAACTGAAGGCTCAGGCTCCCTTAGAGAACCTTGAGTGTTTCTCTCTTGCAAAATTTTAGGCCATACTTTCTTCCATGCAAATCTCAAAATCCTTAGAGAGACATTGGCCCAAAATTTCTCAGGTAACTCCACACAAGAAAGGATGTTATGTTCCTTCCAGAACTCTTTAAGGTATAAATCTTTATCTGAGAATGGCTGGAAGCACTTCAGGAACAGTTGCTTGGTATGTTGGTTTTTTAATTTTTAAAATTTATTTATCCATTTATCTATTTATTCATTTGGACAGGGTCTTGCTACACAGTTTGGACTCATTGTGATCCTCCTGTATCAGCCTCCCCAGAGCTAGGATTATAGGCTTGCACCCTCATGCCTAGTTTCGGTGGTCTGCACAGCAGGGGCCAGGGATTGAACATGGGTCCTTGCACTTGGCAGGTAGGTGCTTAGACTGCTGAACTATCTCCCTGGCCCATATATTGCTTTTAGTTTTAATTTTTAAATGTATTTGGTACAAGGTCTCACTACGCAGCTCAGATTTATAGTGATCCTCTTGTTTTCAGCCTCCCCAACACAGTACAGGCTTGTACTGCCATATCCAAGCTCAGTGGTTGGCTCAGCATGCCCAGGGGCAGGGCCAACAAGGCCTGAGGTGCTGAAGATTGAACCCCAGTCCTTGTGGTTGGACTATGCAGGTGATTAGTGTGGTTGACTATGCAGCTGAACTCTCTTTGCCAGCCCCCATGCATATATTGCTTTTTACAGTTAGGTAGAACCTACTGGTCCATAGGATGCAGTACAGGAGTTGTATTAGGTGGGAGGAGCTCAACTGTCAAGCGCAGAAATTCTCAGCCAATTCTTCTAAATCTTGTGGCTGAGCAGGAGCATTGTCCATGATGAGGGGAGACTTAAGTGGTAAATGTTTGTTCTTAGATTTTTTTTGTACCAGAAATTGAATTCAAGACATTGTGCTTACCAGGAAGGCCCTGTGTCATGGAACTATATCCCCAGCTTCCCTAGATATATCTTAACAGTAGGAGAGAAAGCCCCCTTGATTCACTCCAATAAATGTTCCTTCTACTCATGGTTTTTGCATTAGCTCTCCACATGACCCACAACTTATTCTTCATGACTTTATGTTTTCTGAACACTCTAGGGGTCTTAGAGTGACAAACCTCAAGAGGCTTTACCTCAAAATCAGTACTCACATTGGCACATGGCAGTAAGTTAGCTTAGCCTTTATAAGCTTGTGGCCTGGCATATTCTTGTCCTGGGCAATGTATGTTACCTTGGGCATCTTCTTCCACAAAAAGCTAGTTTCATCACAGTTGAAAGCTTGATGAGAGTAAAAGCCATTTCTCTGTGTCACCATTTCAAAACATAATCTAATTTTTAGCAGTGTTTTACCAGCCCTGGCTGCTTTATTATGCCTAGTTATGCTATGAACCCTAGTTCTCACTTTAAAGTTGTCCAGCTACTCCTTGCTGGTGTGAAATGTCTCACCATTATCACTCATTCATGCATTATTCTTTAAGAGATATGCGCTAACAGTTCTCTTTCACAAATTATAGACTCAGGTAGCCTACAACCTGCCATCTGCCTTTCATTTATCCATACTAATAACAGCTTTTCTACCTCATCTACGACTGTTGACTGTGACTTACTAACTTGAGTAACACCTTTAGCAACACTAGCTTCCTTATACAATTTTTTTTTCTCTATGAGATTGTAGAGATGGTGGATTTCAGCAGACTGTAAATATTAGTGAGCTCGGTCACATGAATGCCACTCATATTTCTCTATAGATTCCTTCTTTTTGAGTATGATTGCTTTCTTTACTTTCCATTTCTTCCTTATCTTCTTTTCTAACTTTTTAAAAGGTTTTATACTTTATCACAGTATAAACCTGTCTATCTATCTATCTATGCTCATAAGAGTTATTCTAGAGCCCACATTGGAAGTCAGGGAACAAAATGAAAGTGACAAAGTAGGAAATGGAGGGGTGAAGAGATGTGAGAGCTAGGCTGGAAGAGAATTCAAATTGAATGGAGGGAGATCAAGATTCCTCCATGGTAACACCCTGGAGTGAAATCATGGAGGAGTGGGTTACATAGGGCTGATAGGGAGCACATAGAAAATGATATGTAGAACATAGATAGTGGATACGTAGATACAGGACAGATGACAGAGAGAGATGGATAGACAGACAGACAGACTGACAGATGGATGGACAGACAGACATAGAGATGTTGGGTAGATAGACAGACAGACTTGGATTCAAGGAAGATCTGTGGAAAATGATTCCAAAATCTAACTTTTCTTTTCTAGCTTTTGTGGGGCCATTTTGACAGTAGTAATTGTAGCAACTATATATAGCACTGACTAAAATCACATACACAAACACATTCATCTGCACTCGAACTGACTCTTATGACACTCATGTACAATTTTCTGGCATCATGAGTCTCTGTTTACAACCACACAGGCAGCCACCATTTGGACTGAAATTTAAGACTGCTCATAATTCAAACCTACAACGGTTATAACCCAAGTGTTCATACGTGATGCCAGTCATTTCTTGAAGGGCCACCATTATTATCTATTCTCTGAAATGTGTTACTATTAGCTCTGTTCTACAGAGCAGGGGCGGTAACATTAGAGTGGTTACTGCATCATGTGGCCACATAGTTACAATTGGTGGAAGCAGAGTTCACAATCAGAGTATCCACTCTGGTCTGTTCCATACACCTGCATCCCCTCCTGTCCTGCTACAATATCATTGTTCCTAGTGCATGTACTTTCCCTTTCTGTCCTATGAAGACTTTAAACCTATCTTTTCACCTAGAACATATAGTACTTCCTATCCAATTCTCATGCAGCTTACAACTTTGCTTTTGGGGTTCTTTGAGAAAGCTGAAGTAACCCAAAGATGACTTCTTTAGTGTCTGCTGCTGTCTGTTCTCTTCCCTAGTGGATGTCCCCTGTACTCCGCTTCACTCGAGCACATGGATAACCAGCTCCTGTTTCTTCTGTCCTTGGCTACCAGGTTATATCCCTTTTCCCTCACTCAACTATAACCCTTTGGCAGTTTTTTCTTCATCAGCATTATTGCTTTCTCCTTTCTTCTCTGGGTCACTTTCATAAAAATACAAACCTGCTGTCATTTTTCTAAAAATTCTTAACAGAAGCAGTTCCACTCAGTTGAAGTACATTTCTCCAAATTCCAGTCTTCTCCTTTGGTTTTGAGTGCCAGGTACTTCTTGCTGTTGTTCTTGAAACAGTCATAATTAATCTTCACACTGACTATACCCAATGGCCAGGGCTTTTCTTAGTTGATCTTTTGGCTGCAATTCCCATCAGCGATTCCTGTTTCTTCTTAAATTTTTTTCTTAATTTCTCCTTTTGATCTTCACTCTCCTTTCATTTCCACCCTGTCTCAACTGTTGCTTCTCCACCATTCTTGTTACTTATTTGTTCGGCTTCTAAGATGGGAGTGACCCAGGACACGGTGCTCTTGCTCTCTGTGGCATGCTGGGGTTTTCAATGTTGTATCATGGCTTTCCGTGCTGGCTGTGGGACCTTTGTGGCTTTTATGAATCCTCTTTCCTTGTATTCCAGTGCAGATGCTCACCGTTTTTCATTCCAGTTCTGTCTTATGGAGTAGGAATGGCAGGACAAATAACAAATCCTTCCAGAGCATCCTGCACCTATCATTTTTACTTTCCCCCTAGTGTCTAGTGATGCCGCCTGGAGATTATAAACATTTGTGCAGCTGAGGACCAAAGTGAATGCTAAATGGGTGTGATCAACTATTTTTTTTTTCCTTTCTTACTTTTTCTGACTTTTATCATGAGAAACTTCATTTCATCTGCTTGTGCTTTAGTTTTCATTGTCTTTATACAGTTCTTCCATGAATGGGAGTGAACAACAAATAACATTTCATTTTTCGATAATATATCCTATATATTGCTTGACTGAAATATTATGTACGTTATCATTTGATTCCAGGACTGTTCCCAACATTCATATTCTAAAATGTTATTTTTGGCTGGTTGCTCTATATGTGTACCCTGCTCTAATTTTCTCTACATCTTTGGATTATTTCCTAAGTAATTTCTCTTCTTTTCTACTTATCCAAACATAAATGATAATATTTTTTCCCTTTTAAAAAAATGTGTTTGGTTGTTGCATGGTCTCACTATGAAGCTCAAACTTGTGGTGATCCCCCTGCTTTCAGCCTCCCTAGAGCTGGGATTACAGGTATGCACCACCACTCCAGGACTCTGGCAGGCTCAACCTTTCCTGGGGGTGGGGCCAGCATGGCATGTGGTGCCAGGGATCAAACCATGGTCCCTGAGCTTACCTAAGCTTGCCTAAGCAGGTACTTTAGTCTGCTGAACTACCTCACCAGGTCCCATTTTAATTAATTAATTTATTTATTTATTTATTTATTTATTTATTTATTTATTTATTTATTTTTGAGGTTGACAGTCTTGTTGTTGTTAGGAGGAAACCAGCCACAGCACAGCAGACTCACAGAAACCTGTGGGTGTCTGACTGTGAGGACAGCAAGAGCTCAGGGCCTCTGCCTCAGGTAGAGAGTAGAGGAAAGAAGAGCTCACAAGTTCTAGTCTACATGGGGAAATTGGTCTCTGGAGCAATTCACTTCATCTTTCCCTCTCTCCAGGAAGGGTGCCATCTCCCTTGCTGCCCAAGTTTCTTCTTGGAAAGATATGGAGAGTTTATTAAAATTTCCAAGGGGAGAAATGGCCCCCACCTGTCCCCAACTAACTCCACTCCCTTCCTGCCACTGCACTGTCCAGACTCCGAATCATGTGTGTTTCATGGTCCTGAGGACAGGTGGCCTGGGGATGGGGTGGGTTCAGGCCTAAGGCTGCCCCGAGCCGTTCTAGGGAGACAGGACCTTATCCACAGCACACAATACAGGCTCTGGGGCAGCTTTGCCACATGATGTTGCCACAGGGCCCCTGACTCATGCACTGCTTCTGAGTGGATAGGCTCATCCAGGAAGATGTTGAAAGGAAAGAGGATGAGGAAGATGCTGACCATGAGCCACTGACTGAAGGTAACTGACAGGAAGTCCTGGAGGATCTCAGAGTGGGCAGGCTCAGTGTCTAGCTGAGCTTCCCACACTCTCTGGTCGACCCTCTCTGAGTCGTCTCTTCCTGCTCCTTTGCCATGTGCACCAGCTCCTGAAAGACGGACTCCACCTTATATATGGTGTCCACACTGCTCTGGATGTAGGAATCTGGCTCATCAATGAGCAGTAATGCTGGCTGGTGTGTGTATCCACCATGCTAATGGCCATACCCTGGAGGCGAGGGGCTCAGCCCTCAGGACCACCCAGGTGGTTGTGGGCAAGAGGCAGGCAGACACAGGGCCTGGGAACTGCTCCCTCAGGCTGCTTTGCTGCTTCAGGTTTTCTGTCCCCACTTCCAACACCAATATGAAGTCCCTGGACAAGGAAGCCAGTTTGGACAGCAGTGAGACCATGATGTGTTGGAATGTGTCTGCAAGTGTCTGCCACCCTGGCTGCCTGGCCCTCACAGGATTCTGAAGCTGAGCAACTTGCTGTTGAGGCTGTTGATGTCCTGGATGTCTGATAGCTCCTTGATTTCTACTGCCTTGTCTTCAAAGAGGGACTTGCTCTTTGCCAAGATTGTGAGCTTCTCCAGCTTGGCAAATGTGCTGCTGAGGTCTTCCATATTACGCTTGGCAATCAGGGTAAATTCAGTGTGCTGTGGGGAGCACACACAGCTGGCTGATTAGTCTAGATTCTGTTCTGATGGATCTGCAGGACAATAAGCATTCCTGGTCACACAGTGGCAGGGGACAGGACAGCAGGGCATAGGACCTGTGTCTTCGAGAGTCCAGAGGTGTTCCCACAGGCTCATTAGGCCCCATCAGCTCAGACCCTGCAGGAGAGGAGGGTGCCGCAGGAAACACACTTGCCAGGGTGAGGGGGACCTCAGGGTGTTTATTTAAAACAGGCAATCTCACCCTGGAGGGTTCCCTCTTATTTCTAATTCTACTTTCTATTACATTTTATACATGTTTTGTGCTCAGCACAGGTGCAAATTTAACTCTGCATTGGTGAGTTGATGTTCTTTTGCCTTACAGGAATCCTCTGGTTTCCTGCTCTTGTGAATTTTCTGTACTGGAATTATCTTTCAGTATCTTGCTGCTTGTGTCGTCTCTGCCCTGTGCTTTCTCATCTCCAATCCATGGCATACATAGTTTGTATTTTCTGACTTTGGATTTTATTCAACTGTTACTTTAAGGGCTCCAAACAGATCTGAGCTTTTAAAAGGTTGAAGCAAAAGTAATTCATGATAAAATAGGAAGGTGACTACAGTGCAAAAGATCCAGACACGTCTTTGTTACCATTGAAAAGGAAAAAAAAAATCATTCTTTATTATTCACTCTGGCATCTTCTTGTTCTCTTTCAAGTTTTTGAAGCTGAATGCTGGAAGTGTTTTAGTTTCAACAAGCAGCTTGTCCCATGGCTCTCTTCCACTCTTCTACCCCTGTACTCTCTCCAGTGAAAAAGGGCAAAGGGCAGGTACAAAGGCAAACATCAAGCTCTTGTGTATCACTAAAATTTAAGCACAGCATATGGCATACTTTATGTCTGATTTGTCTCCTTTTGTCTCTGAGCCTGCAGTTCCAGATTTTCTTTATGTCATGTGGAAGGATGAGAGTTTTAGCCACATGTTACATGATAAAACTGCACAATCCTAGTTTTCTTGTTTCCTAAGCATGCATGCACAAACAGATGCTTTAGTAATTATTTCTTGAACTCAACAACTTAACATCAGGCAGCCCAACTTTCCTATGATGTTGCCAAACTTCACATCTTGCTATTTTTAGCTATATCAGTTCCTAATTCTTCCTCTGGGAAATTGGTATCATTTAGTGCAGCTTGTCTCTATCTATGTTAAAATATGGCTCACCAATGAAATTTAATGATAAAACAAAACTAACTTAATTCCTTGCTTGGAAAAAGAGAACAGTAACTAATAAGACCTTGACAATGTGTCAGGAGGAAAGATATAGTCAGGTCTGTTGAGAGTTGGAAATACAGTTTAATTCAGGTCTTTTAGTGCAAGAATTTCAGAAGAGTGGGCTAAAAATTGTGATTTAACAGTTTTGGATTGAAAGAAACAAGGTGAAGCTTTCTGAGGCAGAGATTCAAAATGTGTTAAGCTATAAACTCAACAATAGTCTTGTCAGAGCGAACAAATGCTAACAAAGTCAGTCAAGTGTGATTTTTTGTTTCAATATCTAGGCAGAACATTGAGGATGACAATTTTGTCTTCCACCCTGTCTACACCTTTAAAGAATTAAAATGTTTGAAAATTGATGTTCTCTTTCTGACATACTCATTTTGATGTATATTTCCAGGATGAAGTTTCAAAAATGTTAGTCTTATTTCTTGACATTTTTGTGTTGTCACGATACAGCTCCTGTGAGGCACAATTTTACCTGTTAGTCTATTGCCATTTTCTCAGTGCCATTTGTGCTACATTTGAAATTCAGCTCACTCAGTTCTCTTTGAGTAGTGTTCTAGCATTTTTTTTTTTGTTTTGTTTTAAGAAAGTCTTCCCTTTTTCCTTTTTAATTTTATGTGTTTGGTACAGGGTTTCACTATGCAGCTCAGACTTGTAGTGATCCTCCTGATTTCAGCCTCCTAAGCACTAGGATTACAGGTGTGCGCCACCATGCCTGGTCCCAGTGGCAGGTTCAGCCTGCCCTGGGGGTGGGGCCAGCATGGCATGTGGTGCTGGGGATCAAACCCTGGTTCCTTTGCTTGCCTAAGCAGGCACTTAGTCCACTGAACTATCTCACTGTCCTGGTGTTTTGTTTTAAAGCTTTGGCAAAGCAGCACACCACTAAAGTGAGCAGTCCATTTCTGACATTACAGGTGTTAAGAAGAAGGGCTCTTATGTATCTTGGGGTGAGAGCTACATCCTCGCAACTTATACCTAATGGCCCTATTTCTATCCCTTCAGATTAGAGATACAAGGCAAATATCTCTTTACAAATGACCTTCGAAACTGAAGATAGTTGGTAGTTTACTTTATCTCTTGGTCTATTAAACTTTTACATTTATTTTAGGACACACATTTGTGTACTGTACCATTTCTATTGTCCTCTTCACATTTCAATATTTGTTCCCAAGCTAGATATTCAGACTGAATACTACTCTCAAGAAAGCTTTGCTGGACCCTATAGATTGGGAGTAGGACTATAACTTCTTTGGTCCTAGATATAGTTTGTGAAAAAAAGGTTGATTTTTCTCATGTGAAATGCTATATCTCACATTAAACTGTGTAAATGTTAGTTTCCAAAGGAACCAGGAGCTTTGCCCAAGAGTTTCTGCAGATCAGTTCCTACATCTGATCATAATAAGTAAGTTTATAAAAGCTTCATATTTATTAAGATTTTCAATTATTCAAATTTACCTCAATTTTCTGTATCTCCAGGTCAAACATTTTATGTAAAACTTTTGGAATAATTTTTCTCTCACCTTATAGAAAATTTTAGAAGTGGAATTACTTAATTTTTTTTAATCTTTTTTATTTATGTATTTGGTATAGGGTCTTGCTACAGAGCTTGGACTCATAGTGGTCCTCCTGTCTCCACCTCCTCGGTGCTTGGATTACAGATGTGTGCCACCAAGCCCTGTTTTGGTGGCCGGCATGTTGTGCGGCACTGGGAATATAACCCTGGTCCTTGTGCTTGCCAGGCAGGAGCTTAGAACCTGAGCTGCCTTCCCTGTCCCTAGAAGTGGAATTACTGTATTAAATATTTTTCATATGCATTGAAATATATATATATATATAT
>NW_004524784.1:348502-350983 GCF_000260255.1 Octodon degus
AAATATCAATGAGACACTTTCAAAGCTGATTAATAGGACATTTTCAATAATGAATGCATTGCACATTGTTATCTTCTCCACGGTCATCCACAGCACAAGAAGCAGCCAGGACATCCTGTCCAAACACTACTACTACTTTTTTTTCCTTTCAGTACTAGAGCTTGAACCTTTGATCGCCACATGCTAAGCACTCTGCTAATGAGTTACATCTCCAGCCTTTTCATTTAATTTTTTTGTTTTAAATGAGGAATTGAACTCAGGACCTTGTGTTTGCCAGGCAGGTGCTTATGCCACTGAGCTATATTCCTGGCCTGTTTTTTAGTTTTTTATTGTAATATAAGGTCTGTGTATTTTTTCCCAGGAAGATCAGGAACTTGTGCTAGTGCTCTCTCAGGCTCTGGAACAGCTGTCATCACCGACCACCGTACCTGGCAATCTGCTTACTTTCACTTTGACTCCACCCACTTTCGAATTGCATGGAACTTTTTAAACAGGCATTCACTCTGAAATAACCATGATTTCATCAAATATGTATTTTCCTCACGAGAAAAAACCCTCACAAAATCAGGTGTTTTTTTCTTCTTGACTTACATGCTTTCTTTGAATTATTATGACACAATTTTCATGGACTGTTATCAGCCCTTAATCTGCAATTCATATTGCCCCCATTTATTGTGACTTTATTTTCTGTGACATCGCCTTGTCATGTGCTGTTGATACAGCAAGGAGGATCTCATCCCTGTCCTCTGCTCTAGTGGGAGGCAGACAAGAGGACTGTCATAATGCACTCCGATGTTTAGCATGCATTTCATACATTGTAATGATCTGTGTGGCAACCTACTTATTCACCTATGGGCTTCACAACTCTGCAAGCCACCTGACACAATCATTTCCTGAGGCTGCATCAATGCACTAGAGCATTTGAACTGACTTAGAGTTACTCGTTATGAGCCGTTATCTACTACATCGATACTGAGAGACTGATAGATAATAGAAGTCTAAGACAAAGATTAAACAGAAAATCAAGCATACAGCTCACAGCAGTAGGGCTTCTGCATTCTGAAGTTCAGAGTATGGATTTTCAGTTTAAGAGCTAAGCAAATGGGATGGATAAAGCAATTTGGGACATCTTGCTATTAAAAGGAATCTTCAACAGTAGTAGCTTGAGAGCATTTTAAAAACATTATCTTGGGAAACTGAATCTTTTTATTTGGCTTAGTAAATTTCAGGTTTCAGTAGCTGCCTGTGTTTTGTGTGCAGAGTAACATTTATGTCACTCAGTAGAGTTAACTATTTCAAAAAGTTTTTGAAAATATTGCCCTGGGCATATTGTTACAACAAAATATATCAGCTTCCATATCAAGGAGAAAAAGTGAGTTCTGGACTTTAATAGATCAGTTATATTGGATACTTGACGGAAATAAAAATAAGCCTTCCTCCTTGCAGTTGATTGCAGTTTTTAACATTGTATTTCATCAATTGAAAATAAGTTTGAGGCTATTTAAATATATTCCTAGTACTACAACTCTGACTCTCACTACTTCCTTCTTGCTAGGATTGTTGTGTTTTTTAGATTAGATTTAATAATTTCCTTTAAATTGCATCATATACATATTTTGCTGACCTTTTTATGTAAATATTTATTTGTAGTTGGTGCATTAAAATCGTCTGTATTAACTGAGAATTATTTATAAGACCATAGTTTTGGGGATAGTTCTGAAAAAGAGAAATGAGTTCATCTTCTGTCCTATGACAAATCTCCAGAGTGACTACTTTATGTCATTCTGTTACTGTTGATGTCTGTTAGAAGACAAGATGCTGTTTATGTCCAACAGAATTTTAGATACATTCAGTATATAGACATAATATAATGTGAATGTGGAATGTCTCCCAAAGGTCCATGCTGTCGGGCTGGTCCTAAACTCTTGATGCTGCTGGTAGGTGTTGGATCCTTTAAGAAGTAGGACCTCGTGGGAAGTTTGGGTCACCAGGGGAACATCCTCAGAAGGCATCATGGGACTCTGCTGTCTGCTTCTTTTTCTTTTTGCTTCCTAGCCACCATAAGGTAAGCAGGTTTCTTTGTCCCTGCACCCACTGTGAGGGACTGTGTCCTCCCAGGCCTCAAAACAACAGGACCTTAGACCAATAGACTATACTACTCTATGGTACAACAGACCATAGAGTATAATTTCCAAAACTCAAGGCAAGCCAAAGTATACCTTTTATCCTTGTAAGTAGGTCAAGTGAGGTATTTGTCACAGTACTGGTAAATTGTCCAAAATAAGCTTGAGTTCACAAATGCATATTTTATAGAATGAGTTGGTATGTAGTTCCTGAGGATTTACTATTATTTCCCTGAAGAAAGCATTACACTATTTTTAGCTCTGTGTGCCCAATGCACAGCTGAATGCTTGACAAATAACAGATATTCAATAATTATTATGTGGAAAGTGTTTCTCCCATTAGAGTCTGCATGTGTGA
>NW_004524784.1:351343-366780 GCF_000260255.1 Octodon degus
TACTTATTATTATTTTTTTTTGAGACAGGGTCTCACTATGCAGTTTAGACTATCCTTAAGCTCATTATATAACTCAGGCTCTCTGAACTGAGGGCAATCCTACTGCCTCAGCCTTCTGAGCACTGAGATTACAGATGCATGCCATCATGCCTGACTGATATTTTCTTTTTGTAAATTTAAATTAATTTACTTTAAAAACAGAAAATTTGTACAGATTAATATTACACCACATGATGGTTCCATACATGCATGCATTGTATAATATTAAATCAGCTTGAACTTTTCCTTCTTAAATGTTTATCATTTCTGTACAGTGAAAGCTTTCAAGATGTTTTCTTTTTATTTTTAAAGATGAGTTTATTTATTTGGTACAGGGTCTTGCTATGCCGCTTGGACTCCTAGTGGTCTTCCTGTCCCAGCCTCCCCAGCTCTGGCATTACATGTGTGTGCCCCCACATCTATTTTCAATGGGGCTGGCATAGCATGCAGCACTGGGGATTGAGCCTGGGTCCCTGTGCTTGTCAAGCAGGCACTTAGACCACTGAGCTATCTCCCCAGCCCTCAAGATGCTTTTCCTTTAAGCTCTTTGAAGTGTGTACTACATCACTGTTTTCTGAAGTTTTCTACTGCACATTAGCAAAAACAACATCTTGCTCTTATTTAACTCTAATTTAGTGTCCACTGATCAGTTTTTTCCCTTCCTTTCCTCCACTCATCTGCTTTGTCCTTACATAACCATCATTTTATTAGTGAGATCCTTTTTCCAAACAAGGTTCAACTGTTGCCTGGTTTAAGGATCTCCTGAACTATCAGTATAAAATTTTACCCACATCAGAGAATGTTCTTTGATTTGCAACTGTAAAATACATTAAATAAATCAAGTACCCACTGATAAAATAAGCTTGAAAAAGGCTACTTTACCCCATTTCTTTACCTTTCTTGCTTTTTTTTGCAGTACTGGGGATTGAACTCAGGACCCTGTGCTTGCCAGGCAAGTGCTTATTCTACTGAGTTATCTCCCCAGCCCTCTTTACCTTTCAAGTTCCAGAACTTCTGTGATTGTGTTGTCTCACTTAGGATTGTGGGAAGTATGGGATATTTTCCATTTAAGATTCATTTCTGTTTTGGCCTGAGGTCTTAATTAATCTTCGCATGTTGTGCTTTTTCTTCTAAAATCTAAGCGTTAAAGAGTTGGGGCTGGTGGCTCTGCCTAAGCTGCGAGCTGCTTCTACACGCAAAACACGTGTGTAAGTGGCTTTGTGTTAGAAATCATACTAGAAACACTGGTTTGATTGAAATTTTTAGAAAATGACTTTTAATTTAATAATAAAACAGCATTTCTTAAGATAAATAGAAGAGAAACTAAGAGGCCCATGATAAAGTGCGCTTTTCCTTCTGTAAATCCCTTAAATTCAGCAGTCATTATTTATCTTCCTTTTTTAGTGTTGAACTTGCATTTTATTACATATTTTTTGGCCTTTGTTATCTGCTCCACTTGAGAGGTTTGGCTTGAGCTCGTATGCTACGATAAGATCCAGGTTATCTTCTATGTCTCCTAGAAATATGCTCTTTAAAACTTCAGAGCTGATAATATGATCTTATTTTTAATTTATTCAAATGTTAAGTTGACTGAGAGAGACACTTTGTAAAGTCTCTGTATGTAAGGGAAGACCAAGTCGGGATTCTTTGAGTGAGGTGGTATCCAGAACCTTGAGAAAACTTCAGGTTTGTCCGTTTTTATCTCTCGGCTCAACAGCTCCTACATTTGCTCCACTTTTGGAAAGCATTTTCAAATCATGCCCAACCTGCTGTTCTTTCTTCCTTCCATGCTGCTTCCTTCTTTCTTTAATTCTATCCTTCCATCCATCCACCTCCCTCTTGTCCTGCCTCCCTCCCTCTCTTCTTCCTCCTTTTTTTCTTCTTCCACCTCCCTGCTCTCCTTTCTTCTCTTTATATTTTTGTTTGATAACTTTTCAGTGCCTAATTCCTGTATTCAGAGTCAAGGATATGAAAACAGGACTTTTGTCTAACTTGTTTACCACTGTGTCCTTTATTCTGGGAAAAGTGTTTGGTAATCAGTTTACAAGTAGTTGAACAACTAGGCCTAATGTGCTTTTCCAATAAATCTCCCTCATTCATTTTTGCTGGTAACTTGAATAAAACCCTGTTACTGGGAACCAAAAAGATGGAGATTTAAATATTTCTTTTCTGGCTAATATTGATATCATGAGCCAGTTTGTTGTTGTTTTTTTTTTTTAAATCTGTGTGCAATATGAATTAAGTCAGGTTTTATATGTCATCTTTCTTGAAGGAAATTATCTCACCCACATAGACATAAATCCTTGCCTTTTTCAACATTGGTTGATACTCACTACCTTATATTACTTTATTAGTAAGCTTTTTTAAGGAGTGAAAAATCCCTAAGATTTGGGTGATGACATGAACAGCTGCAGAGAGCCAAGTGCTGAAAGATGGAAGCAAATTGGGCAGATACATGATGTTGTGCATCTAGGAGAGGGTGGAGGAAAGGTAGGGAGAAGAGATCACTTTTAGAGTCTGAATAGAACTTGCTGGCTTAATTAATTAATTAATTAACCTATTTATTGTAGAATGGGGCATTTCATGCAGGGCATTCTACCACTGAGATGAATTTCTAGTCCTTTTAATATTTTATTATAAGACAGAGTCTTGCTAATTTCCCCAGGCTGGGCTCACGCTTGAGCTCTTCTATCTATTGTCTCCCCACTAAATGGGGTTACAGATGTTCACCACCATGGCTGGCTCAGAGCTGCCATGATTAGCCTTGAAATAGAAGACAATGAGAGTATCACAAAAACTTAGAGATGGAAGAACCATTTAAATCAGTTTATGTTTACTTTGTCTCTCTTTGCTGTGTTTACAGTTGGCAGAGAACCTGTGATAACCTGTTCCTGGACCTCAGCCTTTCGGGGGAACTCAGCGCATGCCTGACAAGGTACAGGATTCTTAGAGCTGATCAGACCAGGCTTCTGGGTGTTGCCAGAGAGCTCCAGTGTGGAGTATCACGCTGGTGGTACTTGTTTCTTCGATAGAGAGGTGTATCACATTATGGAATGCCTTGAATGTGAAAGGGCTAAGAAAGTTTAGATACATGCTCACAGATGTCTTGAAAGGAGAAACTCTACTATTTATTGGAAATCTAACCTCTCTTCCACTATTTCCTCTTCTGCACAGTCAGCTCTCTGTGGGGTTGTATTTTTTATGGCAGAAACCAATAACAACAAACACGCACCCCCCATGGAGAAAAGCAATAGAACCCTACAGTTTGAGAGATCATACAAGTTTGATTACTCCAGAGCCTCTGGATGGCTCTTCTTCAATTAGCAATGTGATCATTGCACAATGTAGCCAAGACCTGCGGGGAACAAGATTGTCAACAAAGTATTTTCAAGTCTTAAAGGCAAACATTATGTTTAGTTTGGAAAAAATAACTGTTGTAACACAAAACTTTTTCCAACATGGTTTTATTAGGTTGGATGGAACATCTAAACTGTTAAGGGAATGTTTCAGGAAAATCTCTGCACTATGGTCTCATGTTTTCATACTCAACCTTTTCTCCAGCCCTACCCCTGTCTCTCAGGTGTTAGAGACTCTTCTTTTGTTCTCTGGTCTGGCCCTTCATTCATCAGTGGGGTCACAAATATTTTAGCAACTGCTGTTTGAGGACCTGAAATACACTTAGAACATAAGTGTTGAGATGAGATTTTGTCTCTGATGCTCTTAGCACCATGTGGGCAAGATGATCACTGTCTGGAATAGTATGTGGGACAAAGATGACCCAGGTGCAGGTGACATCCAGTGACTAAAGGTTTCATCAGTAGTGACGTGGGAAATAAATGCTATTCCAGGTTCAATGATTAGAACATTTGAAAGATAGGAGCAGGAGAAACATGCTTGCAAAGACAGCAGAGTAGGCTCATTACTGTTAAATGGTCCTGATGTCTGGAAAGAGCTAGTGAGAAAAGGAAAACCCCTTGTATGAGTTGAAGGCTAAGAGTGAGAGTCTGCCATGTTAGCTACATGAATGGCCCAGGGCTTGACTGAGCCAGGTACAAGGCCGAATATTGCTGTGACTCTTCAGAGACATTTACATGCCTAGAAAATCTGCTTGCTAAGATTGGGATACTCATTGGGAAAACCTGAAACCTGGTGAAAGAAGATGTGCAGGGGAGCCCATGAGGATCCTTGCTACACAGAAAACCCTGACACCTGAGGGCTTGGACCAAGAGGAATAAGGAGAGGGGCAGCTCTGTCTTGGTCCCTGACCTGGGCTATGGTGTGTGCATGGCATCCTGGCTGTAGGTATGGCAGCAGACTGTGGATTTCCGTGTGTGTGTGTGTGTGTGTGTGTGTGTGTGTGTGTGCGCCAGCTGGCCCTTCTAGGAACTGCCATTGACAGTGACATGTCAGCTAGAATTAGTGTGAACTGCAGGACACACTGCACTTCCAATGCACCTAACTTGTATTCATGTCTGCATTCTTAAGTTGTTCAGTTGTCCCTCGAGGAACAGGAGAATAGCCAGAGTAAATAGGCATCAGGAGTCCTTTCTGGTTTCCTAGTATAGAAATAAACTATAATGAAATTTAATGGTCAGTGAACCAGTCCTGCACTTCATGTGCCAGTTGCTTCCGAGGGTGTGGACTCCCTACCTGGACTAGTTGCTGCATAAGTGGTGGTCAGACTATTACCCTGTATTCTGTACAGGATCTGTTTATATAGTCTTTCAACAGGGCATCTCTGGTGAAATCCTGTGGGAACTGCAGCTGCTGCATCTTGTCAGTCTCTTAAAGTTTGTGTCCCTCTCCCCTGTGGTACCTCTCTGCCTCCTCAACCCACTCCAGAATCATTCCTGCAGAAGGAGGTAGAAGCAGGGGAGGAGGTGAAGGAGAGGGTTCTCTTAAGAGCTATCACTTCCCTCATGATATAAGATGCTACACTGGTCTCTTCTTTACATGGAAATGCTGTTCCCCTTTTTGCTTAGCATCTGTCCTCACCTCTACTCTTTTACCACCAAGCCCATAGCTAGAGCAAAATCTCAGTGCACTCTCTACCCATAGATGTACTGGGCCTGGTAAGACAGGAAATGAATTTATACATCACAGAAGTTACAAAAACTAGGCAGTATGTTGCCATCTAGAGATGAAAGAGAGCTCTTAAAAACTACATTTTAAAGGGGACTGAATAGGTAATAATTCAGTGACTTGGGAGAGCTTTTTTAGATGTAAGATTAAAGCCACAGCCAAACCCTGGTGGGGTGTGAGAAGTCATTTCTACAGAAGTTTGTGAGTATGGAGAAAGTAGTGGTTGACAGTGAGTGACAAAGGAAAGCTTATGGTTCCCTGGCAGAGAAAGACACACTGGACAGCTATGGGAAGGCCAAAGGACATACTAGTTGCTATGACCACAGGAACATGCCAGTGAAAGAGATGCCAGCATCACGTAGTTCCTTAGTGGATCTTCCAAAGTCCAGGTCCTTAAGGTAGGGCAGGTGGCCACAGAGCTGGGCTCACTCTTAGTAATGAGGTTGAATGGAACCCTCAAGAGTAGAAACCAAATGCCAAGAAACTGCACTGACCCAAACAGACTCTCAATATCTGAGGGACAGTCATGGAGGCTTGATTCAGTGGGGTATTGTGAAGATGGTTAACAGAGCATGGCATTCTAAGGGACAGAGGGAGTAATCCCCTTTAATCTTTCGTCAAAGACCAGCCGACTATACTGTATTTACTTTGGTCTGTTTTTAGGCTATACGTTTGTTTCTATTAATCTGCTCATCTTTTCTTATCCCAATGCCATACTGGCCTGACCACTTATACTAATTTTTAAGCTTAAATAGTGGCCACCTCTTAACACTATTCTTTTTCTGCTTCAATATTGTGTTGGCTACTCTGAGTCTTTTGTATTTCTGTAGAGGATTTAGGATGTTTTGTTGTGAGCTACAAAATACCTGGCTGTGATTTTGCTTGGAATTATGTTAAATCTATAGAATGTTTTGGGAACAACTTTAATGTTACTGAATCTTCCTATAAATAAGCATAGGATATCTCTTCATTTATTTGGCTGTTTGAATTATTTTATTAAAACTTTGTGTGTTTTCATATGAAGCTTTTGTACCTATCTTGTTAGGTATTTTTTTCATTATTTATTCTTGGTCCTAATAAAAGTAGTGTTGTGTTTTTAATTAAAAAGACAAGCTAATGATCCTGAGAATCTCTAGAAGATTTTTGAATCTAGCAGTTAATTGGAAAGACTCTCACCCTGACTAACTATATATACTGATACCTGTGAAATAAGCAACTGCACTGCAGATGGTAATTTGTAATAGTAGTTTCATGGTTGGAGTGCCTATCATTCTGGTCTTCTGAATACGGGCTGCTTGTCATGGCATGCCAGTTGCTGCTATGCTGTCTCTTGGGTAGATAGTTCTTCAAAAAGAAGGGGGGGGTGAATGAAAGCAAGAGACAGGAAAAGGAATATTGTGGGACTGTCCTGATTCAAGGTTGTGTATGGTTAGTTTTTTGGACTTATGTGTAAACATAAGAAGTATATAATTCTTTATGCCTAATTTTAAAATATATTCTAATTTTTAAATGTTTTTCAGCATATTCGTAGGGACTTAAAGTTCAACATATCAATACTTGATGAAAGATACCTGTTACATGTTATGCCTAAGATGTTTGATATTCAGACAGATAGTGAGGTTAAGCTTAACAGCTTAGGTTGTATGGTAATAACAGTAAGCTTGTCTTCTGGATGGTTAACAACCTAAGTTTGCAGACCAAATTAGAGAAAAATGAGGGCTGCAAGGAAAGCCAACTTGTTGGCCCTAGCCTTCCAAGGTCAGTTAAGACTCAGGACATATGAGAACTTATACTCTTACATCACGTAACTTGGTAGTGTCCCAAATTTTCTGATCAAGGAGATTATGGGGCCAAAGAGGAAAGTGATCGATGATGTAGAGTGTGCCTAAGGAGAGACACATGGAGAGAAAACATTCTCTCAGGATTTCACAGAGAGCACATTGGCCAAGCAATGACCATGGCTCATCCACATGGTTGACACTGACAAAAGTTCTACAGTTTGAGGTACAGGATCTCAGGATAAATCCTGAGGGGATTTTACTGATCTTATCAGACCCAAAAGCTACAACTCTTGTTGCATAGATCCTGCTTTATCTTGGTCTTAACCATCCAGTAGAAAAGTATAAAAACGAAATATAAGAAGTAAATGCATGCTGCTATGTTGAGCTGTTGGGGACTCAGGTCAACAATTTCTGACACTGCCAGTCAAGCGGAAGACCCAATACTATTATGGGCTACTGGACTCTTTTAGAATATTTTGCTGAGTTTACACACCTATAATATTCAAATAATGGAACTTAACAAAAAAAGGGTATACAGATGAATGTCCATTTTGTATCTGTGTATTGAAAATGGTTAGGATAGATATATAGTTGCATTCTCTAAATGAATAGAGGGATTTTTTTCTAATGGTGTTTGTAGATAGGATACCATGTCCACATCTTGTACAGCAATTAACCACTAGGAAGAATGTATGCAATGTGCTAATTATTGAAACTGTCCTACCAATTTGATTTGCAACTGTCTCATTGCTATTTGTTTCTCAATAAAACTATGAAAAAAAAAAAGAGTAGGTAGGATTTTGGCTCTAGCCCTTCAAGGTTAGTGAGGAATCAGGATATAAAAGAACTTGTACTGTAACATCCTGTGACTCAATGATGTCCCAAATTTTCTGTTTAAGAAGATTATGGGGCCACAGAGAAAAGTGATTCATCTATATTGTAGAGTGTGCCTAAAGAGAGTCACCTAGTGAGGAAACATTCTCTCAGGCTTTCAAAGAGAGCAATTTCATCAAGCAATGTTTGTGGCTCATCCAGATGGCTGACACTGAGAAAAGATCTACAAACTGTTGTACATGGTTTCATTGTAAATTCTGAGGGGATCTGACTGACCTTGTCAGACACAAAAGTTACATTTTTCGTTATATAGGTCTTGCTTTATCTTGGTTTTAGCCATCCATCAGAAAAGCATAAACATCAGATATAAAAAGTAAAGCAATATTAATATGCTGAGCTGCAAAAGGCTCAAGTTAATATCTTCTGACATTGCCAGTCATGCGGATAACCATTTCTATTATGGTCTACTGAACTACATTGGATTATTTTGCTGAATTCACACATGTACAATATTTGAATGGCAATGGAATACCCATTTCTGATAAAACTAAGCAAAATGAGGGATATAAGTGAAGGACTATTTTATAGTGAAATAAAATTATATATGTATATATATATATATATAAATTAATTAGGTTAGATATACAGCTACTTTCTCTTAGTTAAAAAAGAAGAAATATTTGTACTAATAGTGTTTAGACAAGATATCATGTCTGCATCTTGTAGTATGAATAACTAGTATGAAGAGAATAATATGAAATCTAATAATTATTGCAATTGTCCCACTAACCCTGTTTTGAAACTGTCTTATTGCTATTTCTTAATAAAGCTAATATTAAAAAAAGACAAGCTATTCATTTCTGGTGTAGAGAAAATTTATTAGGTTTGTATATTCATCTTGTTTTCTGTAATCTTGCTCTATTCATTCATTAACTTCTAGAAGATTGTTGATTTTAAAAAATATTTCTACATAGTCTGTCACATCATCTGCATGAAGAGACAGTTTTATTCCTTGTTTTCCCAGTTTTATGTTGCCTCCTTTCTTACTTCATTAGTTAGTGGTTTCAGGGTGATGTATGTAGGAGTGGTGAGAGTTGACATGCTTGTCTTGTTTCAAGTCTTAGGATAAAAACATCCATTTTCTCACCATTGTAGCTGATGCTAGCTGTAGATTTGGAGTAGATGTTCTGTTTCTGGTTGAGAATTTCTTTATTTCTAGTTTTATGAGAGTTTTTGTTAGGAATGGGGTAATACTTTGGCAGATACTTTGCCTGCACCTATTATGTGAACATATAATTTTCCTTTTCTAAAAGCCCAATGATGTGATAGATCATAATAACTGATTTGGGATACTAACCAACTTTGTCTATGTGAAATAAATCACCTTTTCTCATTATATATATTTTTTTCATTGATGGAATTAATTTTATAATCATTTTTTGAGAAGTTTTGCATCTACATTCACAAGAATGTTGTTTTGTGATTTTTAAAATTTGGATGCTAGAGTAAAGTCTTCATGAAGTGGCCTCTGTTTTTGTTTTATATATGAGATTGTAGAGGGAATTGGCACCATTCCTTATCATTCCTTAGATGTCTGGTACCATACACCAGTGGTACCACCTGGTCTTGTGCTTTCTGACTGGGAAGGTGGCTAAGCATCCATTCAATTTCTTTATTAGACTTTAATCAATTTTCATTAGTTGGAACCCTTTGATTTGAGAGGTAGCTATGTCATTAGAAGAAATAATTCTCTAGAAATATGAAAACTATGAACAAATATTATTTTCTTAGCCCTTCCCAAATATGCAAGTGAACATTTGCTTGATTTTACTTTATACTGGGTTTGTTCATCTGAGATGAAGACTCTGCAAAGACAGAGTTGTGGTTTTGAATCTCTGAACTATTACTAGAAATATCTTCTATAATTTACTTTACCAGAACTTATTTCTTTCAAAAGCGACTTAAAGGCTGCTAATAGATAGGTTTGTGCTTAACCTAATAGGATACTTTCTACTATGTATTTCTAATGCTTCGCTGATAATGTATTTCTTTATAGGTTGGTTGCTAAAGTTAGTTTCTTTAGCAAAGATATTGGCTTACAGGATAAGATATCTGACTTGACGGGGTTTAAGGCAGTGAAAATCTCATCAGCATTAGAGGATTTGGCATTAGTATTTTGTGTCTAACTGATGAAATGATATTTGTGATAAAATGGACTGAAGGAGACACTGAAGGTTTGGATTCAGGCAAATTTTCTGCCATGTAAACTGTTGTTGAGAATGATGAAAACATACATTTCGGTGTGAGATGCGTGCAACTCTAAACCTAGAGACAGATTCAGGCTATGATGTTCTTGGGCCAGGGCATGGTCACAGTACTAATAAACTTTAAAATTCCATAAAATGCCCTTGTTTCATTTGTACATTGAATCTATATTTTTATCTATATTTACAACTCACTGATTTTAAAGGTTATTTGCATATATAGAATCACTGAAGCTCTTATGTAAAAGTTAAGTTGTTGTTTATGACAGTGTAGGCACTAAGTGTATGACACCGAGCACTGCAGTGGGAATTAGGGAGAGCTGGGACGGTAGTAGTGTCTCTAGCCTTTGAACTGCTTTGAGCTTCCCTTGCTAGGAGAAGCCAGTTTTCTTGCATTTGATAAACCTGACCCAGTTTACTTAGATTTATGGTTTCCTCATTTGGAGGAGTGACCACCCACTTGTACACTTCCTTCATCATATTGTTTTCCCCACATCATTGCTTCCAGATTTGTACACAGTCCTGTGGAGGGCAGACTAATATGCCAAAAGGCTTTTGATCTCTTGGTAAAACACCACTAGATAATAGGTAATGTGTATGTTAAAAAAGCAGTTGGTTCAGGTAAGGAGGATCATCATTTTGAAATGAGGTGAAGATTTGTTTTATTTTTTATCATCAGGAATAGGTGTTGAGGGCTGAGGAGATTGCTTGGCCATCTAAGCGCCTGCCTGGGAAGTGCAAGGACTCAGGTTCAATACCCAGTACCACATGCTAAGCTGGCCGTGGAACACCGAGAGCACTGTACCAGCCTAAAAGTAATCCCAGCTCTGGTGAGGCTGAGACAGGAGAATCACTATGTATCTGAGCCACGTAGTGAGACCCTGCACCAAATAAATAAATGAATAAATAAATAACTAAATAAAAAATAAACAAGAATAGGTTTCGATTGCTGAGTTAGGCTTACAGTGTGGAGGCTGGCATTTAGCATAGTTGATATGTCAATAATGAAAATACAGTAATAATATAAGTTTTGGAAACACTGGACTGTTAGAGGCGAATGTTTGGTAGTTAGTAGCAAGTGGCAACCAATGAGGTTATTGGTGTGGATTATTCAATCCCATCCTATTGTCTATGAGTTAAGATGGTCTAGAAGAGTCCAAATGTTTCTAAAACATTTAGAAATACCTTGGTGAGGATAGCATCAGCATCCTTACAGGAAGGCTGTAGCGTGTCCTAGCTGAACACTGGTGAAAGGGAGATGATGGCCTACTGAAAAAACTGCTGTGCCAGAAGCAAGGTTAATGTGATTGTCATAATAAAACCGTAATAATCAGCAGTGCTCTGGGGATCTTTGGCGGCAGCTAATGGATCATAGGAAGCCCATAGGAACAAAACACACAGGCTACACTTTAAAATTTTGTGCAGTTTAATATGAAAACAACAAAACAGTTCTCTTGGGTAAATGCTTATGGTTGTTGAATAGCCTTGGTTAAAGGCAATGTTCCTACCTTTGGAAAAGGAGATGCTAACATCTTTTGGGAATTAGTAGAAATTGGTTGGAAGTTGGTATTAATTCTTGGCTATTCAGAAAGTCATGATTTCTCCTTGGGCAGATAAGAAGACATAGAAAAAGCTGGGTGATGAACCAGCTTTAGACCAAGTCCATTTCTCACTGGGTTTACTAATTCTGTAAAGTCAGCTTGTGCTTATTTTTCAAGTTTCTAAATGGGGGATTGGCACAGGTCTACTCTGTTAACTGCCGCTGTTTTCACATTGATTCCTGATCCAAAAGAGTTCTATATAGGTTAAGAGGTCCCTAAGTACATCCATAGCTCTGGTAATTTGTTAGGAAATATCAGGAATTTCGTGTCTGTATTGCCTTAGATTTCATATTTTGAAGCCAAACTTTGATGCGATGATATTTGGAGGTGAGGCCTTTGGGAGGCACTTCAGTCATGAGGGAGAAACCTTCATGATGAGATTAATTTTCTTAAGAGACTCCAGAGACATGATCTTTTTCTGTAGTTCCAGTTCATTTCTTGTCTAAATGAGGAATGATACTTGAAAAATGAAAGTAATATTACTTTGTGAATAAGGCAGCAATCTGCAAAACAAGAGATGGATGCTTGGTAGATACCAGATCCCCCAAAAGGAGATTTCTCGGTCACCAGACCTATGAAAAGCAATGTTCTTGTTAGCTTCTTTTAGCAGTCTAGCTGACAAATAGTGAAGTAGTCACAGAACTCAGCATACAGTTTGTTGCATTCAAAGAATATAGAACAAGTCTCATAAAGGAAAAAGCGCAGGAGATAAAATTAAACCAAAGACAAACTTCTAGAGTCCCCCACACATGAGTCACATAAGCCCTGCTCATTTCCAATAAAGGATTATTACAACACATCTGGTGTGTTGACAAAGTGGGATGCTTCTTTAGAAACAGTGTCCATAGTTCTTAGTGGGGGTTAGTTGTGCAGGCAGAGTCTGTACAAAATCCAAGACTTTCAGATTTTGGCGAACACTTTAAGTAGAGAGAGATCCTCTTGTTAGTTATGGAATGAAAGGAAATTTCCTCAAAAAGGAGATTTCAGAGGCTATTCAAGGACAAGTCTTGCAAGCAGGCCGCTCTGAGCATAGTACTCAGGCCTGTTCCGTTAACTCTTCTGCACATGTAGGAATAAACAAAGGGAAGTCCAATCCCTAGGAGAGTGGCAGGGATTAGAGCTACCATTGGTGTACTTTATGCTGACCTACCTGCCTTTTTGTGCTTTGCAGAAGGTGGATAAATCTTGGAAAACAATGGAGGACTATAAATACATCTGATTATGACTCTGGCAATAGCTGCTCCCTCCAAACACAGTTTCTGCACTGAAACAAGTAAGCAAGTTTCTGTGTAAAAATCAGTGTGAGAAATGTAATGCTTGCTTTATTTCAATGGGGAACTCAAGAAATACTTCAATGACACTAATATGGCTTCATTATCCTTTCACAAAGCCCATGATCTCACTTGCTCTGAGCTATAATGTTGCCTGAACTGCTTTGATGGACTCATTGTTGGACAGGGCAACCTTTTCTCCACTAGACATGACATTATTTGGATGGAACCTGGTAAGCACGGAAAGACAGGTTGCCCAAATGCTTTGGTAAATTTGTATATAACATAGTTTGGGTGATAAATGTTATGTAGATGTAGGATTTTGACACTTCAATGAAGTTATGACAATGAAGATAAATAGAACTAGAAGTCAGAGGGCAGCATCTTGCTTTTCATATCTCTAAGAAAGAGGTGAAAAATTCGTTGGCTTATTTTAATTTTAAAGAAAGCTGTTTATGAACACATACAGCTCATTCCTAAAACAAGGTAAGGCTTTTGAATTTAGATTTACACAGTAAGGGTCTGTGAAAGATTAATATGCTCTTCAAGGCTATGTCAAACTTTTTAAGAAATTCACATTGCTGAGCTGTATGGCTTTGGAAAAGAGCCAGTCAATAGCCATTCTGCTCTGTGGTAATAGTTATTGGGAACAGATAGAGACTAAGCTCCTGACCATGAGACATAAATGACCCTGCCACTGGAGCTGCTCAAAGTAAATTGAATGTAATATGATCCACCAAGCCATAAATTTCAGTGTGGCCAGTGGCACTCCATCATTGGTGGAAACAATATACAAGACCAGACGTGAAGAGGTGCTGAAATCTCATAGAAATTCTAGAAACAGATGGTTCATGCTCCTATAGCATCTGTTCGCAGTCATAATGGTTATATATGTTTCTTTTTCTTTTCTAAATTTCCACTTTGATGTTGTTCTAGATTTCTTTATCTTCTAATTTATTTTCTGCACTGGGTGGCATTGCTGTCAGTGAAAATCATCCGTGTAATGTTAAGTTTTGTAAATATGTTGAAGATAGTTTTATGAACTAGTATTTTATTTCTCTGCATTCTTCTGGGGGTCATCATTTAGAATATATCCATTATTATATGATGTTGGGAATACACTCATTGTTTGTAATTGTCCCAACATTTCTTTACTTTTTCTTATATCTTGGATAAAGATTTGGGCTGTTGTTCATTTTAAGGGCAACAGTTATGGTTTTCTTATCACTAAAGAGATATTCTTCCACTATCTCTCTGCGTATATTATTACTGTTGAGAAGTTGAAAGTCTAAGCAGTTTCCCTTTATAAATAGTATGTTGTCTCTCAACTTGAATTTAAGAACTTTCTTTGGAATTATTCAGTTTGATACAAAGTACCTAGCTGAATAATTCTTTTTAGTCATTCACTAACCTAACCATTAGAGTTTATGTCTTTATTTCTGAAAAATTATTATTTTAAAATATTGACTCTTTCTAGTTGTTGTATGTATGTATGTATGTATGTATGTATTTATTTATTTATTTATTTATTTATTTATTTTGGTGGAACTGGGGATTGAACTCAGGCCCTTGTGCTTGTGAAGCAAGCGCTTATTTTACTGAGCTATCTCCCCAGGCCCCCCTAGTTTTTTCTTTTATCCATACTGCAGGTTTCTTTGGTCACATTTGGAGCCTATCATTGTACACACCAACTTCTTAAACTAATTTTATGTGTCTTTTGTAGGTGTCAATGTTGCATTTATAGAATTTATCCAATTCACTGATTTCTGTCTTTATCTCTGATGTTCTATTTGTTCACACCATCCACTGTTTTTCTTTTCAATAGTTACACTTTAATGATTCTTTTACAAAACATGCCTAGTTACTTTTGCCATTGTCTTTTTTTGCTCATTAAAATTTAATCATAAATATTATAGTTATTTTATATTATCTGTCTCATAAGGAAATGTAAAGTCTTTGATGTCAATTTCTGCCTTTACTTGTTTGTTTGGGTAGGCCCTGTCAGTGAAATTTACTTTTTGAGTGAGAGTTAATTTTTCACTGGGAGCTTTTACTGGAATGAGCACAATACATGGGGAATCCTGCAGCAAATCATCAAAGGTACTAGGAGTTTTCTTCTTAGCAAATTCTTTTTTTCTATTTATTCAAAGGTATCAGTTTTAATTATCCGTCTTATGAAGATCCAGTAACTTTTGCCACATTCTCACATTCTCAAGTTCATCTTTTAAAATGAGGATGTCTGGATTTCTTTTACATGCAGACGTGACTCTAGCCTGGTTAGAGTAATTACATCTCTTCTTGTAATTCATACATTCTTTCAGTGATTATCATATTAGGATTTTCTTTCATATATTGTATTCCTTAGGAGTATCTCTTAGTAATAAACTTCCATCAATTCAAATAATGCATCTCCCTTTCAGCTCTTGAGACTTGCTTTGAATTTGCAAGTTCAGCACTTAGCTATATATTGAAAAGTACTTTGCATTCTGTTCCATTGAATGAAATGAAAGAGTGGCTCATTTTTTAAGAAGGAAAATTTAATGCAATACTGTTTCCAAAACTATG
>NW_004524784.1:367033-378079 GCF_000260255.1 Octodon degus
TCACAGCATGTTGGGGATTAAACCCTGGTCCCTATGTCTGCCTAAGCAGGCCCTTTATTTCGCTGAGCTATCTGACTGGCCCTGCTATTGTCTTACTTAGAACTGTATCTTATACTTCTTTTACCTGGATCCAGTATTTAATATAAGATACATATTCTGTTGTTCTTGAAAGAGAAAACCCATATATTTAAGATATTTGTCCTTTCTCATTTGACTATGCTGCCTTTTAAGAGTATCTTAACCAAGAGCTTTGTAATCAATGATGAAAGCCACTGGCAATATAACTCAATTACAATTATACAGCCATTTTTTTTCTACCTAGAGTTCACATCCTATCTTTAACACTGTGTGATTGCAGACAAGCTTACTGTACCCAAATAGTAGCTTTTTCCATAAAAGTAGTGAAGAACATGAAAAGATATTTTAGACTAAATGTGACATTGTAGATTGAATCCAGCACACTGTGGGAGCCCTGGATACCATGAAGGGATTTTTCCTTTTACTAAATGCACTGAATAAAGACCACCTTAGCTATTTTCAACATCTCCATATTCCTGTGACAAAGGTATTATCAGTTGAAATTAACTTTATATTTTGAAAACAAAAGATACATTCACACTATTAAATAATCCCTTGGGTTAGACTGATTTACTCAGGGGCCTCCATTCTAGTTCATTTCTTGTCTAAATGATGAATGGCACTTGAAACACTACAGGGCAACATTATTTTTAGTAGGTAGTAAGACTTAATAACACAGTTTACCACCTGAAACCATGTGATCAACAACTAAACTGTGACAGCCACAAGATATGTGCTACATTTTAAAACTGGAAAATGTGAAAATGTTAAAATGCATGATGTGGAATTTAGAACCAGGGCATAGAAGTGCCATGTTTTCTATTATCTCACATCTCCTTTCATTCAGACTTTCTTTTTGTGTGTGTGTTAAAAGGGAAACATCAAGTTTAATTTAAAGAAGAAAAACACTAAGGGCCCAGGAAGATGGCTCAATGAAATAAACGATTCCCTGGCAAGCGCAAGGGCCTGAGTTCAATTCCCGGTTCCGAAAAAAACAAAAACAAAACACTAGACACTGTTAGCAAGAATGAGAGAGCAAACCAACTCCTGAAAAGGTTCAGCACCTTGGTGAATATGTATAGTAGAAAAACTAAAAGAAAAACAAAATGCTACTTAACTTGAAGTGTTACAAGGTTTTTGCAAATCAACTCATTTCATTGGTGAATAAATCCCTTGGCTATCCAGTGGTATCAGTGTGGGCAGCCTTGTCCCCTGAAAGTCTGGTGCAGTTATACAGCCCAGCATTGCCACACAGTACAAAATTTCCATTTCAGCCAACTCTTAGTGGAGGGGCAACTAGCACAACACCGCCTCCTCGGAAAAAAAAGCGTTGGGCTATTTCGTTTGTTGCTCTGTGTATCTCCTCGTATGTCTCTTCATCAGTTTCTATAGTGGTCACAGTTTCTCCCACATCTCCCAATGTCATGTTTAAATGCTGATCATAAGCGTGTGGTCTGCCTCGAAGCTCTCGGTCGGTCCCCATTTTCACACAGAGTCGCTCCTCCAGGCTGAGTCTGATGAGGTCCCCCGGCTCCTCTACAGTGCTGGTGGTGTGTTTCCTGTCCACATTGTCCGCCATCTTTCAAACCCTGCCCTTTCTTGATTTCTCTCTTTTCTTCTTCTTCCTTTTCCTTCTCTTGTCTTTATTCCTTCCTCTGTTTCTTTCTTCCCTTTTTAAAATGAAAAACCTGAATGAGATTTGATGTGTTATAATAATATATTTATTGCTGGAAGATAGTGGAATATGTTTTTACTGTAGTACAAAGTATAGTGCAAAATCTAAAGAATCTTTTGAAATACATGAGTTAAAGAGGGGAAAAACAGCACTAAAAAAGCATGACATGATTTATGACCCCCCCCCTAAAAAATGGGAAAACACACTAAATACAAGAGCTGTAGTTCCTTTTTAAAGTAGAATTTTTACGTATTGCATATTCCTAGCAAAAGTTGAAATTATTATGATCCATCATTAATTTCATTTAATTTGTACTTGAATTGGAATGTTTTAGTACCAATTACTTTCTTTCTTTCTTTTTTCATTTTATGTATTTGATATAGGGTCTCACTATGCAGCTTGGACTCATCGTGATCCTGCTGTTTTCACCCTCCCCAGCGCTGGGATTCCAGGTGCGCAAGACCATGCCAAGACTCAGTCTTCGGCTCAGCACATCCGGCGCGCAGGGCTGGCTTGACATGTGGAATCAGGGATCAAACAATGGTCCACTGCACTTGCCCAAGCAGGCACTTAGTCCACTGAGGTGTCTCGCCTGCCACAGGTTTTTCTTTTTTAATCAGATATGTTTATTACAACACTTTGCTATTTTGCTTAATTTTTTCAGTATATTTTTAAAACTCATTTTCTCATGTACATTTAAGGTATATATTATGATTTTGTAGGATACATTGATTGGGAGGGTGGGGAGAGAAAGAGAAAGGAACACTACTATATGTAGAAGATATCTGAATTTCAGTTTATAACGTCAGCTTACAGATACCCTATAATTTAGTTGGGTTCAATATATGTGTTTTATAATATAATAATATTTAATGTATTTTTGGTTTTTAAAAATCTGTGATTCTTAAACTATCTCAGAAATAATGTGAATTTTCTGTTGAGTTAAGCAGCATAAATACTTCATTTTTCACTGAGCAGTTTTAACAATTGGACCTGAAAAATCTGAGTATGTTTTAGTGACAATCACATTCCACATTATACAAACAGGATTAAATGAGCATAGGAATTAAGGCAGAACATTTCTATACAACTTATCATTTATTATACTCCCTCCCCTTTGCTTGTCCTTTGTTTTTTAATTTTTTTTCTTTCAAGAGCTAGCATGATCATAAAAGCTTAAATTGTTTAAGCATGGTGTACATAGGGCAATAAACACCCTTAGTGTGCAATAGTGCAATTACTCAAGTTAAATATTTTCTAAAGGCACTCCTCTGAAAGAGTAAATTACCTGCCTGAAGAGTCATTTGTTAGAGTTGCAGCTAGTTACCAGTGGCATCCAGCCCTAAGAAGAGATCTAACAAGCAAAGAAGAGAGAAAATAAAAAGATGCTTCCAATAATGAGCTCACCCATTTTAATGGCCTGATTTTTAGTAGCTAATACTAAGTAAAGGGTCTCTTGCTGGCTGAAAATGTTAGTGTTCTCAATGAATGAAGCTTTGTGCTTTCTTTGGATTTCCTCTGTTTTCATTTCCTTCCTGGGTCATCAAGGATCAGACGCTTTTCGATGTGACAATGGAGTCTCCTTGCCTTCTGACAATGTGTGTGACTTTACAGACCAGTGTGGGGATGGCAGTGATGAACAGCAATGTAAGTGTCCCTCTCCTTTCTCTGGTTTCCATTCTCTGTACACCTTCAAACCTGGAGCATTTGAAGCTTTGCCCAGATTCCTGGCCCTATCTGAGTTATACTTCATATGACTTTAGCATATAGTAGAAATTAAAATTTATTGCTTAATAAAGATGACTTTATACATGAAATTTACTTTAACAACAGATCACTAAAATTTTAACTGAATAGAATATATTTTAAGTTAGTTTTTACAGATTAAAAAGAATGATAAGCCGAAAAATAGTTTTAATGTTATTACTGGAGGAAAATTCAAAAGAAACTCATTAGTGCAACTGTAAAGTGTTCCGATAGAAATTATGAACTGAGCTATGAATTTCATGTGGAAATACCTGGAATGAATTTTAGCTTAAGTTTGTAGATCTTATTTTTATTTACAGGATGCTACTCTCAAACTAGCTGGTACTGACTTAGTGGAAACAGCACACACTACAGAGTGCAGGACCTACTTTTGAATCCAAGGTGCATTAGTTCAAGACAGTTGTGTTATCTTGAACTTCCATTTTTAAAGTAAAAATCATTAAGTAAAACTAACTCTCATGGGTTAAAAAATGCCCAGTCTGGAATGTCAACTTGTTACCTGGAATACCATTAATCAACAGGATACAATTTACTAAAAGAGGACGTGCATGATAGCTCATAGGTCTCTGCAGCTTTCACTGTGCAATGAAATCTAGAGGGGACACTACCTGTCAGCAACGGAGGCTAGAGTCATTCCTGTGTACAATCACGCTGATAAACATTTGCCTACAACTACTATTGCTCTGTTGTTGGCCCATGCTTCTACTGACTCAGGTCTCTGGAGGCTAGATCTATTCTTTCTACTCTATCATTCTATTTTAGTAGGTCACATTACTCAAACCTGTGTTGTCTAATTTTTATTCAGGTAAAATATCTATAGGTATTTACAGAATTCTTCATTTTCTGCTACAAAAAATAAGACTCCCTAATTGATGTTGTTAGTGTTTTCTTTTTTTACACATTTAATCATCACTCTTTGTCTTGCTTTTCAAAACCAGAAGTTACTGAAAATTAATCTTCTCTGTAGAAGGAAACAGACAGAGGATTTTTCTGCCATAGTTCAGGAAGGCTATCACGCTATTCATGCTTAGTGGCTATTAAATGCACCACACAGCCAAGGACAAGGATTCATTTGTATTTGTCTAATTTACCAGAGAGGTAAGTGTTAGCATGTTACCTGTTGCTGCAGCCTTTCTCAGAAAGCCCCTACTGCTCCTCTGTGAGCAGCAAAGAGGAACCACTTGGGTGGTTTGGCAAGAGGTGGAGAGTCCCTTCCATTATTAACATCTATGAAGCTCCTCTTAACACGCTGGCTTCAATAACATACACAGTCTTGCTTCAGGGAAAAGGTTAATGTGGAGAAGGAAAAAGCTGCTGAGAGGGAAAGGTCTCTGCTGCATGAAAAATTCTAATAACTCAGCCCGGAGGAAGGCAAAGGCACAGATCTGTCGAATAAACACATTTCATTTTAAATGTTACATTGGGAGGTCACCTTTGGCTTTTTCGCTTTTCATTTTCATTTCTGAGAAGTTTTCACTTTGGTATTTTATTTAACATGTGGGGAAGTACCTGTAGATAAAGTGGAGAATCACTTTAAATGATGAATTTCTTTTGTGTGCAGCACTCGGGAGGAATGCAATGCCAGAACAGTAATGGACAGGCAGTTTCTTCCATGAAAAATTGTGACGCTAACTTACAGCCTAAACTTTTTTTTGTTTAAAAAAAAAAAAACCCACCTAACTTTGTAATGATGCTAACATACCTGAACTTTGAGAAAAAAATCAATCCATCCACTTTAACATCCGGTGATCTTTAAAGAAACAGATTAACATCTAAGACTTCTTGGTAAAATTGGTTTGTTGATGTTGAATTTTTGATACAACTAACACTATTAGATTTTTAAAAGAGGTTCTTATTTTTAAATGATGGGTTAAATGAATAAGGGAATAATAACCTGTTATTTTTAACTCATGGCCTTCTTAAGATATGAAGTAACACAAATTTTGATTTCCTTTTTATTAACTCCACTGACATCTTTAACCAGGAAAATATATTGTGATACTATCTTTGTATTTTTAAAAAATCATGTTAAAAACGTTGGATTGTTGGTTTCTATGCTGATCCATAGTGATTGATTTTCCTCATTATCTTCTTTGATTTTATCAATTTTTATTGTTATTTGTAATGGGAAATCATAATTTTTACATTTGGGGGCATACACTGAAGTTATGAATATAAAATATACAATTATTAAATCAAGAAAGTCAACATCTATTACTTCTTATTTATTTCTGATAAGACATCTGGAATTCACTCTTTGTTCTCCTTGTCTTTTTGAAATACACCCTGTCTTAGTTACTTTTCTTGTTGCTGAGACAAAATACTTGACATCCAGAGTTAAAGGGGAAGATGATCATGTGGCTTACAATCTATAAAGGCTTCAGTTCACAATCGGCTGGCTACAAGGCAAGTAGCCGTGGCAGATGAGGACCATAGAAGGGAAACATTCACAGTGGGCAGAACGTAGCAAAGCAGCAAGTGAAGGAAGCAAGCCAAGACTCTTTCTGTCCCTAGGGCAGGTGTAGCGCTCACACCTTTAATCATAGCAAGAGCTATCTATGCCAGAGCAATCAGTGGACTAATTTACCGATCACACACCCTTAATCCCAGCATCACACATTGTAGATTCAGTCACCTCTGCAAAAGCCCCAGGACTGCATGAGGCTTTGGGGAGATATCTAGACACAAACCACAATGCATATTATTGACTGTAGTTCCTCTACTATGCAGTGGATCACAGAGGTTATTCCTTCTGTTTATCTGAAACTTTGCAACTTTTCACAACTAACTTCTCATCTTGTCCCCAGCCTCTAGTAACCATCATTCTACCATCTAACAGTTCAGCTGTTTTAGACTCCACATATGAGTGACACTGAAGTATTTATCTTTCTGTTTAACATATTCACTTAGCATAATGTGCTTCAGGTATATCTATGTAATTGTGTAAAAATGGAATAAAGTGCTATGCATATGAGTATGTATATTGCATTTAAAAATAATCCATTCACTGATGAAAATTTAGATTATTTATCTTAGTAATTGTGTATGATGCTATTATAAACATGGGAGCAAGGATAGCCTTTCAATACATTGATTTCATTTACAGTAGGGAATGACTGTACCATACAATAGTTCTATTTTTAAATTTTTGAGGAATTTCCAGACTGATTTTAAAATTTGTTACACTAATTTACATTCACATTAGTAATGTACAACTATTCTGTTTCCTCTGTGTTCTTGCCAGTGTGTATCTTTTACCCCTTTTTAGCAATCATTTGACTAGGTATGATGTCATGTCTCATTATGGTCTTATTTTACATTTCCCTAAAGATTAGTGATTTTTCCATTTACCAGTTGGCCATTTGTATGTCTTCTTTTGAGTAATATCTACTCTAGTCATTTGCCCATCTTAAGACTGGATTACATCAGAATGTTTTAATTATTGAGTTGTTTGATTTTCTGACGTATTTAGACACCAACTTCTTTTCTAATGCATAGGTTGCAATTTTCTCCCAGTCTGTGAATTTTTTTTTTCTTTTTGAATTGTTTCCTTTATGGGGCAAAAGTTTTTTAGTTTATTGCAAGTGTATTTGTCTAGTTTTGCTTTCATTTCTCATACTCTTGGGGCCATATCCAGAAAACTCTCTTTATTACTTTCTTCCACCTTCTACTTTGGTCTTCTTTTTATAGTTCCTTGAGGTATTTCAGAACATTTGAAATAGTTTTTTATATTGGTATTCATCATTATGAATTTCCCTCTTAGGACTGCTTTTCTACATCTGATAGGTTCTAGTATATCGTGTTTTCATTTTTCATTTGTTTCAAGGTATGTTTGTTATTTCCTTTTTGATGTCTTCCGTGACCTACTGACAAATTTAATTTGAAGCCATTTGTGAATTTTTCAAGATCTCTGCTGTTACCTATTTCTACTTGCACACTGTTGTTATCTGAAAAGGTACTTGATGTGTTTTTAATCCACTTACATTTGATAAGATTTGTTTTGGGGCAAATATATGATCTGTCCTGGAGAGTGCTCTATGTGCACTTGGATTTCTTATGACATTTGGGTCTTTACTTTGGTTCTTGCGTATTTGAAAAAGCAGTCATTTCTTTCTTACAAAAAATAATTTTATTGAGAAACAAATAGCAATGAGATTCAAAACAGGTTAGTAGGACAGTTTCAATAAGTAATACATTGCAAATTGTTGTCTTTGTAGTGGTTATTCATAGTACAAGATGCAGACATGATATCCTGTACACAAACACTATTAGAATAAATCTTTCTATTCAATGAATTAAGAGAAAGTAGCTATATATGTATACTATTTTGAATATACAGATACAAAATGATCCTTCATTTGTATCCCCTTTTATGTTTAGTTTTGTCAGAGATGTGTGTTCCACTGCCATTTAAATATTATAGGTGCATGAATTCAGCAAAATAATCCAATATAGTCCAGTAGTCCATAATAGTAGTATGTTATCCATAGGACTGGCAATGCCAGAAGTTGTTGACTTGAGCCTTTTATAGCTCAGCCTATTAATATGGCTTTATTTTTTATACTTCTTTTTTATACTTTTCTACTTGATGATTAAGAGCAAGAGGTAAGACCTATACAAGAAATGTAATTTTTATATCTGAAAAGGTCAGTTAAATCCCCTCAGGATACCCTGAAACCATGTACTACAGATTGGAGATCCTTTGTCAGTGTCAGCCATGTGGATGAGTCATGGCCATTGCTTGACCAACGTGCTCTCTGTGAAAGCCTGAGAGAATGTTTTCTCTCCATGTGACTCCCTTTAGGCACACTCTACATCGTCGGTCACTTTCCTCTGTGGCCCTATAATCTCCTTGATCAGAAAATTCAGGACACTACTGAGTTACTGAATGTTACAATACAGGTTCTTCTATGTCTTGAGTCCTCACTGACCATTTCTTCTTGCCTTTGCAAGTGTTTCTTGTTGGTGCTAGCCCTAAGATTCTGATGCTGAGCCTGGTTATCCTGACCTTGGTGTTGACTTCTGTAGTTGGACTGGTTTGCAGCCTGCACACTGAGGTTAAGTGGAACTTCTGGCCCTGTTCTGTGGTTCTTTGAGTCTACTGGTTTCACTCTCTCAGGTTAGTTGCTGAGTGGCTGAGTGCTCTGCTATCATCTTTTTTAAAAAATCATCTTTGATAGAACAACATGTCAGGTTGTCTTTGCTGGCTAGGCACAACTGTGGACTGTCCTGTGGAAGGTTTTTTTTCAGAACCGGGGATTAAACTCAGGCCCTTGTGCTTGCTAGGGAAGCGCTTATTCTGAGTCATCTCCCTGGCCCCTGGAAGGTTTTTTTTCTTGGAGTTGGAAAGAGCCAGGTGTTGAGCAATGAGACTACCTGATGTCTCTGGGATTTCTGTGTGGCCCCCTGGTATAGGCAAGGCCAGAGGCTATGCTCCACAATTAGGTATAGACTTGGGTTTGCCTCCCAGGTATTAAGACTTGTTGCAGTTGCTGGTTGGCTGTGGCAGATGTCCAAGACTGGATGAAAACCCTGACAAGGTACTGAAACCTAGCCAAGCTAAAGACTGTGCTTCCTGCAGAACAAGGCTGTTAGCTAAACTCACTAATGTACAGTTTGTGAGCCTGCATGCAGAGCAATGTATCTGTATACTGGTCACTGTGAGCCTCACCCTTGTTCTTGTTCTTTGTTTCTGATTGACCCCAGATGAGTTAGTCTTGATGAAATTCCAGCACTTTCTCCTCCTCTTCCCCTTCCCCCTCCTTTTCCCTCCCCACTACTTGCTGTTCTCCTCCTCCGCCTCTTTCTTCTTCTTCCTTTTTTGATGCAATGTTGGGGATCAAAACCAGGATCTTGCACCTGCTAAAAAATGCTCCATCACTGAGCTATGTTCACAGTCCCTTCAGCCCTTTCCATGAAGAGTCTCAGAATGGTGGGGAAGTGGGGAGTCTTCTTCCCACTAGGTGTGGCATTATGCTCTCTTGAGTTAGCAGCAAACCAATAAAAGAGAAATCGATCCTTGAATATGTTTCAACCTTACTCCCAAGTTCTGAGCTCTTTGTAAAGGTATTCTTTGTGGATAGTTGTTTTTTGGGTGTCTGTGAAGGGAAGTGAAAGTGGAAAGCTCTTATTCCAAGGTCTCGCTAACATGTTCCCATGCTTCCATTTGTATTTGTATTTATTTAATTTAATACTAGATTCACTTTATTGCGTGAAAAGATAGACTAATTTCTCATTTAGGAATTAGTCCAAATTATTTGATATATGGAGCTTTTACTTTGCTTTATGTTTACTTAACAATATATGGAGTAGAATTATTTTTGCTGTTGTTATTTAAGTTCAAATCCACCAGATTATATCCCATGTAATGGATTCCCCTCATTGGTATATGATCAGTTACTTAAAATTCTAGAAAATATGATCAAAAGTTATGATCACTAAAGGATAACTAAACATAACCTAGAACTAAATACAATCACTAGATATAATCTAGAAAAAGATGATCACTTTTGTGTATCTGAAATTGGAATTAATTAGCTTAACTTACTACGATTCCAAAGGGAACCTAGCTTACTATTATTCTCCTTTAGAGCCTAAGTTACTATGATTAGAAAAAATAAATTCAGTTCATCTGACATTTTTCTCCCCTACCACATGTTATGCTCAAGAATGTTTCTATTCATTCCAGAACCCTATATGTTTATGTGGAATATCCATTTTGTATACACATTAGGAGTCTTTTTTGTGTTTATGGTTTGATGAGATATAGTATAAAATGTTTTCTCTTTTGAGATAAGATCTTACTATGTAGTTCAGGCTGCCTCTAAACTCACTATGTAGCCCAGGCTGGTCTCAAACTTGTAGCTGTTCACCTGCCTCAGTCTCCCGAGTACTGGGATTGCAGGCGTGTGCCGCCACACTCTGGTTTATATTATAAAGTTTTGAGGTTATACCTAATTTTTTTTTAATTTAGAGCAATTATTTTAACAATGTGTCTATATAAATGTAAACTTATATGTGAAATTTGAGAATTACTTTAGAAATGCATTTTTAAAACCTGAGAGGTGAGAGGTGATAATATTTAACCAGATGGTGTTAAGTAATGCAAGCAATATTTCTTTCATAGGATGACATAAAGAACAACTACCTTTAAAAGTTACTGGCCCATTGAAGAATTTGAAGCTAAAGTAGTAAAAAAATGAAATGTGAAATTTCATATGTGCTCCTCATAGTATGCCATTGAGTGCAAAATGTTTTATGAACAATTTTTTAAACATTTTATTTTTATTATTATTATTTTTTTATTTTTTGCAGTACCAGAAATTGAACTCAGGACCCTGTGTTTGCCAGGCAAGCACTTATTCTACAGAGCTATCTCCCTGACCCCATTTTATGAACAATTTTTTAAAATTAAAAATTCTATTGATTATAACATTAGATGTTTACCAGTTCACAATTCACAATGCTGGAAGAAGCACATGGACTAACTGGGGGACTCAGTCAATCTCTAGGACAACAGAAATATA
>NW_004524784.1:378789-380822 GCF_000260255.1 Octodon degus
TATCATTTATTTTATTTTATTTTATTTTATTTTATTTTATTTTATTTTATTTTATTTTATTTTTCAGTGTTTTAGGGAAGGGTCTACAGGGTCTTTAGGGTCTCACTACTAGATCGGACTTGTAGTGATTCTCCTGTTTACAGCCTCCCAAATACTGAAATTACAGGTTCATGCCACCAGGTCCAGTCTCAATCGCTGTCTCAGCATACCCTGAGGGCAGGGTGGGCAGGGCAGGCACGGCAGGCACGGGGATTGAACCCCTGGCTCTCAAGCCTCTTGCAGGCACTTTAATCTGCTGAGCTATTTGGCTGGCCCTTGTGGTCACAATCATCATACAATTCTTTGACTGTGTTCAACAAATGAGTGTGATATAATTTCATGAGACAAATTTCCTAACCTGTTTTATACAACTAAAATTTCACAAAAATAGCAAAATGTTAAAAATAAAACCATAATCTTTATTATACTTCATAATAAGCTTAGGAAAGTCAAGCAAAATTTCTCATTTTAATGTACAATAACTCTGCAAAATATGTTTAATAGATATTGATGAAAAATAAGGGGATGGGAAATTTTTATATGAAAATTAAAATAACTAAGTAAAAACAACCATTAAGTTAGAATATTTTAATTAAAAGTTTTAGTATTTCAAAATCATTATAAATAAGATGAAAAAAGAAAAACTTTGAAATATACATTGCTAATAATTCTGTCCAAGTCAAGAAATTTTTTTAGAAAATATGCATTCTGTCTTAGAAATAAGGATATAAATTCCCTAAAGGAAGCTTCTTCACAAACAAAATATTACATGTAATGAAATGATCAATTTCATCATTAATCATGAATCAGATAAAAGCAAAAACTTTGAAAATAATATTTTATGTGACATAAAAATAAATAATGTAAAAATCTTCACTGATGGGACAGCTATGAGACATTAACATGAGCATATGCTACAGATAGTGGCTTTATAATAGTTCCTTTTTGAATATTATTTTTGATATAAATAAGGATTTAAAAATGTTCATGTACTCTGAATAGTCATTTCATTTTTTGACACTTATTTTAAAGGACAATTTAAAAGATTTTCTTTAAATATTATTGTACCCTCATAACATTATTGAATATGATAGAATTGGAAAACTAATTTTTTGTTATTAGGTTAATGTTTAAGTAAATTATAGTATATCTATGATATGGACATCTGTGAAGCCATTTGTCATTTTTTATGCTATTTAAAAGTGGGAAAAGACACAATATTTTTATAGGAAAATCTTGATTATGATCAGTAAAACTGCATACAAAATTATAGATTGAATACTCTAGTGTTGGGCTTACTTTTGAGTTTTCTTTTCATGTATTTTTTTCATTTGAAATAAGCATCGTTTTATAGTCAGAGTAAAAGATGTTTAAATTGCCTAAGAAATCCATTGTGTTTATTCCAGAAACAAGAATAAGTTAATACATATGTTGGCCATATGGCAAGATTCCTATTTCTTCTTTCTCCATTTCTCTCAAGTCTAATGAAGAAATGATTTATTTTTCTATTTGTTACAGATGTCATTTGATAATCAGAGTGTAGATGTGGAGCATTTGCTAGTAAAATAAGATATCAAAGTTACATTAGCAAAAGCAGTTAATGTCAACAAAAACCTGTTCACATAGCCAGTAAATCCCATTGACTTCCAGTCTATTTGTATTCAGGTCCTTGCAGCTGTCTCTTCCCATCACCTCTCCCAAGGAGTAAAGGAGAAAGGGCATGTTACTTTATTTTAGAGCAAACTCCGTGGGTCCCTCTGTCACATGTGTGTGCCCACTGGCATCCACAGCTTCCCATGTTGGAGAGCCTCCAGCCCGTGCAGTGGTTGTCATGGGCAGCTGTCCTCCCACAGTAGGGGCAACATCCCACGGACCGCTGTGCTGGGGCTTCTTAATGTATGGCAGCTCACCTGCGGCCTCAAGCTCATCTCCCTGGTCTAGAAGTTGTTTGATCATGGCATGGGCAATTCCTTTTCAGTGTGACTCCTGGAGGC
>NW_004524784.1:380945-385494 GCF_000260255.1 Octodon degus
CTGCCTGTCTGCCCGTCTCTCTCTCTCTCTCTCTCTCTCTCTCTCTCTCTCTCTCTCTCTCTCTGGCTCTCTGGATCTCTCTGTCTGTCAGTCTGGCTCTCTCTGTCTCTGTCTCTCTGTGTCTGTGTCTGTCTCTCTCTCTGTCTCTCTCTCTCTCTCTCTGTCTCTCTCTCTCTCTCCCCCTCCCTCCCTCCCTCCCCCTCTCCCTCCCTCTCTTTCCTTTTCATCCCCTCTTTCCATTTAATGTTTTTTTACAGAATCTCACTATGTGGCCTCCCCAGTGCTGGATTACAGGTGTGTGCCACCATGCCTGGTCACATTGACCAGTTTAACCCACCCTGGGGACAGGGCTAGTGTGGCATGTGGTACTGAGGTTCGAACTGCAGTCCCTGTGCTTGCCTAAGCTTGCCTAAGCAGGTGCTTTAGTTGGCTGAGCTATCTCGCCGGCCTCTTCCTCCTCTTTTAAACCAGCTCTTCAGCACCCCACCCCACACCAGCCTTCTAGGAATGAGATCCTCTTGCTTTCCAGTGAGTATTTTCCAATTCTAATCCTGTAACATTAAGCCAATGTCCTGCATTCTCCAGTTTCTCTCCGCTTTAGTTATTTAACAACCAAATTCTGGTGAAAATTGAGCACTGTTACTTCTTACCTTCCAGTTATAGTGGTTCTAACTTTCCTAGCAACAATAATCCCTGTGGGAGGATACTGGCAGGTGAAGAATAATATATTTATTTACTAAGATTTCAATTGGTCTTCCCTGAATATTTTGAGTGTGGGGCAGGTTTCTGTGATACACAAGATGGATGTGGTACCATTGCTGATGAGTTTGCTCAAAAGAAGTAGGGACATGTGGGAGAGTGAGGGAGAAAGGACCAATAGGACAAACAGAGGGTGGGACTTGAAGGAGAGTGAGGGAGACAAGGCCAATAGGACAGGTATAGAGTGGACCTTGAAGATGAGTGAAGGAGAAAGGGCCAATAGAGGGTAGTCCTGGAAGGAGAGTGAGGGAGAAAGGGCTAATAGGACCAATAGAGAGTGGGCTTAGTTGGCAGAAAGGTCAGTTGATGAGAAAAGTGTGGTACTACATGTAGCATCTTCTCATATCTCATGAACAGTCTGTTTTGACAACAATGTCACTGAATCTTCAAATTCTTTCAGAAATCACGGCAGAACCACAAAGGTGACCAGGATAGAGAGGGGGTGTCTGAACTGGGAACTTATTGCTTGGAAATCCCACCACTGCTTCTGCTTCCAGGACCACAAACCACTAGGGAAGGCAGGCCCAAAGAAATCACATTGCTTTTTTGCTGGATGAAACATTGTATAATCCCTTATTCTTAGATTCCAGTTTTTAAAATGACCAGAGGATTATAGGTTGCAAACCAAAAATATCTAAAATATTCACAGAAAACACCTCACATTCTTAGTCTGTCTTTGCTTCTGTGTATCTTTTGATCTTTTATATAATTTCATGCCGCAGTTTAAGCATACGAAATGGGTAGTTCCAACAAATAGCAAAGTATCTTTTATGGTTGTTCAATGCTCAGAACCATTATGATCATTTTACACAAAGAAGTCTATAGATCTTCTGGACTATTGAGATGTATGTCATAATCTTAAAATTACTGTATTATGGGATAGTGAATTCTTTAAGCTCTTCTAATTCAGCAAGCTCAGGTTATCTGTGTAAAGGAGGTAAGGTCTTAGTCGTGGGTGTCAGTGGCCTGAGATATGCAGCTGTCTATGGATCATTCAAAACATATGCTTCGGCCAGCACTATGTTCGAAATCGGAGTAAACACAGACCTCAAAATAGTGCTTAAAAACCTACTTTTCATGCACTGAACAACTTTAGAGAATATTGTAAAATAAATTCCCAGGACAGAATGACCTATTCATTATTGATGTCAGGATATGTACATAAAAATCTCCCAAACTGTGTTTCCTTACAATGGCACCTAAATCTTTGAATTTTTTTTTCATCTATTTATGGTTTATTGTTGTCCCAAAGAATTCTAGATTTGGTGTACATGAACTATACAAATGGGCAGATACATGTGTTGAGGTCAAGTGGAATTAGAGGTAACTATAGAGAAGAAGTAGAACACCATGGGAAAGTGGGCAGTGGTATGTGGTTTTACAAACGTCAAGACAGAACAAAGCCTGAGCTGTCACACTGCACACTGAAATCAATGGATATGAGGAAAGGCCCTGGGATATACCTAGGAATGACCAAAGGATGCCACATCAGGAGGAGGTAGTATACTTATGGTGAGGGAGTTGAGAACATTGGGTTCCCAAGATGAAGGCTTTGAATATTTTAACAGATTATACCTCTTTGTATGTAAAGGAAATGAACTAATGAACACCTTGTTGAAATTTCTGATGAAGGAGAACCTAAAATTGTTCAGAGAGTGAGAGATAAAATGAAAATGACAGATTCTTACTTTGGCTAATAGTAAGTAGTATATCTAGTATATTGTCATTTATTTTAGTTAAAATATGTTTAACAAAATATTTATTCTATTTTTTTCTCATTGCTTCAACACTGTTTTTCTTAAAAGAGAACTGATTTAAATCCTGTGCCTATGTATGAACTTATATTATAAAGATGTAATTTGACCTGGGGCATGGTCTTATCTGTGAAAGATGTGTGTCTGTTAGGCTCCTTTATTTGGAAAAGTCTTCATAAAATGTTTTTCCTGTCAAATAACGCTATTAGAAACTTTTCACACTTGGCAATTGCTGGATGGCATCAATGCTGATATAGATAGTTGTTTACTATAAATAATTTTCTTGAACATATTTTGACATCAAGAATTATCTCAGGTAAGAAATGTTTTCATTCATAATGGGTAGTGAAAATATGAAAGAAAAGATGAACCCTTTGCAATGAGGGTGGTTCTTTCATCTGAGTATGACTTCATGAAAAAGCCGCAATACTGCTTGCCTTTAAAAATCTGAAAGCCTCCAACCAAAGAAATGCTTTCAGTGCAGCCTGAAAATTAGCTTCAAAGTGATTTTTTTTCTGCCAGAGAAATACTAGAGCTTTGCTGTAATTTTATGTTGTCCTATCCTTCAGGATAACTTATTGTAATTCCCAAAAAGATGTCTTACAGTAAATAGGCCAAACTTAATAGGGACACAGAACCTGGTCAGATTATTTTTGTTTAAGGCAAAACTAAGAGGGAAAAAAGGGGGAAAAATGCTAAGCATGTCTGCATGAAATGATAACATACTTTCTGAGCTACAAACATTTTATACAGTATTTTAAAGAAAAATATAAAAAGAGAAACATCATTTCCATTAAGGCAAGGAGATTACATAGTTCTATTTCTAGAAGTCTGATTGATACTTATGAGTGAGTTAATACTAAATAACACTGAATGATCACGGGTTCAAGGACTGACTGAATAAAAAACTATCAGCCACACTACTGTCTTCCACCCTGGAACTGGATGAAGCTACTCAATTTTCCCAAGTACAATCACAAATTGGTACCGGACTGCTTTGAAACTCATCAAATGTAGTAACACATATGTTTTAAAACAAATATTTTGTGCTGGTGCTGCTCGTATGCTTGATATTCTACACACAAGCTAGAATTTACAGTGTCGATTGCCTCGGTGACACTACTCTCTCCAGCCAAAATAGTTTGCTTGGTACACCTTGTGTCTGGGCCTCCTTGTATCTCCCACAATCAATTAAGGACAAGTATCAAGGTGTTTTCCTGTAGTTGTTTCTTGTTTTGTTGCTCGACTATATAAAGCTACATCACCAAGAAAGGTATCTGCTGTGAGAATTCCCTTTGAAAATTTCAAAGACACCTGACAACATCAAAGGGTGAACTGTTTACTCCACAAGCAAAATGTTTTCAGAAGCAGGATGTGTGCGTACATAGGACTACCTTGGTGCACATCATTCCTTGGACCTCTTTATGTTTGTGTGTGTTTGGGGCTAGATCTGAAATGTTGCCTCATGTGTCCACAGATGTGGCTTTCAGAGGCCACTGGGTCATTGTGGAGGCACTATACTCATTGGTTGTTTAACCTATTGACGACTTCCTAGTTGCATATGTTGTTGAATATTGGGGCCTGTCTGGAAGAGACATGTCACTGCAGTTGTGATCTGAATGAGTGTAACTTTTTGGAGATTTTATTTAATTAGGCAATACAATTAGACATGCCTGTAGTACATATTTACATTCTTGTGTGGAGTTGGTACATGTAAACAACACATTTTAATTCTTTTTCCCTCTTCTCCTTCCCTGAATTCATTTCACACTTAAGAAAGATCTATTTCCACATGTCTTATTATCTGTGTTTTATTTTTCTCTTTAGTTATACTCTGAGTTTCTCATATATGAGAAACCATGTGATATTTAAGCTAACATGTCTGGTTTGCTTTGTTTAGCTTTATGGGCTTAAGCTGCATCCATCTTCTTTCATGGGAGGGCAGTATCCCCTTGTGTGTCAGACCATATTTTCTTTATCCATCCATCTGTTTATGAACATAGAGGCCACTTCCAAGATTTGGCCATTATGAATTG
>NW_004524784.1:389762-391179 GCF_000260255.1 Octodon degus
CTGGATCATCTCACTCCCCGGGCCTGCACTCTGGGCCTATTCAGCATCCCACGGCCCAGGTCATCTCACTCACCACCGGGCCTGCACTTTGGGTCTATTCAGGATCCGGAGGGTCCCGGTCATCTCACTCACTCTACAGATCTGCACTCTGGGTCTGTTCCTCTAGTTTTAGTTTTCTGAGGACTCCCCGCACTGATTTCCACAATGGTGTCTTGTTTACGTCCTGACAACATGGCCGTGTGCATTCTTGTACTGGTGGATCCTCTCCCTCTGCTTCTGGCCGGCCACCATGAGTGAACAGCTGTCCTTGGCCAGTTCCCTGCACAAGGCTGATTCTGCCTTGGGGGCAGCCGACTTCCGACTGAGCCCAGGGGAGGCCAGGAGCCGAGTGCAGCTCTCCCACTTGAGGGGGAGGGTGTGATATTTGGCCCAGTGATGGGAATGTGACGGGTCTGGGGGAAACATCATTTCTGCGTGCACGTGTTGAAACCCTAGGCCTGGTTAGGAACCCCGAGAGAAGGCTTGCATTTTGTGATGAAAGTTAACAAATTTACACTAGGATCATTCGTCAGAGTTATTAAATAAATATTTATCAATGGAATGCGAATGGAATAGAATAGAATAGAATAGAATAGAATAGAATATTTTCTACTCTCCAGATTAATTGCCACTTTCTAGAACATTATTTTCAACATTCTTGATTGAATTTGGAAGACAGTCTCTCTTTTAAGAGGAATGGAAATGTATTTAGGAAGAAATGTACAGTAGGAGTTGATATATTCATGAATTGGTTTGTTAATGGAAAATTTATCTGTGCAAAAGCTATAACTTTGAATTCAGGGCCTTGGATTCATCTTTATAGAAATTACTGAGAAGCCATTAGATCTTCTGGCAAAGCTGCTACTCTGAAACAGTGAGTTGTATGTAAACAGCTAACTGCATGTATGGTACTTGAGTGACTACAAAATGGAGCAAATGCCATAACTTAATATCTCTGGAGAAATCAGAAATGTACAAGACCAGGCAACCTCTTTTGAAGGTTGCTGAGAATGTTAAAAGTCCAACGTGGTTTGGTAATTTTTTCCCAATAAAATGGGTCTCATCAATGATAGAGTGCTTGCCAAAGATTATTTTAGTGACTTGAATACAACTTAGTATTGGTCAGTTCAGGTAGGAGGTGTTAATTCCATTTTCTACTTCTTTTCTGAGGCTTTTTCCTGAAGATCTAATGGAAAGAGCTAAAATTCTCACTCTTGGGAAAAAGTATAGGGGAAAAGCTTCATCATATCATACTTAGTTTTTTAATGTACAAGATAAAGGACAGAAAATGGAAAAGCTAAATAAACAGGAATATTGCATTGAAATGTAAATAAATAGAGGGCCGGGGAGATGGCTCAGTGGAATAAGCACTTCCCTG
>NW_004524784.1:391619-392628 GCF_000260255.1 Octodon degus
TTGTTGATGAAGATGTGGAGAGACTGGACATATACTTTGCTGATGGGAAATATAAAATGTTAGAGCTACATTGCTAAACAGATGACAATTCTTTAAAAAATTAGAATTACGATGTTATTGAACAATTTTTTATGGGTATACCCCAAAATAAATGCTAGTAGAAAATTGAAAGGTATGTACTCAGTCATGTCCATAAGTAGTGTTATTTATCTCAACTCAAAGCTAAAAATACCTAAGTGTCCATGGATACACATGTGCAGGATATATATTCTTACAGACATATACTTACACATACACATATACATGCACGTACACATATCTTATTTTGCCTCAGAAATGAAGGGAATGCTGATATATTCTAAAACATAGGTCAGCCTTGAAGACATGATAGTAAGTGAGACAACCACATCATACTAGAGCAAACCCTGATGCTTCTACTTATGTGATTGCCAGGAGTAGTTAAATTCATTGACACCAAAGCTAGAAAATAGGTTACAGAGATTTGGGGTAGGAAGGAATGAGGAAATAATTTCTAACAGGTAAAAAGTTTCATCTTGGGGACAAGAACCTATGCCTAAAAGTGGTGAAGATTATAATTTTACGTAATGTGTGTGACTTTCATGTACAAAAACCTTAAGATTTATTGTTATGGAAAAACAACTGTTCCTCATTGAACTTTAAGGAAAGAGATACGTGCATTATTATTTTGGGCCCTGGCAAAACTGAAATAAATGTACTTTGATTTCAATGTTTTCTGCTTCATGCCTCCCATTTCTCTATCTTTTCCTATTTCTTACATCATGCACTACTTCTTAAGAGCTTTATGTTGTACTCACTCCCCCAGACCATAGTTTCTTGAGTTCTTCTTATCTGAGTTTATCTGGGTTCTGATTATCTGAGTTTCTTTTCTCTTTTTCTTTTTGTTTTTTGAAACAGGGCTTCACTGTGCAATTCAGGTTGGCCTTGAACTCACTTTGTAGCCCATACTGGACTCAAACTCACAGCAATC
>NW_004524784.1:399317-410325 GCF_000260255.1 Octodon degus
AAAGGAAAAGAAAAAATACAAGGAAGAAATGAAAATAAAGCTTTTGAAAGTGAGGAGAGGAAAAAGGATTGAAGTGAGGGGAGGGGATCAGGAACAATAGAATCATGAAATGTCATGTAGAGATATAAACTTCCTCTAATCAAAGTGATAATTATGTATATCTAACATGTACCAATAGAATTAAATTTCAAAATTCTATTTTCTAAATGTGACCTTTCTAAATCAGCTTTCAATTTTCATGATGAAGTAAATGCCCTAGAGTATTTTTATGAAATAATATTTTATCAGAAAATACGATTAAATAAAAATTGTGTTAATATGACTGGGCTGCTTAGGCACTGGGCTGCCAGGGCCTTTACTTCTATTATGACTAATGCAAAGAAGCAGGGGACATAGAAGAGTGAGTCTGATGTTAGGGATCTGCCATTTGAGATTCTGTACAATGCTCCAGGGTTTGTTTTTGAGAACTGTCTTACATCACACTCATTAAGTCACAAATAGTATTTTTTTAATTGGAAAAGTCTGCGATGCTTATGTGATTAAAAAAATAAATGCTGTATGAAAAAACACTATTTGAAAGAATAAAAAAAAGACTAATGCAACTCTCTGGAGAAAAGAAGAGCCTAAAGGCATTGTTTAAAGGCAATATCCATAGTTGCAAACTTGACAACTAAGGTGGGGAGTGATTTGCTTTTGAGAGCATCTATTTTCACAATGTGACATTTGCAGATGGAGGATAATGGAATAAAACATGCATGGTTGGTTATGGGGAACAACAAGGTGATGAAATCCTCCACTTCTTCCAAGCTTCTAAAGTCAATTGTATTCAAGAAAAAAAAAAGAAGGCCAGAAATGCCTCTGTTTTGAAAAAGGCATTGCTTTTCCCCAAAACTGAGATTCAGCCAGAAAGGGCTTCATTCCAGCAGGTTAGCCTATGTATGGCAGCTAGAGGATCATCTTCGGTTTGTCTCCTACATCTAAAATTCTGATATAATAGGGTGGTAGGAAGATCAATGTTGTGTTGAAAATGAAACTTTAATGGTATTTTCTTATTTTCCATGGTGCCTACCAGTTTTAAAGTATTGTTACTCACTACTGTCATAAGATCCCCACTTGTAGAAGATTAGTCTGAACTCATAAGTTAAAAGAAGGTCTTGTTATGGTTGAATAGTGTGGTGAAGGCACCCAAGTTACAAACGTCCAAATCAGGACTAGGTCCTCCGTCACCTAGCCCCGTGTGACTTCCTTTCTCTTTGAACATAGTTTTTTCTGCATGGAAATTTATGAAAATGTCACATGTGGCCAATCTTTGAATCAATAAGAATTGTGAAAAATAATTCTTGTGTTCATCTGTGTTTGTCATTTGTTGCTCACCTTTCTTTTTCTATTATTGTCTTATTTCTGAAGAAGGCAATAGGAGACAGTGAAAACTAATGTCATTCTTGCTTTCTCATTAGGCTCCAACTATGAAAGGTGTGACTTTGAGGATGGGTTCTGTGGAATGGAGCAAGATCAAAGCCTGCAACGTGGTTGGACAAAGAGAAATGGGATGACTGGTCTGTCACCTCCATTTCATGATCACAATGGCAATGTGTCTGGTAAGTGTTCACAGGTTCTTTCCTTTTTCCGTTCTGTAATTTTTTAAATCATTCCTTACATTTTTCTGTACCAAGTATTGGATTAGGGAAGTAGAATCTTATCTGATATGTACATATTAATAAATGGAATATCTACTTTTATGTATTATTTAAACACTTTTTTCAAATATTAAAGGTTTTAAATATCACATTACATTGTCATAATTGCATTCCTTGGACCCCAACAGGTCTAGCTGGATCCTAGCTGGTATTTGTCTACTTCTTTTGATTCTAGGAAAAGTGTAAAATGTAATCATGATAACATGACATAGATTAATTAGGCAGTTGGATTTCCTGCTTTTGGTCAGGCTGAACTCAGCTCTATCTAGGGGCACTTGTTTAATCATACTGTCTACAAAGCTTTAAGGGATGCGTACTAGGGGGTTAGGTGTTGCTTCCTTTCTTCATTTATTAACTAAGGAACAGTGACTCAACATTTATAGCATATCATTAATTTTCATGAGTGAGCAGAAATCAAGTCCATCTCTACCCCCTTTTGATAAGGTTCCACACAATGCAAAGGTAGGTGACGTTGTGGCATAAATAAAGGCTGGTTATTTTTGTGAGTGATGTATTCTTGATACAAATACAATGAAATACTAACATGTGATTATTGCTCTGGGGGGTGACTTAAACCAAGCAAATGCTTCGACATTAAATAATAATTTGACAATGTTTACATGCATATTGCACATGTGGATTTGAATCTTGGGGTTGTTATTCCCTGGTTCTATGTTCTTGAAAAATTTTCCTCATTGAATCTTAGTTTGCAAAAACCTAGCAAGGGGAATAATGAAGTTAGTTTATAGGAGATGAAGAGATGGTCATTTTAAGAGCTAAATGAGGTGTTTATGGTGAAGCTTATCATAGGATACTTGTTACCCAAAAATGATGTTCAGCTCATTGCTGAGTGATCTTAGTGTTGTAGTTTTTAGCTTCTATACACATAATACGAGTCTTATTTTGTTTACCTTTGATGCAAAATTACTTTTACTCAGAATTCTTAATAATTGTTTGGCTATGCTAAGTTTATTGCAAAAGGAAACCAGTTTGATAAAATGGACCAACCACTAACCACCATACAGGAAGGCACGTTACTTATCTATAGTAGGTGACGGTACTGCGTTTTGCTGCCAAACTTTAGCCATTGCAGTGCTCTGCACTTCTCTCCTACACTGCTCCCCACGTTCCAGACAAGCCTTTCCCAGAATGCACCTGCCCACCCTGCCCTTCATCACGTGCAGAACATCTCCATTTTCTCTGATGGCTCATTCTGGTCCTCTTGCTTGTTTTTTCTTCTTGGAATTAGCCTCTGAAGCTCTGCAACTGGGCTTCCTTCTTTCCTTTCCTCCTTCTTTTCCCTCATTTTCCCATGCTTACTTTTTGGTAGATGAGTCAAGAGGTAGATTTAATTCAGCTTCTATAAAAAAGAGATGAATAGATGTAAATCATTTAACCATATTTTGTGGGTTGGTTTAAAATCTCAGGAGTCAGACTAGATCTTTTGAAATCTTGGTCCTCTCAAACAGATAGTTGTGTAGTCTCAGATTCCTCCACTGGAAAATGAAATAATAACAATGAAAATTCCATGGGGAAAAGAGGCAGATTATTGACTATCAAAAAGAGATGACTTTAACAGTAATGTTATATAAATACAATTTCATAAATACATCCATCTTCTATGAATACACTTAAATGTCTTTTGTAAATGCATCATTTACCAATATGAATAAATGACAAATATTCTCTAGTAATATATTTAAGTATGGAAATATTTTGGCCTTAAATAGTAGCTATTTAAAAATATTTATTGAAAAATTACCTTGGAATGTTGTATCTATTTCAAAATCTTTTTTTCATAAATATTAATAAATATTCTAATGTAGTTTTTGACTAATTTGCTTTAGGACTTTTTTTTAGTCCTCCAAAATAAGATTTCATTATATAATCAATGCTTTGAGTTTTCTTATCTAAGTTTGGAAATGTATTAGGACATTAAAGCAGCATGCTGGTCAGTATTTAAATCCAATAAAGCTCAGATCTGAGAGAATAAATTGAAATACTACTTTTTAAAAGTATAGATTTTTTTTTGGTACTATGGGTTGAACCTAGGGCCTTTGGACTGAGCTCTACCTATGGCCCTTCTTAAATTTTAAAATTTTAGGGCAAGGTCTCACTGCCTCTAAATTATGTAGACTGAGCTCAGATTTATAATTCTTTTGGTTCAGCCTGTCCATGTATTTGGATAAAATAATATCACAGCAATAGATTCAAATACATCTTTAAATATGTGGTATGATAATATACGACTATTTTTAATTCTATTATTATTATTATTATTATTATTATTATTATTGACTGGGAATTGAACTCAGGACCTTGCATTTGCCAGGTAGGCTCTTATGCTGCTGAGCTATATCTCAAGCCCACTATGACTATTTTTTAAAAAGAAGTAAGAATATAGACTTTAAGATAATTCTGGAATTCAATTGATTTTAAAGATGATAAAGATGTTTCTCAGTTGTACAGTTCACCTGAAATCTAAACTATATACGCTATCTGTATAATTGTACTGCTGATTTCTGCTGGTGTATTTAAAGGAGAAGTTAATGCTTAAATTTTTTCTTTTTTTTTCTTTCCAATTTTGCACATTTATATGTGGTAATCTAAAACCTAATTTGAAGATAATATTGCGTAATACAAAAACCATTTCCAAATTCCTATTATTTTGTTTAGTGAAATTTTCTCTCATTTCTAATTTTTTTCTTTTTTACCATTTTGCAGTCTCTTTAAAAATGAAAAATATATGTAAGCTATCAAATATCAAAATTATTTATACAGATGATATTTCTCTTTATGCCATAGATTACTGTTTTCTTATTTTGATACTTAAGATCACTTCTAACTGGAAATATTAGAGCTTTTATCATTCTGATTAATCATTAAATTATACCTAAAATCTATGTAGTATATTATGAAACATACATACTATTGAGCAGCACTCAGTGCTTCAATTTTACTGTAATCACATGTACTGTATTTTCAATGTGCCTACATTATAAATCCCAGGAATCAATGTAGTTTTTGAACAATGTTAAAACTAAAGAAGAAAATTGTCTTATGCATAGTGATTACTTGAAATAGTCTTTACTCTTTCTAATTATCTGAGTTTCTTTGAGGTAACATTTCCCTTCAGTTTGAAGAATATCATTAACTATATTTTGTATAGTTCTCTGTTGATAAATTCTGTTAGGTTTCCTTCTCTGAAGATGTTTTTATTTTCCTTAATCCTAACAAGATGTAGAATTATTTTCATTTTAGGACTTTGAAGATACGGTTTCTCTGTCTCCCGGCTACCCTAGTTTCTGATGTGGCATTCATAGCATTAAATTGTTGTTCTTGCTGTACATACTATATCTTTGATGTTCTGGTGTATCTTTGATTTGATCTTTTTCTTGGTTTTCAGAAAGTGATTTAAAAATTCTTTCCTACTTGGGTTACCTAGCTTATCAAATTTGAATGAATTTTTTAATAACACAAGGCAGTATTTAGCCCTTGTTTACTTAGATATTATTTGTTCCATATTCTTGCTCTTCTTTCCTTCTTATATTAAGCACCTTAATCAGATGAGAATCCAACATATATTTTAAATTTATTTTCTCATGTTTTCAGATCGAATAATTCCAATTTCTTTGATTGTTCTTTTTTGTCATCTACATGATGTTTGTAAAATTATTCAGTATTTTTTTTAAAAGATCACATTGTGTATTAATTAACCTGAAGTTTTCAATCAGGTTTTGAACTTATTCTGGTAAATTTACCTTTCTTATACATTGTAAGCCTAGTTTTCTTACCTCAGTATGTCAAATTATAACAGCAGTCATAAGGTCCTAATCTATTATCTCCGAGTTGCCTTCTCTTGATTGTTTCTTCCCCAGGATGTGATCAACTTGCTCTGAATTTTTGGTTGTGTTCTTGACATTAGGAACTTGCTTTTGTAAATGCTCTAGATTCTGTGCTAGGGATGTTTTTCAGAGAGCAGTATGATTTGTTTAAGTAGGTGATTCACTTGCAAAGAGTGAGTTGCAAATGCTATATTGTTTGCAGTGGGCAGTAGTTCAAGAATCCATTCAGTTCTTTCAGTGCTGTTGTTAGAAGTACTCCCTACACATGCATATTTCAGATTTAGTCAGAACCTTATACTGTCTTTGTTTTAGAATTTCGGAAACCCCTAGTCTTGCTCTCTTCTTTTTGGAATTTTTTACCCTGCTGTGTCTGTCTGTTTCAAGCTCTCCTCTCTCGTTTGCAGCCAGCTGCCTCCCTAGCAGAATTATAGCTTTACATACTAGCTCAACCTGCCTCCTGACAAAGTCTAAAAAAGTCTAATTTACCTGACTCCTTCCTCCAAGTGTCTGCTCCTTTAAAAACAAATACACTCCTTTTGTTTATCTTTAAGGCCTCCAGAATTAGGGACTTTAGATTTTTTTTTAATGTAGCCTATAAATTCATCACTGGGTTTTCATTCCAGTGAAGATCAGTTCTGTGCTTTGAATCTGTTCTGGGATGTTCTTTTTCAAGGGAACCCCCTTGCCTTAATCACAGGCAGGATGTAGGATTTAGACTGAGTTGGATTCTGTAAAGGAACACTCAAGGGCCTGCAAGATAGCTCAGAAGACTAGGTGCCTGTGTAGGCAAGTACAGGGACTAGGGCTCGATTGCCTACACCACATGCTGCACAGGCCCCACTCCTGGGCATGCTAGGCTGGCCATTTAGTCCAGGCATGGTGGTTCACTGCTGGAATACCAATGCTGGGGATGCTGAAAACAGAAGAATCACTATTTGTCTGAACTGTGGAGCTATCCTGTACCAAATACATAAGTGAATGAATGAATAAATAAATAAATAAATAAATAATTAAATAAATGTAAAGCAACACAGTAAATGACTAAAGATTACAAAAAGAATTCCACATTATCATTTTCTAAATTATGAATGTTCAGACTTTGTAGTCTGAATATGTTTATTTTAAATGAGGTAAAATGAACATCCATCTATTGCTTTCTTTTTTCCAATAATTAATACATTGCATATTGTTATCTTCTTAGTAGTTATTCATAGTACAAGATGCAGACATGATATCCTGTCCAAATACTACTAGTACAAATCTTTCTTCTCATTGAATAAAGAGAAGGTAGCTGTATATCTATCCTAACTATTTTGTATATGCAGATACAAAATGGTCCTTCATTTGTATCCCCTTTTTTTGTTTAGTTTTGTTAGAGATGGGTATTCCATTGGCATTTAAATATTGTAGGTACATGAATTCAGCAAAATGATCTAATATAGTCCACTAGTCCATAATAGAAGTGGGTTATCTGGCAATGACTGGCAATGTCAGAAGTTGTTGACTTGAGCCTTTCACAGCTCAGCATATTAATATGGCTTTACTTTTATACCTCATTTTTAAACTTTTCTGCTGGATTGTTAAGACCAAGATAAAGTAAGACCTATATAACAAGAAATGCAACTTTTGAATCTGATAAGATCAGTCAAGTCCCCTCAGGATTTATCCTGTAACCTTTTATTGCAGTTTGCATATCCTTTGTTATCCATGTGGATGAGTCACGGCCATTGCTTGGCCAATATGCTCTCTGTGAGAGCCTGAGAGAATGTTTTCTCTCCATGTGACACTCCTTAGGCACATCATTGATCATGTTGCTCTTTGGCCCCCTAATCTCCTTGATCAGAAAATTTGGGACACAACTGAGTTACATGATGTTACAGTACAGGTTCTCCTATGTCCTGAGTCTTCACTGACCTTGAAAGGCTAAGGCCAAGATGTTGGCTTTCCTTGCATCCCTTGTTTTTCTCTAATTTATGGTCTGAAAACTTAGGTGGTTAACTCTCCAGAAGAGAAGCTTATTATTACGCTACAACATATGCAGTTGGGTTTAACCTCACTATCTGGCTGAATATGAAGCATCTTAGGCATAACATGGAACAGGTATTTTCCATCTAGTATTGATATGTTAAACTTTAAGTCTCTACAGAATATGGAGAAAAAAATTTAAAAAATAAAAAATAGTTTTAAAAAACTCATAAACAATTACATATTTTTACACAGAACATTTATTGCTTTCTATATTTGCTACTTCAAGAACTTATTGAGCATTTGCCTTTCCATATACTATTCTAGGATCAGAGGAATATAATGATAAAGAAGAACAGTTGTTTTCTCCAGTGAATTTTTAATGTAGTGATAGGGACATAAACCTATACCTATGGTTATATGAAGACTAAAATCTCACAATTGCAATTCTCATGCCTTTTATACTATTAACAGCCTCACAATTTGACAAGAAATGTGTGTGAATGTGGATGCTTTGCCATTGTAGCTTCAGAGGATTTATATTGTTTTCAGAATGGGTGTGATGGTGTGTGCCTGTAGTCCCAGCTCTCAGGAGGCTGTAAACAGGAGAATCACTACAAGTCCAATATAGTAGTTAGACCCTGAACACCTTGTAGACTCTCTTAAAATACAGAAAAAAAAAAGATAGGAGAATCACTATGAGTCCGATTTACATAGTGAGACCCTGTGGACCCTGTACTAAATACAAAAAGAAATAAATACATAAATAAATAAATAAATAAATAGATTTTCACGTGAGAAATTTCTTTTTTTCCCATAATTTTGAGAAATTTCAATAAATGAAGTGTATTTATTTTTATAGGAATTAACTTTATTAACAGGGAGAAAAATCTTTTGCAAAAAGGAAAGGCACTAAGTGGTACAGGGAGGGGAAGGGAAGAGAAGATAAAGAGATGGAAAAGCAGTTAAGATTTATTCTATATATGTAAGAACTCCATCACAATGAATGTGATTATTATTTACTGCAAACATATACTCTCAAAAATTCACAAAACTCAAAATCATAGAAGTATACACTTCCAGAGAAGTGTATTTTACTGCATAAAATTATGTCAATAAATATGATGTTATACAGAAAAAAATAGCTTTATTGTGCTACTATTTGAAAGCTCATCTGAACTTTTGATGAAAGAAGAGATTTGGTTAGGGATTTGTTCTTCCTTATCCATGTGATTATATATATATATATATAATAGTTTTTCCTGTAGGTATGTACATTAATAAACCTTAATACATAAATTAGACACAGTAAGTTATTAGTAACAATAACTGATAATGCAATATAACAATTATAATTCGCTGTAATAAAAGCTATTCAAAACTTGAGCTTTACGCAGCAGCAATATTGTAGCCAATGAGGTTTATCTGAGGAGCAATTATTGCTAAATGAAATCAAATCTTGAAGAAGTATTTGTGCAATTTTTCATTTCATATTCTTGGTTAACAGTGGAATGTGAATAACTAAAACCAGGAAAGGGCAACACCTAAATGAGTCAAGCCTGTTTTTTTAGAATAAATATTCAAAGAAAATGTGCAAATACAAGAGAATTAGTTCATTTTTTTCCACTTGTCCCAACTTAAATATTATATTAGTTTAAAAGTAACAGACACCTCAATTGATAATTTCTTTTGTATATATTTTGTGTGCCTGTATTAAAATGTGTTTATTGTTCATCTCAACTCAAAATCTTTTATTAACCTTGGTATATATCATGATAAATTCTGTGAATCATACAAAGATTATCAGTGCGACTTCCTCCCTTCCTTTTTCCTCCGATACCAAACTCCTTCACCTTTAATCATCCTGTTTCGAGGACCAGTGAGATAGCTCAGAGGCCTAAGCACCTGCTTTGGCAAGCCGAGGGAGCAGGGTTTGATCCACGGTCCCACACGCTGTGCTGGTCCTGCCCCCAGGGCCACTGAGCCCGCAAACGAGTCCAGCCCAGCACTGGAGAAGCTGAAAACAGGAGGATCACTATGAGTCTGAGCTGCATAGTGAGACCCTGTACCAAACAAAAAAAAAAAAAAAAAAAAAAAAAAAAAAAAAGATCCTGTTTCTACCACTGTCCAGTTAGGCATCAGTCATGAAAGTTTGGTGTGTGCCTGTGACTGAGGAGCAGTAGAAGAAATTAAGAGAGCATGAGTATTTGCTGCGTAATAATTCATCCTGCCTGAAATAGAATTCTGCAGATGAATATAGTCCCTCCTGTAAGTTCATTGACCTTCACGTGAATATCAGTATTCTTAGTATGTGTGCATGTGTGCATGCACACACATTTGAACAAATGTAACATCTGATGTGCGTTGAATGGTATCTATTTATATTTTCATTTCCTTTATTTAAAATTGAGTTATATGTCCATGAGGGAAACACAGCTGACAGCTTAGACACTTACTATCAATGAAATGTTGCCATATAAACTTAATATTCAAACTGTCAGTATCTTAAAGTAAATAATATTGCACTGAGAGCTGAAAATAATTCATTATCTCATTTATTGAGAGACAGAAATGTTTTTGTATGTATCACTTGCTTTCCTCTCGGCACACATTTTATCTCAGTGGGCAGATGGCTTATTTATTTCTTAAATTTATATTGATATATAGTCTTCAAATTAGTCATAAGTGAAAAGAAACCTGACAGCAACAGAAATACACAAAAGTCCCCTAATAGTATTTTGAAATAAATATAATGGAAATTTCAAAAAAATATATTTTACATCAATACATATATATTATCAGGGCATAGTAATTCCACAAAATGCTGGGCTTGCTTTGGCCTTTCTATACATGTTTGCTGCAAAGCGGCTTGGCTCTTGATGTTCCCAGGGCAAAATGGTGAGAAGATGAAGAAATAAAGCTAAGAGACAAGAGCTGAGGTCAGGCGGAGCCATCTTTCCAAATGGGAAGAAAGGAACTGCCCAAGAACTACAGAGCATTTATTTATACACTCAAGAAGTTGATGCCAGTGTCAACCTCTCTGCCTAGTGACATGTTTGTAAGCTGGAACATCTTTTTTCCATGGTTCGAAGAGCTCTCCATGTGCTCGGGCCAGCTTTGTCTCAGCCCCACATGTTTGAATGATTTCCAGCTTCAGCTATTCCCTGTGCATGCCATGTATAGCACACACTGATTATATTTACCGTCTCCTTTGCCTCCCCTGGGTGTCCTGCCCCTTGTTCTGATATACTTCCTATCTAATAGTCTGCCTTCTATGTTCATGTCATTTATTGATTTTTTTTCCCTGAATTCTACATATTAGGGAAACATGACACTTTTCTTTCTATCTGGCTTACTTTGGTTAATTTGAGTGTCTCCACTTCCTATTTTTTTTTTTTTTTTGCAATGACGTTATTTGTTTGTTTTTTATGGTACTGGGGATCAAACTCAGGATCTTACAATTGCCAGGCAGGCATTTATGAGTTCCTGACTTTACAATGG
>NW_004524784.1:410425-411520 GCF_000260255.1 Octodon degus
TTTTTGTTTTTTGAAACAGGGCTTCACTGTGCAATTCAGGTTGGCCTTGAACTCACTTTGTAGCCCATACTGGACTCAAACTCACAGCAATCCTCCTGCCTCAGCCTTCCAAGTGCTGGAGTGCCAGGTGTTCACCACTATACCCAGCCATGAGGTTCTTTACTATTACCAAAACTAAAACTTTGTTCTTATCCCAGGACTGGGAGACTGAGGCACAAGAATTACTACAAGTTTAAGGCCAACCTGGACTTCATAATAAGCTCAGGGGTACCCTGAACTATAGAGTGAGATCCTGTCTCCTTCAGAAGTATGCCCCAAATAACTGTTGCTTTGTGATATAATTTAAGCTTTTTCTTTCCAGTGTGGTATATAAGATTGAATTTGTGGGAGACTCTTTAACGATTTTTTAATGGGAGAATCTGATACTGTGGAAGCCAGCAGGAGAATAATTGTGCTTTCCAAGCAAACTTCAAAACAAAATGTGGGGGGCCTTTTCCTCTTTGATTACAATAGGCCTAACCTCAGGGTTCATAAAGTTAAAAACAAAAAGAGGAGTTTTATAATTTGGAAAAGCACAGGAACTTGGGTACTGGTAAAAACTTTCTGTATGTCCCTTCTCATATTTTCCATCTATGTTAGTCCATACCAGTGCTTATAGTGGCAGTAACCTATATGGTGACGAATTTTATCATAGCTAATAGGTTTAGACTGGAGTGTGGACATGTGGCATATAAAATTAAAAAATAAACCAAGGAAACTATTCAAATGATTTTAAAATGTACAATTTTATAGTGGGGGAAAATAAATACATCTAAAAATTCCTGATGCATCTTTGAATATTTCAGAAGTTCAAGATTGCTTTTTAAAACAAAATTAGCTAAAAACGTGTGCTGATCAGATTCATTTTATAACAAAAAGAACCCATGTTGAGACTATTCTGATAAAAAAAAAAGGTTTTATTTGTTGGTTTTTCTGGTTTTAACACTTCCAGAAATCATCATCATTATCCTGTGTATTAGGAGTACAAAGAACAAGGCAAACAGACGTTAACTAAGTAATCTGTTGCTGAGTCATTCCTTGGCATATAATATATAA
>NW_004524784.1:416197-421650 GCF_000260255.1 Octodon degus
TCTACATATTAGGGAAACATGACACTTTTCTTTCTATCTGGCTTACTTTGGTTAATTTGAGTGTCTCCACTTCCTATTTTTTTTTTTTTTTTGCAGTGACGTTATTTGTTTGTTTTTTATGGTACTGGGGATCAAACTCAGGATCTTACAATTGCCAGGCAGGCATTTATGAGTTCCTGACTTTACAATGGCATAATTTAATTTTTTTTTGGTCTGGATAATGCATCAGTCTGTATATTTACTACATTTTCTTTATCCCCTCATCCATTGATGTGCATCTGGGCTGGTTCCATATCGTGGCTATTGTGAATTTTGCCACAATTTGCAATATGTCAATAACCCCAGAGGAAGTGGATCTTATTTCCTTTGGGTACATACTGAGGAGTAGTACAGCTGGGGTACATGCTAGTTCTATTTTTAGCTTTTTTGAGAAACCTCATAGTGATTTTTTAAATTAAATTTTTGATGCAATTTATATATACAAAATGATAACATTCATCATAGGTTTTGTACCTGTACATAATACATCCTGTTTCCTCTTCTCTTTTTCTGATGCCCTTCCATTCCTTTCTTCCCCTTCTCTATATTTACAAAATTTTGTTTCTACCTTATCTTCCTTTTGTCATTTTTTCCCTCTTATTTCCTTTCCCCCTCACCCCTTCCCAATTCTCTTTTCTTTATAACCATATCTTCCTAGTTCATTACACCTATTGTACACTTTCATCTTTATTTAGCCTGTTTCTCACACCAGAGAAACAATGGAATATTTACACATTTGTTCAATTTATTTTTGTATTCCTGTACTAATTTATACTTTTACTGACAGTATCAAAGACTTACTCTTGAAACCTCATCAAATATTTTTGTTTCTTTTTATTTTTATTCTCACCTAGGATGGGTATGATGGAATCTCAGTGTAGTTTAGATTGTCATTTGTTTGATGAATAAATAAAACAGTTTTCATGTAATTAATGGCTATTTGCATTTTTCATATGGAGAATTATCTGCTTAGTGTGCTTGCACATTTTTTTTAATGGACTTAGTTATTTTTTTAGAGTGAAGTTCTTTGTATATTGTAGCTATTAATCTTCTGTTGGAAGAGTAACTGGTGAGGATGTTCTCCCATTCTGTGGGCTGTCTGTTCTCTCTGTTTTTTTTTTCTGCTGTGCAGAAGCACACAATTTGATGCAGTTATTTTTAGTCATCTTGCCATTATTTCTGAGGCTGTTCAAGTCCTAAGAAGGATATCATTGTCTGTTCCTATATCTTGAAGTGTTTCCCCTGTGTTTTCTTCTAGCAGTTTACAAAAATTTAAGGACTTGCAATTAAGCTTTTGATCAACCTTTAGTTGAATTTCCTCCTAGAAAGGGAGAGGTAGAGATCTAGTTTCAGGCTTCTGCATCTGGATAACCAATTTTCCTAGCACTTGTTATTGTAGGAGTAATTATTATTGTTCTTGTGTTTTCTCCATCAGTTTTGTTTGTGCGTTTGGATTTCTTTTTTCTTTTGGCCCCTGTGTTAAGAATCAGAAGACCCTACATGGCTCTATTGCTGCGCCTCCTAATCTGTCCCACTAGAATGTGTCTATTTTTATACCAAAACGTACATAATTTAAACTGTACACACCTATAATATTCAATAACGGAACTTAGAAAAATGGGGTATACCGATGAATGTCCATTTTGTATCTGTGTATTCAAAGTGGTTAGGATAGATATATAGTTGCATTCTCTTAATGAATAGAATGATTTGTTCTAATGGTGTTTGTAAATAGGATCTCAAGTCCGCATCTTATATAGCAATTAACCACTAAGAAGAATATATGCAGTGTATTATTTGTTGAAACTGTACTTCCGATTTGATTTGAAACTGTCTCATTGCTATCCTGTTTATCAATAAAATTTTGAAAAAAAAATAAACTGTGATCAAAGACTAACTACACTAATATTCCCCCTCCCCCCGGGCCCCACCCTGAAAGTGAAGAAAAATGTTACCAGTTAAATATATTGGAAAGTACCAATGGATGTTCGTTTTCCTTAAATTAATTCTGGGTGCTGTAAGAAACACAGGTTGAGACCCTTTGTACTCTGCAGAATTGGGGGTCACTGCTGTCTCATTTAAAACAGATCCTGGGACCCGATCTTTCCACCCTTCAGTTCTGAAGTCACCTGGCAGAGCCATCACTGGCGCCCACAGAGGTGGTGCCTTCTCCACCGGGCTTTTCCTTGTGGCACTAGAGTTAGGGGCTGTTTGACCACTGAGCCCAGCCTTTTCTTAGTTTGAACCAGGCTCTCATTAAGTTAGCCAGGCTGTGCTTAAATTTGTGATCCTCTTGCCTCAGCCTCCCAAAGAAACGAAGTTAAGGCCTGCACCACCAGGTGGAGCCAGCATGGGTCACTCCTCACAGCAATACAGACAGCGTTCAGAGGATTTCCAGGTGCTCACTCTGCGCCAGGTGCTTTTTCTGGTGGTGGGGAACCATGGCGGGAAGCTGCGGGGGTCCCTGGGCCACGGAAATGCTCGGACGTGATTGCAGAAGTGGGGAAAGAAACAGCAAGTCTGGTGGGGACAGCCTGCCCCATCCAAATTTTAAACAGGTCAGGGGACGCCCGTGCAAGTGCAGGACAAGAGGGGCCAATCCTGAGCCGCAAGGGCAGTGGAAGGTTCTGGGCAGGAGCTACTCACAATCAACCGGGATTTCCAGATGAGTCCACACCTTTGTCAGAGACAGGACTGCGACCGGAAGGTCAGTGTCACCATCACCCTCAGCCAAGCAGGCGCAGTGTCACCCTGAAAGCCCTGCTGACCAGAAAGCAACTGGATCTAGGAGTACTGCGGCTTCCAGAGCCCTGGGCTACAGCGGGGTGTCAGTGCTAGCCGTGGGATCTAGGCCTGGCCACCCCTCTTCAGGGGCCTTCCCCCGGGTACGCCGCGAGAAGGGGGAGACCCAGGCAAGGAAGGGCCGGTGAGGCGGGACGAAAGCAAGACAAGACGCTTTCCAGGTCTTTCTGGGGCAAATTCACAGACTTATATATGTATATATCTTTTTGGAATTTGAGGATTATAATGGAACTTTCAAAGTCCCCATTTCCATTTCACTCCTGTGACTTTCATAATTAATTTTCCTCAAATTTAACGTACTTCCCGAGGTATCTATAAAGTTAAGACACTTCCACTTTTTTGGGTAAATCCTTAATAAAAAAAAAATGTATTGAGAGAGGTGCTATGACGGTCAGCTGCAGTCAGTGTTTTTAAGAGCTGCCAGACAGGTCAAATTATGACAGACAAATGAGAACGAAACATTGGCAAAGCTCTGAATCCATTTAACTTATTCTGGTGGCTACCAGCATGGGTGGGGATGAATAATAGAATATTTTGAAGTTATTATGGAGCTAGACAGTAGAAAATAAGATTAGAGCAAGCTGAAATACAGTAAAACATTTAAAAACTGAGATTCAGCCCTTTCTTGACTGAAAGTGCTCCAGATTGGATTACTTTATAGAGCCATGGAAAAGTTGATTCCGACAATTTTCGCCATTTTAAAAATTGCTTTTATAGTAGAGAAAATTTTCAGAAAGTTTTATGATTCCCATTCATATTTTATCATGTTTTATAAACTCATATAGTGATGTCTTAACCTTTGTCACTGAATCTAGGTATAAACTGATTTACCAGCCTTCAAGGAGCAGTCACTATCAAAATTTTAAGGAAACAGTATTTGAGGATATCCTTTCACTGATATTTTTACAGATAGTGCTTGGTGCATAGTCCTTGTTGGTCTAATGAGCTATATGAAAATAAAAGACTGGATAGAAACAATTTAATAAAAGTGAAAATAAGACTTCAAGGAATTTCTAAGACTATTTTTGGTATGTCGTTTGAGCTAAGCCATATTTCTGTCAAAGATGAACACATTTCTCTCAGTGTTATAAATTTGCTACTTTAACCTTGCCTCAGGCCTTGGACTTTGTTGCGATGGATGATCTATTCCTGCAGCTTGCTTTGTTGGGCGGTGCTCTGGAGAACTTGTATTGTCTCACCATTGCAGTCCTATCTTGGAGCTCCTTTGAACCTGCTGGTTATAGTGTAACATGCCGCAGGATTTATGCTTCTACTGCTCAGATTCAGCCCTATTAATCCCTCAGAATTGGGAAATGGAGGAGATGCAAGGCTGCCTGTCAATATTTGAAATGAAAGTGAAAATTCTTCCTTATCTTTCTTGAGGATCAGAGTTGGTAGAATTTGTTACCAAGGTTATTGGATTTAACTCACAAAACTTGATTCATGATTGCTGCTGCTTTTATGTTTTATGCATTTCTGTTTGTGTCATCCAACATGGTGTACATTGGGACTTGACTCCAACATTTATTCAGTTCTCAACAGGAGAGGCTTTCAAAGCCTCTCTGGAATATAATTAAGATACTCTTCATGGATTTATAATGTTTGCGTTTTTATTTATCATTTCAATAATAATTGTATTGTTTAAAGAATAAACAATGATACATAATTTCAAAACAAGATAGTAAGACATTAACAATGGTTATTATATTGCATCTTCTTATCTTCAAAGTAGTTGTTTGGACCACAAGATATAGGCATGCAAAAGTGATCAAGCTATATAACCATAAACAATTCCTTTCAATGAACTAATAGAAATTAGGAGTATAATCATCTTAGCTATCCTGTGTATGAATGTGTGTGTATTTCCCTTTCTTTTATCCTCCTCCCATCCCAGTTGTTTTTTCCCTTTGAACAGTTTCTTTGTCTTTCACAATATATGTTGTACATTTTAGATCTTATTTGTTCTTTCAATTTCTTGCACTAGGGAAACAATATGGTGTTTATATATTCAAATTTGGTTAGTTTCACTTATGAGTATGGTCTCTAGTTGCACGTATTTACTTAAAAATACCTTGAATATATTCTTTGTAGCTAAGTAGTACTCCATTGTATAAAAATACTACATTTTAAAATCTTTTTCTTAGTTGATATGCATTTAGATTGTTTCCAAGATCTGGCTATTACAAGTTCTGCTGCTATAAACATGGTGTACATATACTGTCATGGTATGATGTTTTTAATTCTTCTGGGAAATGCCTAGAAGGGGAATAGGTGGGTCAAAAGGAACCTCTAATCCTAGTTCTTTGAAGAATTTCCGCAGTGGTGGTTCCAGTCTACATTCCTACCTACAGTGGAGAAATATTTCTTTTTCCATACGGCCCTGCCAACATTTGTTATCAGTTGATTTCTTGATGATAGCCATTCTTTCTTTTTATGAGTTGTTTTTTCTTTTCTTTTCTTTTTTAGATTTTTTTGCCATAATTTTATTGATAAACAAATAGCAAAAAGACAGTTTCAAATCAAATCAGTAGGACAGTTTCAATAATTAACACACTGCATACATTCTTCTTAGTGGTTAATTGCTGTACAAGATGTGGACTTGATATCCTATT
>NW_004524784.1:422694-426897 GCF_000260255.1 Octodon degus
TCTTGTACAGCAATTAACCACTAAGAAGAATATATGCAGTGTATTATTTGTTGAAACTGTACTTCCGATTTGATTTGAAACTGTCTCATTGCTATGTGTTTATCAATAAAACTTTGAATAAAAATACAAAAGGTACAAAATTTCAAAGCAAAAATAGAAAATTAACAATGATTGTTATACTACATGTTATCATCGAACAAACACTAACTTTTTCCTTTCTATCAACCTTAATTTTTTTCTATTCCTTTTTACTTTTTATTATTTATTACGTATTTAGTACAGGGTCTACAGGGTCTCACTATATAGATTGGAATTCTAGTGATTGTCCTGATTGTAGCCTCCCAATTGCTGTAATTACAGGTGTGCACCACCATGTCCAGTCTCAATCACCATCTCAATGTGCCCTGGAGACAGGGCTGGCACAGCATACCAGAGATAGAACCCCAGCTGCTGCACTCTGCCTAAGCAGGTGCTTTAGTCTACTGAGATCTCTGTCCATCCCTTACTTTTTAACTTATTCTTCAGAGAGTATAATAGTGATAGATAAGATGTTAAAGACAGTACACACTTAAAAGAATAAGATGAAAGGTATTCAACTGTGGTTGTTATTGTTAGATCTTGTTTCTTCATCTATTCTGCCAATCTGTTTCATTTAATTGGTGAACTAAGCCCATTTATATTGGTTCTAACTGATATGTATTTGAACATATTAGTCATATGAGTTCCCTGTTATTTATTCCTTGCTTTTCCTCTCTGTTTAATTGCTTGCTTTGCACGGTGTTTACTTTCTGATGTAGTTCTCAGGGCTGTCATCATTTTCATTTCTCTCTAGGATATTTTTCAGTACTCTTTGTATGGTTGATTTGGTATATATATATATATATAGATTTGGTATATAGTACATTGCCCTGCAAGTATTTTATTTCCCCATTAATTTTGAAGACAATTTTTTAAGAATACGTTTATCTGAATGGGAAGTTCCTTTCTTTCAAGTCCTGAAATACTTCACACCAAGCTCTTCTTGTCTTGAAGGTTTGCATTGAGAAGTTGGCCATGATTCTAATGGGGTTTCCTTCATTACTGATAAGTTTTTTTTCTCTTATAGCCTTTAATATTGTTTTTGTGCTGAATTTTTGGGATCTTGATTATTATATATCTAGGTGTAGGTTTAGTTTAGTCATGTTTGTTTGGAATCTATATGCCTCACGTAGTTGAATGTGAGCTTCTGTTCCCATGCTTGGGAAATTTTCTACTATTCCTTCTGCAAATAGTCTTTTTATGTCATTTGTATTGATCTTTTATTTTTTATTGCCACCTCTCAGTATTATTTTTTTCCTTTGCATTATCTTGCAGTTGTTGAATTGTTAATTACTGGTTCCTTATTATTTTAAAGAGGTCTTTCTTATATTTTAGGTCCAAAAGTCTATCTATATTTTTGTAGATAGACTGCTTTAAATGGGATTATTAATTTCTAAACATCTCTTTGAATGTTTCATGCATTCTAATTCTTTCTTATATTGTTCATTCAAGGTTTCCATCATTTTCCAATGCTTGTCTATTTTTTATTTTTATCTATGTCTTCTGTAGATATACTGAGCAATTCTTTCATTATGCTTGCCATTTCTTTCTTTTCACCTGAGAGATTTTTTCTTCTGGTCTGATTAATTCTACAGCCTCCTAGAGTTATTTCTTTACTTCACTTATTATCATTTCATAAATTCCATGTATGTGACTTACAATTTCTTTTATCTATGTCAATGTCTCTGGACTTGTTCTGAGTGAACAGTAAGTCTGAGGTCCCTTTTTCCTTCTTTGTTTTGACTTTTTTTGTGTGTGTGTGGTACCAGGGATTGAACTCAGGACCTTGTACTTTCCAGGCAAGCATTTATTCCACTGAGCTATCACCCCAGCCCTTGTTTTGATATTTTCTATTTAAATTGTTTTATTTTTATTTTTGTGATGATTCCTACGTGATTTTGAAGTATGTAGCTATATCACCAATATCATGGCCTCTGCAGGAACAGTATTTTCTCAGGACTGTCTTCTGTGTGTAGGAGATTCTTTGTGTCTGTCCCAAGATCCTATCTTTCCACGTAGTTGAGAGAGAAACATTGCTATCTGTTTGGCTCTGTATCCATTCTTTCAGTGCAGGAGTATGGTGAGTTTATTAGCCAGAGATTGTCAGTATTGTTACACAAGGGAGGACAAATGATTACTACGGATATGATATCATAACTATAGCAAGACAATTAGCAATAACAATACCACAATTTAGAAACTAAAAACCTGTGGTCACTATGGATTTTGTACTTTAGACCACTGGAGCAAAGCCTGCAGTTATATAACAGAATCAACCATAGATTAAGAGTTTCTTGGCCAAGTCTTTCCCCTCAATAGAGCGCATTTACTCTGTGGTATGGAAATTGAGGGAGAATGGTGCGTAAGATAAAGGTAACTGGAGGGGAAGTTGAAGAAAGGCTTGGGGAACTTGAGAAGGGGTAGAAAAGACAGAATGAAGGAGTATGTGAGAGATTATTTGAGCTTGGTTTCTGGGTTCGGTAGATGGGACTAAGAAACGAAAAAGAAAAACATGAAAGAAAAAGAAAGTAAGATTAAAAAGATAAGATAAAATTAAGTAACATGAAATCATATAAAAAAAGAAAGGGGTGGTCCCACTCACCTGTTCCTATTCTGTATGTATTTGTTCCTATTTACAATGCTGGTTTACCTAACTTGACACTTGTTGGGGCAAATGTCAAAGTTTTCCACCTTTCTTTCTTTCTTTCTTTCTTTCTTTCTTTCTTTCTTTCTTTCTTTCTTTCTTTCTTTCTTCTTTCTCTTTCTTTCTTTTTTGTTTGTTTTTCTGAAATAGGGTATTGCTATGCAGTTCAGGCTGGCCTTGTGCTCACTTTGTAGTCTAGGCTGGTCTTTATTTATTTATTTATTTATTTATTCATTCATTCATTGATTACAGGCTCTCACTACACAGCTCAGATTCATAGTGATCCTCCTGTCTTAGCCTCTCCAGCACTGGGATTACAGGCATGTACCACTACTCCTGGTTTCTTTCAGTGGCCTGCATGGCATAGAGCCAGTGAAGCATGTGGTGCTGGGGATCTAACCTTGGTCCTTGTGCTTATCAGTCAGGTGCTTAGACTGCTGAGTTATCTCCCAGGCTTTCTAGGCTGATCTTGAATTCACAACAATCTTCCTGCCCCAATCTCCAAGTGCTGGGATTACCAGCATGCACCACCACATCTGGTTCTAAAATTTTCAATCATGTTCATCTCACCTGTCCATCATGTGCATCCTAGTCTAGGTCCTACTGTGTGGCTGGTGATACCCCAGTGGCCTGGTCCCTAGGGTTGGGATAGGTAAGGCACCTGGATTCCTCTATTGGAGCTGGTTGCTGAGTCCTAGGTGCTTTCCCAATAATTAATATTTTATCATCAGATCATTTAAATGTTTTAAAGATTTTCTATGAATTTGCATATTTGCTTTTACAGGTACAGGTGTACAATGGGAATTTCTGAGCCAACTAGATAAACTGAAATGTATGTAGTAATAACAGATAATGGTTACAGTGATAATAACAATACTGCAGAAGTCTGTTGAAACAATGATGATGAATTATGCTGCTGAAGATCTACTTCTTTGTATCGTTAATGGAAGTGTTGAATAACATCCAATGGAAAATGAGAGAATTCTTTATAAGGTTACACTGTTCTCTGAGAACCATGTCTACCTATAATTTAACTTCTGGGGGCTGGGAAGATGGCTCAGTAGAATAAGTGCTTGGCTGGCAAGTGCAAGGTGATGAGTTCAATACCCGGTACTGCAAAAAAAAAATTAAAATAAATAAATAAAAGCAGTCCAAAAACACTTGCTATTGTCACTAAGCTAGAACTACAGCAGAAAACAGATTCTTAGTTTTGGGTGCATTTTGAATGCATGTTTCCCATGAAAAGAAAAGCACTTATTACTATGGCAAATGGCAAAGGGTCTCTACCTGTTTTCAAATGTAAAACTTTGCTTTCTACCCTAATTTGAAGATTAAATCATGTTTTATATTTGGCAAAATATGAGTAGGTTACAATATAATAATGCATGCCTAATGACAGAGTTCATACTTGTAAAATGTTCTGCTTAAATATTTAAATAGTTTATTTTTGTGTGATTTCAGAAATACTATTTCAAATATTA
>NW_004524784.1:426997-432055 GCF_000260255.1 Octodon degus
TGTCTCTTGCTTTCATTCACCATCCCCTTCTTCTTGAACAACCATCTACTTGAGAGACATCATAGCAGCAACTGGCATGTCATGACAAGCAGCCCATGTTCACTAGACCAGAATGACAGACACTCCAAGCATGAAACTACTATTACAAATTACCATCTGGAGTGCAGTAGCTTAGTTCACAGGTATAAGTACATATAGTTAAACAAGGTGAGAATATTTCCCAATGACTGCTAGATTAAAAAATCTTCTGAAGATTCTCAGGATCATTGCCTTGCATGCTAGCCATTCTTTCTCGAGTGAGATGCAATCTCAGTGTTTTAATTTGCATTTCTCCAATGATCAGTGATGTTTAATTTTTTTCATACATTTATTTGCCATTTACATTTTGTCATCTAAGAAGTTTGTATTTATCTCAGATGCTCATTTTTGCATTGTGTCTTTGAATTTGGCAGGCCTGATTTTTTTCAGTTCATTATATATTTTAGATATAAATGCTTTGCATGAGGCACAGTTGGCTAAAATTTTTCCCCATCTGAGGGTTTTCTTTTCACTCTGTTGATGATCTTCTTTAATGTGCAAATTTTTTAAAGAAACTGAGGTCTGAGTTGATTCTTTCAAGTATTTCCAGTGCAGTTTGGTTCTTGTTCATAAACTCTCTACCTACCCCTATGTCCTCAAGACTTCTATCTACTTTGTCTTCCAGTACATATACTGTTTGTGTTTTAATATCTAGATCTTTGATCCATTTTGACTTTAGTTTAGTACATAATGGTAGACATGGGTCTGGTATTAGTCTCTGGCATGTGAAAAGCCAGTTTTTCTGGCACCATTTATTAAAGATGCTATTTTTCTTCTTGTGAACATACTTGGCCCCTTTGCCAAACATAAGGTAACTGAGCATGTTTGTACTGTATCTGAATCTTCTAATCTGTTCCACTGATCATTGGGTCTGTTTTTAGCCAGTATAAAGCTGATTTTATCACAGTATCTTCAGAGCATAATTTCAAGTCAGGGATTGTGATGCCTACTACTTTGGCTTGGTTGCCCAAGATTGCTCATGCAATTCTGGGTCTTTTCTGTTCCCTAATGAATTTTATGAATATTTTCTTTAGATCTCTGTGATATGCTAATGGTATTTTGATCAGGATTGCATTAAATCTGTATAAAAGTTTTGATAGTATGGCCTAGGACTATGGCCCTTTTCACAATGTTGTTTTATCCTATCAATGAGCAAGGAATAGTTTTCCATTCTTTGATATCCTCTTTGATCTTTCTCAGAGTACTATAATATTCAGTGTGTAGATCTTTTACTTCATTTGTTAAATTAATTTTTAAATATTTCATTTTCTGAATGCTATTGTGAAGCATCTGCTTTCCTTAATTTCTCTCTCAGTTTTTTGTGTATTGAAATGGTAGGGATTTTGGAGTGTTGACTTTGAATCCCACTAAGCTATTGAATTTGCTTGTTAATTCATGAAGACTTTTGGTGGCATTTTTGGTGTCTTCTATGAAGGGTATCATGTCATCTGCAAATAATGATAATTTAAATTTTTTCTTTCCTATTCTTATCTTTATTTCTCTCTCTTATCTAATTGCTCAGACTAATGTTTCTGGAACTATATTGGATAGAAGTGTTGATAGAGAACATGCTTGTCCTTTTCCTGATTTTAGAGTGAGAGCTTTCAGATTTTGGCCGTTTAATATGATGTTGGTTGTTGATTTGTCATAGATGGCTTTTATCAGGTTAAAGTGAAGTTCATCTATTCCAATATATCTGTAGGGATTTTATTGATTGTTTGATTTTATTTTTATGTATTTATTTTTTATGTTTTGGATTTTAGGGAAGGGTCTATAGTGTGTTCAGGGTCTCACTACTAGATTGGACTTATAGTGATCTGCCTGTTTACAGCCTCTCAAGAGCTGGGATTGCAGATGTGTGCCACTACACCCAGTCTCAGCTGCCATCTCAGTGTGCCCTAGGGGTGGGGCAGCACGGCAGGCAGGAGGATCAATCCCCCAGCCCCTGTGTCTGCTTGCAGGCACTTTAATCTGCTGAGCTACTTGTCTGGCCCTTCTGTATGGATTTTATCGTGAATGAGTGGTGGACTTTGTCAAATGATTTTCCTGAATCTATTGAGATGATCATTCGATGTTTGACTTTGGCTCTATTGATATGGTGTATTACATTTATTGGTTTGCGTGTGATGAACCATACTTACCTCCCTGAGATGAATCTTACTTGTTCATGATATATAATCTTGATTATTTCCTGCATTCTATTTGGTAGTACTTTATTGAGGATTCTTTCATCTATGTTCATTAGGGAGGCTGGCATGTACTTCTTTTTTTGGCCTGGGCCTTTCTTTGGTTTTGGCCTCAGGGTAAGTGTTACCTGTACCAATGAATTAGGGAAAATTGTATCCCTTTCAATTTCATTAAATAGTTTGAGGAGTATCAGCATTTAATATTTTCTCAGTTTTTTTTTGTATAATTCAAACATGATTCCATCAAGATCTGGGCTTTTTTTTGTTCATATCTTTTTAAGTATGCTTTTATTTTGTTAACTGCTAATGGATTATTGCGAATTTTCTCATCTACTTGATTCAGCTTTTGTAATTCATAGATTTCTAGTCTTTCCCTTTCTTCTATGTTTTCCACCACATACAAATAAAGATTTTTGAAGTATGTATTGCTAATCTTCTTAATTTCCACAGGATTTGTAGTAATTTCACCGTTTTGATTTCTCGATGCATGAATTTGAGTTTTTTATTTTTTGGTGGAATCAGGGTTTTGAACTCAGGCCCTTGTGCTTGCCAAGCAAATGCTTATTCTACTGAGCCATTTCCCTGGCCCTATTTCCTTTTTTTGATAAGATTGGTTAAGGGTTTATCATTTTTGTTTATTCTTTCAAAGAACGAACCCTTCAATTCATTAATTCTTTACTTTGCTTTCTTGGTCTCCATTGCTTTAATTTCTCCTCTGATTTTTATAATGTCTTCTCTTGTATGGTTTTGGGCTTGACTTGCTCTTTGTCTAGAGGTTGAGGTGCAGCACCAGCTTTTTTTATTTGTTCTCGTTTTATTTTCCCAATGTCGTAATTCACCACCTAAATGTCTCTCTGAGGACTGCTCTCATTGTGTCCCACAGGTTTTAATAAGTTTTATTTGCATTTTCATTTGGTTGTAGTTACTGTTAAATTTCTTCTTTAATTTGATCTGTGACCCCTTGGTTGTTCAGAGGGTGTTATTTAATTTGCATTTGTTTATGGGGTTTCTGTGGTCTCTTTTGGTATCCATTTCCAATTTTATTGCAGTGTGATCAGATGATACACATCTCAATTCCTATGCATTTACTTAAGCATGTCCTAAGGCCTTGTTTATGGCTATTTTAGGGAACATCCCATGTCCTGCTGAGCAGAATATGTTCTCTGATGTTGTTTGGTGGAATATTCTGTAAAGGTCTACTAAGTTATTTTGTTCCCTGAACAGGTTTAGTTCAGTTCTGTTATTTGTTTTCTAAATTTTTGTGTAGTTGATTTATTTCTTTGTAGGGCCGGCCAAATGGCCTGCAGAGGTTGGGGGTTTGATCCCCAGGCCTGCAGTGCTGGCCCTGCCCCAAGGGCTGGCTGAGATGGCAATTTTACTGGGCATGGTGGTGCACACCTGTAACCCCAGCACCTGGGAGGCTGTAAACAGGAGGATCACTACGAGTCTAAGCTAGTAGTGAAACCCCAAACTCATTGTAGACCCTTCCCTAAAATACAGAAAAAGATAAAAATATCTTTCTCTTTGTGACAATAGAGTATTAATGTCTCTTATCATCATTGTATTACTGCTTATTTGATTTTTCATGTGTATTAATATTTGTCTTATATAGTTGGATGCTCCCATATTTGGTGCATATATATTTATTATTTTATCTGTTTCACTTGCAGTTTTCTCCTAACAAGTATCTAGTGACCATCATCTCTTTTATTTATTATTTATTCTTGGTTTAAAGTTCGCATTGTCTGTAAGCTTTGCTACCCCTGCTTTTTTTTTTTAGAGGTTACCTGTAACGTAGAGTACTATTTTTTATCCACTGACTTTCAGTCTATGAGTTTCTTTTTAATTTAAATTGCTTTTCTTACAATGTAATACTGTTTAGCCATAAAGAAAAATGAAATCATGTAGTTTTCAGAAAAATTGGTGCAACTAGAAATCATGTTAAGCCTAAAAAAACAATCTCAGAAAGTTAAAACAAATTTTTTTCTTGTGTATAGCATTTTTTCTTTTTTTTGTATTTAAGGAAGGGTCAACAAGGTGTTCAGGGCCTCACTACTAGTTCAGACTCATAGTGATACACCTGTTTACAGCCTCCCAAGAGTTGGGATTACAAGTGTGGACCACCATGCCCAGTCTCAACAGACATCTCAGCACACTCAGGGAATGGGGCCAGCATGTCAGGCGTGGGGATTGACCCCTGGCCCTGCACCTGCTTGCAGGCACTTTAATCTGCTGAGCTATTTAGTGGGCCTTTTATTTTAAAAAGGATAACAAAAACAAAAGCAAATGACATGAACAAAGATAGAAACAAAGAAATGTAAAACAATACAAAAGGTACAGACCCAGTCCTAGCCCAGGTCTGGTGAGTGTGTGGAGAGATTCCTGCTACCCTGCGCCGGCAGGAACAGTCCCAGCACAGGCATAGCGTGGGCCAGACCCTCTCCCACCCCCTCAGGCCACCCCCACCACTCCGCTGTACCTCCCCCACCCCTCCCGCCGTGTAGCAATTTCTGCCGAGTTCCGGGAAACCCCAGACCCAGTCCTAGCCCAGGTCCAGTGAGTGTGTGGAGAGCTTCCTGCTAACCTGCACAGGCGGGACCAGTCACAGCCCAGGCGCAGCGTGGGCCGGACCCTCTTCTACCCCCTCGGGCCAACCCCCACCACTCCGCCTAACCTCAACCACCCCTCCCACCGAGTAGGAATTTCTGGAGAGTTCTGGGAACCCCCAGAACCAGTCCTAGCCCAGGTCTGCAGTGGGAAGGGGCTGAGCACAGCAGCCAGACCTAAGCCAGAC
>NW_004524784.1:443847-456027 GCF_000260255.1 Octodon degus
TTAATTGCTGTACAAGATGTGGACATGATATCCTATTTACAAACACTATTAGAACAAATCCCTCTATTCATTAAGAGAATGTAACTATACATCTATCCTAACCATTTTGAATACACGGATACAAAATGGACATTCATCTGTATCCCCTTTTTTTGTTAAGTTCCATTATTTGAATATTATAGGTGTGTAAACTCAGCAAAATATTCTAAAGGAATCCAGTAGTCCATAATACTATTGGGTCTTCTGCTTCACTGGCCATGTCAGAAATTGATCAAAGCTTGTATCTAGGTATGTGAATGTTCCTAGGCCATCTGGAGTCCCTCTGAGGCACCTTTGGGAAAGCCATGCTGGTGGCAAGGCTACAAGCTCCATTCTGGACAACAGTCTGACCAATATCCAGTGGCTCGAGGAGATGAGTTCTGACAGACTGGGCTCCTGCGGCATCAAGCAGGAAGTAGGAGAGAAGGAGAACTGTCACCTACAGCAGAGTCAGGTCAAGGTGGAGAGCCCATGAGAACATCAACACCTTGGCAGGAGTCTATATCTGAGAGGCCACCTTACTCTTACATGGTCATGATACAGTTCGCCATCAATAGCACCGAGAGGAATCACATGACCTTGAAGGACATCTGCACTTGGATTGAGGACCACTTCCCCTTCTTTAAGCACACTGCCAAGCCAGGCTGGAAGAATTCCCTCCATGACATGTTTGTTTGGGAGATATCTGTCAATGGCAAGGTCTCCTTTTGGACCATTTACCCCAGTGCAAAGAGATGCTTGACTTTGGACCAGGTTTTAAGCAGCAGAAATGACTAATGCTGAGCTCTGCCAAATGTAACCATCCAAACTGAACTCCCTCTGGGAGTGCATACCACTCCCTCTAAGGACTGCAGGCAGGGGTTCCACCAGCCTGGTGATACACAGGCAGCAGTCACCCCAGCCACTGCTGGGATTTTTGCAAAAGCAGTATGTGCAGCTGTTGTCAGGAGAGAGATATATCTGCTCTCCCTGCCTGAGCTGAAAGGCAGAAATGCAAAAGCAATGGAGGAAGGGATTAAGAATTTCCATTCTGTGTCCTGTAGTCTTGCTTGCCCTGCATGTAGGGTAGTCTTGGTAAATAAAACAAATTCTCCAAATTACCTTACTTGGCAGAATCCCTCAGACAGACTCCTCCCTCCCTCCTCCCAGTGTTTCCAAGTCAACTTTCCTACAAGAAGAAATCTGGTTTAAAAGGTCTTGTATTGAGAAAAAATTGAATTTGGAGATGGAATAGATGCATCTGGAGCAGAGTGGTACCCAGATGTGCCCCTCTCTAATAATGTCCCTAATCATGCCAGGCAGACCAGAATGGATGAGGACTCAGGTAGAGCCTTGAGAAGGCATAAAAGACCCCTCAACTTGCCTGGTGTCCTTAGTTTGTAATGCAGTTTTGCAAAGAACAACTCTAGGCTCTAGCTGGCTGCCTATGCAAGCTGGCCAAAGAACACTACCACAACTACCTACTGAATAAAATCTGGGATGGAACAGCTAAAAAAAATAAATTGTGTTTATGTAATAGTTCTTGGCAGTACATTCTTAGCACAAATGATTTCCATCATGCCTCTGACTGTATCTATAAGCAGATTAATGGTACCTTTTTTATTAATTAAAGTACAACTTTGGTATAAGAATAAGAAAAAAGAGGTTAACTTTTACAGTTCTGATATTGATTCTTTCAGCGACAAGACAATTAGATTTGATTTTAATCTAGCTTTTAACAGAGTAACTTGGATAGACCTGTCATCATAATCATCATCAACATCAGGTTTCTTATTCATTTTGATAAATAGGAATGCCCCAAACACTGTCATAGAAATCAGATTATAATGGTTCTCAGATTGTATGCTATCACCCTTATAAGGCACTGCAGGAAACCTATGACAGCCTAGAGAACACTCAACATTTATTTTACAGAATTCTCCATCACTGGAATAATTTGCATTTCAGCAAGAAAACTTAAGGACTTGATATTGTTTTCCACATTTCTGGGAAACACTGGGGCTACTTGACCTAAACTTTTGACACAAAAGCACACTAAATAATGATCTCCTTTGAAGTCCTCTTGAACTGCTTATTTTGATAGGCATTCCGAGTAAAATGCTATTCTCAAGGACAAATAATGTGGTTTAATTCTGTATTTCTACCCCCTGATTGGAGATTGAATGCAAGACCAAGGGGACCTTCACACTGAGATACATAGCAATTCTTATTTTTTTTTTTATTTTAGGGAAAGGTCTTTTTTTAAACTTTAGGGTTCGGGGTCTCACTACTAGATCGACTCGTAGTGATCCATCTGTTTACAGCCTCCCAAGAGCTGGGATTATAGGGGCGCATCGCCACACCCAATCTAAGCCTTTTCAAATTTGTTTTTTAAATTTGCAGACAAGGTCTTGCTAAGTTACCCATTCTGGGTTCAAATTTCAGTCCTCCTGCTTGAGCTTCCCAAATTTCTGAGATCACAGAATTGTGCCACCACTCTTAGATGAACTTATAATTCTTTAAAAAAGAGTTACACAGACCTACTATGAATGTGCCCAAATCCCCCTGGGGTCTTGCATAAATTCCCCAGTGATCCCTCCTAGCCTAACTTGCTGCCTCTGTCTTTCACAGCCCACTTCCTCTCTCTGGAGGGTAGAGCCAGTGTGACCTCCTCAGCCCTGAGAAGCAGAGTCTTCCTCTCCACTAACGACTCACAGGCTTGTCAGGTATTTGAAAGCTCACAACATTTTAGACACTTTGCCACATTTGGAGGTTCCTTTGTTGTAATTATTTGGATGTTGATTATTTTTCAGGTTACCTTTTATTACTTCATAAGCCACAGTGGTGGCAAGTTGACAGCAGGTCTTCAGACTAGATGCAGTGATCCCGTTCGGCGAGTGTGGCAAAATACGGATGGGTCCCCCAGTCAGTGGCAGAGAAATGTCATAACAGTCCGGAGTGCAGAGAAATTTCAGGTATTACCTTCAACTCTATTTTGAAGGTAAATTAATAAGAAGCAGATCTTCAATACAGGTGAATTAGAAATAAAGGGACCAGTTTAATTTGCTAGAGAATTTCCTAGGATTACCAAATACTACATGTGGACCATTAGCATGGCTGATCACCTAAAAGACACCGTTACACTAAGATTTTAAATTTATGTAATAAATTAAGTCAATGTATTTTAAAATGTATTGATGTGACAGTAAAATATAGCCATATAGTTCTCTCCTCAGTTTCTTGAAACTTTTAAATTTTTCTTCACTTTTAATCTCATCCTTTTCATTTTTTTCCCCAAGAATCATTTTCTTTCCAGATCTTTTTTATGGTTTTGAGAAAAGAGGAGAAGGTTGGATAATGAGAAAAAATACTGTTTGATTTAAATACCAATTTCAAATGCAGTTGAAGTAGAGTAATTGTCATATTCATCTCATGGCTGGGCTCAATTCAACACAGCTTTTATTTTCCTAAATAGTTTTCAAAGTTAAATCCACTGCAAGCCTATAAAAGCCCAAATTATTTATGCAGCCTAATAAAACTTATGCATAGTGAAAATTATAATCTAATGATTATTACAAGGATTCTTGGGTAACTGTTTCATATTTTAACATTTAAGACAGCTAAGCAAAATTTTCCAGTAAAAATAAGATTTTAAAGCATTTTATTTTCTTTTGTTTCTTTACTAGGAATTGGATCCAGGGTCGTCACACTATAATGTGTTCCCAGCTCCCTTTTTGTGTTTTATTTTGAGAAAGAATCTTTCCAAAGCATTAAGTGGCCCAGGGTGGGTTTGAACTTGAAATCCTTCTTGCTCACCCTCCCAGAAAGCTAGGCATCATTTTATTTTTTTAAAACCTTTGAGCCAGGCAAATAACTCAGTGGATTAAAGCTCCTGCAATCAGGTGCAGGGGCCAGTGGTTCAATCTCTGGGCCTGCCTTGCCAGTTGTGCCCTTCCAGGTGCCCTGAGAGGGCAATTGAAACTAGGTGTGGTGGTGCACACCTGTAAGCCCAGCTCTTGGGAGGCTGTAAATAGGCAGATCACGATGAGTCTGATCTAGTAGTAAGACCCTGAACACCCTGTAGACCCTTCCCTAAAATACAGATAAAAAAAAGAAAACAACTTGTTTTGTGGACCAATTTAGTCTGTGAATGTTTCTCTTCACATTTATTATTAGAATGATATGATAACTTTATAAATTATAACAATTTAAATCATCTCAAATGACACAATTTTGGCATCTTTTTAAGTATAGGGAATAAATTGGTTTCAGTTTTTACTTTTAGCTATTTTAGATAAGAGGAAAAGGATGAACACAAATGAGAATCCCCATATAAAGGTTGAATTATGACATATATGAATGGCCATTTTGTTAATTGATGTCCTAAAATCACTATATTTTTAATTATCAGACATTGTTAAACTAATGAATATTCAAAGATTTAAAAGCCATTTAGTAGGCAATTAAATGACACCTAGACTTAAGAACTGCATGTTAGAAACACAATTTCATAGTCTGAGACTTGGTCCTCTGCTGAAGTCAAATATCCATGTGTCTTTTTGGGGAGAGGAGGTGTCTAAGTGATCAGGAACTTAAGTCTATGCATGATGAATCTTGGACTTAAAAAGGAAATATTTGGCATACTTGGGTTACATTAGGCACACAGGACCACGATAAGAAAACATGTGCAATGTTTGTAGGAGAGGAGAATTCACGTGCCTGTGGCCTGAAAATGTCTGTGGCTTTGCAGGCATGCAGATGAATTCCCCTGAGCACCATTAATGTGTCTAGTTTGTTGTGAAAGTTCAGGTGTTGTTAGCTGCTGGAGATGCTTGTCATTTATTTCATGTATTTCCTTAATTCCCTGTGTCTGCCTGTCTCTTCTTAACTACCACAACAAAACAAAAAAAAATAAAATGAAGATTGCTTTCGCGAGAATTGAGCTAAACCCTGTAGACTGTAAGGAGCAGATCCGCTGCATTCTCCTCTCTCCCCATAATCATATAAACTGTAATTACTGAGCAGAGAATCTTGCCTGTGCATATAATTTTTCATTATTTACTCATCTTTTTCAACTTTTAAATGGAGTCCATGGTAAGAGTCTTAAACGATCTTTGCTAAGTTTTGTGCCTTTTGTATCCATTTGCCTGTGTCTGCAGGTACAGTCCCTACTAGTGAAATAGAAATTTGAATGTGGGACAAACTTGGTATTTGCAGGATCTTATAGGTTAAACCTTTCAGGACAACTTCCTTTGCAGCCCATTCCAAAGTATGATGGAGTTTTGTGATTAATTATATTCAGGAGATAAATAGAAAATAGAAAATTCCAGAATACTTCATCCCCAGGCCACTCAGCTCTAACCGAAACGGCAGGATTATTCACTTGAGTGCTTCAAATGCACAGTAGCTTCACAGAACACAGGTGCATATGCACTCTATTAATTTGTTTCTCAAAATACTTTATAGCTGATATGAAAACAGTGCCTCTACCTTGAAGGCTTTGTAAAAATTAATAGATTGTACAACTCTCTTGGGGTTTTCTGGGTCTACCAATCATTTAAGACTGCAGGTATGTTTCAATTCCATCCTGTCAGCAAGTGAACAGATGTCATTTGCTTTTGTTGGGCGAGCCACTGAGATGTGCTTTGCTTGCAATGTAGCCTGTCACCATTTCCTATTTTGTTCCTGAAGAATTTTTGTGCAAGGCTTACTTGTGGGGATTTTGTAATCAATCTCTGGGCAGTATCTGCTACCTCATCAACTTACAAGCCTCTGAGAATTATTCCATTTTTTTTTTTTTTGCAGTTTTCCCTCTATGCTCATTTTTGATAGTTTAAAGCCACGTATATGTGCTTCTTTTAGAAATAGCCAAGTGGGATCTTTCATTCCCTTCTAGATCCAGCTTAGCATGTACTCTTGAGAAAGCCTCTGGATCTGGTTCTCATCTGATGGCTTTATTATGTCCATCTGTGCAATACTAGGTCCATTCTTTAAAAAAGTAGAAGCATGTTCATTTCTAAGGGAGCACGACTATAATAGCAATTACTGGTGTGACTGAGAAAGATGGCAATGTTTCACAAGGTTTTTGAAGATGTTTAAGGAGTAGCAATAACTAGTAATGTTTGAACATTTACTATGCAAGTAATTGTAGTAGCTGTAATGTATAGCCCTTTGTACACACAATTTAATTGACCTTTCAAGGAATCTCCTGAGGTATGGCTATGGTTTAGCCTACTGTTAACTTGATGATAAGATTTAAAGAGTTGACTAACCTGCCAAAACTCATTCCAGATTAGGACCTATGGTAGTATGAGGTTAGATATTAATTGCTTAGCTACTGAGTCATAATAATTTCCTGTGTCTTGTTAAAGAACTTGTTAAAAAGCTGCAGAAGAAATAGAAGAAAAACATAACAGCATGGCTTTACTTCTTATACTTTGTTTTTATACTTTTCTGCTGGATGGTTAAGACCAAAATAAAGCAAGACCTATGCAACAAGAGCTGTAGCCTTTGGATCTGATAAGGTCAGTCAAATCCCCTCAGGATTTATCCTGAGATCCTGTTATGTTGAGCTGTAGGGGACTCTTGTCAACAATTGCTGACACTGCTAGTCAAGTGGAAGACCCAATACTACTATGGACTACTGGACTCTTTTGGAATATTTTGCTGAGTTAACACATCTATTATATTCAAATGACAGAACTAAAAAAAAAGGGGGATACAGATGAATATCCATTTTGTATCTGTGCATTCAAAATGGTTAGGATAGATACACAGTTACATCCTCTTAATGAATAGAGGGATTTGTTCTAATAGTGTTTGTAAATAGGATATCATGTCTGCATCTTGTACAGCAAATAACCACTAGGAAGAGAGTATATAATGTGTTAATTATTGAAACTGTCCTACCAATTTGGTTTAAAACTGTCTCATTGCTATTTGTCTCTCAATAAAATTATAGAAAAATAAAAGAAATAGAAGAAAAAGAAAAGTAGCAGCCAGATTTGATCAAATCTGTTCCACATGACTCATTAAATATTCCTTTGTTGGTTGTGTTGATAATTTAGGCATTTCATTGTGCTAATTAACTGTAGTCATATTTTATAAATTGCATGCATTAACAATTAATTTTGCTATTATTTAAAATGCCCAAGAATAAAATGAGCCAAACTTTACAGTAAATATTTGGTTCTAAACTCAAATGAGCCCCCCACTCTTTTTGAAAGAAGCTCACCTATTGGTGTCAGGGATAGAAAGGGATGAATAATGAATTAGGAAGTGCATCAGTCTCTGTAGTTGAATGTTTCAATTATTCAACTAACGGGTAGTACTTAAATTATAAAACTACAGCATTTTAAATATTCTACCATTTTATTTATTTGATTTTTTTGTTTAAAAATGCTGGACAGTTCTCAGGAAGAATTGATTTTCTTCATAAGAACAAAAGATGAGTTCCTCATAAAAATAGAAATTACCGTCTTAATTTTTAAAATTGACTCTCTTCAAAATTTTAACCTGAGATTTTTTTACCTTTTAACTTGGGAATGTTTACTTACATAAGCACATGATAAGGAAAATGCTGTTATCTGGGGCCGGGGAGATGGCTCAGTGGGATAAGTGCTTCCCTGGCAAGAGAAGGGCCTGAGTTCAATCCCTGGTTCCCCCCAGCCCCCATAAAAAAAAGCACTAAGTGCTTAGCTGTTATATTTTAATGTTTCAAAGGTATACTTGGTAAATAAATTGGGCATATGCTACTAAAAATTCTAGTTTAATATATATAACTAAGTGTGATTATTTAACTGTTAATGTAACCCAAGTAATTTTATATCTGTGATCCACTCACTACTACAGATTCAGCTAACTTCGATATCAAGTAACCTCAGCACTGTGCTCTTGCCACTGCTCAGAAGCTATGTTTTAAAATGTTTGTAGAGAAAAAAATTCCTCCCACATTGCAAGTCATTCTTCTGTGATGCTTCCAAACTCCAATCTCAATTACCTCCCTCTTAATATTCCTCCCTTTTTTCCTAGTATCTTTTTCCCTCTTTTAAAAAATTTCTCCTAAATCTACCAAAATTAAGTAGACTTTTGGGGAAAAGATCTTTGCCAAAGTTTTGGAGGATACAAAAAAAGTTAGATATCACTTTTGTCAAAGATGCCACTGCTGTACACAAGCACAGCCTCTGGCCATGGCTTTCATGGGTCCTTCCATCAGGCTAGGAGTCTGTTTTCTTAGATCCTAACCAAAACCCTGAAAGGATATTTTGGTTTAAATCTCTTTAAAGATGTCTGATGAGCTTTGTTTTTTGTAGCATATAGACCCATTAGTATGTTTTCCTACACTTGGAGGAAAAGTGCTTACTCTGCCCACGTGGCAGCCCATTTTTTTTTTTTTTTTTTTTTATGTATTTAGTACAGGGTCTACAGGGTCTCACTACACAGATTGGACTTGTAGTGATCCTTCCTCTTTTTTTGTGTGTGTGTGGAACCAGGGATTGAACTCAGGCCCTTACGCTTGCCAGGGAAGCGCTTAGTCCACTGAGTCATCTCCCCAGCCCCTACAGCCTATTTTCATAACAACTTTTCTGCAGCAACCCTGTTGTCATGTAAGTTAGCTAATCAAATAAACATGTACTATGAATTGCAAACTTCAACAAGGAGAGAATTAATGCAAGAAGGTAATTTTAAAAGCTGCTTCAATAGATAAGATATAAATAGCAATGGAAGAAAAACAGGCTCCATGTGTCTTGCCTGATGGGACCTGAAATTGGAAGAGAAAACTCAGTTTACAGGTCACTTTGGGTGTTGAACACCAAGAAGTAGCTGTCCTTTGGTAGCACTGCCAGAAAAAATGAGTGAAGTGAGAAACTCACCTGGGGGAGACACAAACATTATGAATTAGAAATGGCTCCTGTTGTCTGTGTGAAGTGGTCTGGCAGGTGCCTGAGGTACCAGAGAGAGGTCAGAAGAGACAGCAACATTTGTTTTGTTTTTATTTGTTTTATATTAATTTTATTGAGAAAGAAGTAGCAATGAGACAGTTTCAATATAGGTTAGTAGGACAGTTATAATAATTAATACATAACATATTGTTGTCTTTGTAGTAGTTATTCATAGTGCAAGACGCACACATGATATCTTGTCTAAACACTTAGTTCAAAACCTTATTCTCATTGAACTAAGAGAAAGTAGCTGTGTATCTATGCTGTTTTGCATATACATCTATATATTTTTTTCACTGCAAAATGGTCCTTCATTTATATCCCCATTTTTCATTTACTTTTGTCAGAGATGGTTATTCCATTGCTATTCGTATATTGTAGGTGCATGAATTCAGCAAAGTAATCCAATACAGTTCAGTAATCCATAATAGTAGTGGGTTATCCACATGACTGGCAATGTTAGAAGTTATTGAGGGGATTTGACTGACCTTGCCTGATACAAAAGTTACATTTTTTGTTATATAGGTCTTGCTTTATCTTGATCTTAGCCATCCAGCAGAAAAGTATAAAAACAAGGTATAAAAGGTAAAGCCATATTAATATGCTGAGCTATAAAAGGCTGAAGTCAACAACTGAGACAGCAGCATTTGTGATATATGGTTGTTTCTTCTGCCTGGCAGAGAAAGAACACAGGGACAAAAAGTACAGATGATGAAGTTATTTCCACTTTTCTCTTTAAATGTGGTGACTATGGGCATTTACCTAACAGCAAGACTAGAGAATTTATCTATGTGATAAAGCTTTTGGAAAATGGATATTATTTGAACAGACTATTCAAGTTTGAGCAATAAATATATAATTCTTATAATAACTCAGATATTCTGATTACATTAAAATAATTGTAGCTAACATTTATTTAGTAGTAATTATATACCAGGTAGTGTTTTAAACCTGCTAAGTCATTTTTCCTTGAATAAAAGTTATCACGTACATTATTTTGATCATAATTATTTACAAAGAGAAAAATAGAGACAGAGATGTCAAACAAATTTTCCAAGTTTCTTTTGCTAATGGGGCTATATCTAGGCTTTATACCCAAGTAATTTGTCACTAAATAGGCACTTCAAATCATTGTGTTGTACTGCCACTATATGAAACCATCTTCACAAAAATCCTTACCAAATCTTTCCAACATGGTCCTGCATTCTGAGTAGGGAAGCAGTTTTTGTTTTCTGTGAAGAAAAGATGACTTCTTTAGATCCATATTGCAACAAGTTTCTCTATAGGTTGCAGATCCTTCTCGTTGGCTTATAATACAGTAGTAGTACTTGGCGGAAAGGAGTATACTAATACAGCACTTTATACAGGAACAAACATGAATGTAGCTCAGCAAATAATGCGCTATGGCTTTCTGCATCTAGATCAGTTGTTAAGAAGCAGTGCTTTCTATAATAATAATAATAATAATAATAATAATAATAATTTGTATTACAAGTGTTTATACTGCATGCCTGTTTAGTATATCCAAGGGGAAGCCACACATATTCTTGGTGTTAATTAGTCAGGGGAGGATAAACTCCACCCACACTCATTTTTTTTTTTTAATTTAAGTAATTAGAATTTGGAAGTGGCTATTTAGTAAGTTTCCTAGATTAATCATACCAAGATATTTCTTCTAAGTGCAGATTTAGGCTGGATAGGGATACTTTTGTTTGGCAGACCCACATTTCTGCAGAAACTACCACACACCGTGTATCATTCAGTCATTTTAGCAGTCAGTTCCTGAATAGCCTATCCATAGTTAATATCCCAAGTTTATTTATGTTCAGATAATCATAGAGAGGGTGTCAGAGGAGAGACCAAGGACTTCTAAGGCAATACAATGAAATTTAGAGAACCAGAGGTGGGACATAACTGCTTAATGCCAAGAACCAGAGATCAAAATGAAACTTGAGTTCTAAAGCTGGTAAATGTCAAATACGTGAGCATATCAGAATGAATCACAGAAAGTGGTTGCAGGGCTGGAACTAGATGAGCATTACTTCATATATCACGAGTACACTACCTAGTCCATGTCAGCCATGTGAAGTGATGACTTTACAGCTTCTTGTCCTTGAGAAGTATTTGCATTGATTTATTTTACTTGCATTTGGCAGGGTAAGACGTGTGCTTCTGGGAAGTGCCATTGCTTCTTTGAAAGCATTGTGCTAATAGTGATATTTCTTGCTTAGTGTTTTTGTTTGATTTTGCTTTTCTTGTTAGGTTGTTTTTCAAGGTCAAGCAGCTGCCACCCATGAACAGGATGAAGTCATAGCTATTGATGACATATCTTTCAGTTCAGGCTGCCTGACCACAGATGGTAAGAATATGTTCCCTCATTTTGATCTTTACTGTGTAAAATAAATTTGGTGCAATTTAAACATTGTAAAAACTTTACTCTTCTTTCTTCTTCTGCCTGGTGTTTCAGTGCTGGGATAGTTTCCACTGTTTCAGTGCATTGTGTAAGTGTGACTACATCTCTGCTGGAAGTGAAGAGAGGTTGTTTTTCACAGACTGTGATGCTAAAAAGAGCCGAATAGGATAATTTACTTTCAAATTGGAAGCCTCATAGCCATTTTTACACTCCCTAGTTAAATCTTAACAAGGAAACTCCGTGCCTTCCAGGGGGCTGGTAGAAAACTGGTCTCCATGGACTTAAGTTTTCTTGGAGAATTAGATTGATTATGAGTATGCTTCTAAATACAAAATAAATATCAAGATATTAGGTATCATCCACTTTTATTTAGATGGAACAAGAAATACTGATACATTACACAATTCGGACCTGAAAATGTGTATTCTTTCAATACAAAACACTTGAGACTGGGTGATTTATAGAGAAAAGAGGTTTAATTAGTTTAGCGTTCTGTTGGATCAAGTGCATGGTGCTAGCATTTTCTTTGCTCTCCTGTGAACCTCATGGCAGATTCTCATCATTGTGAATAATATAGCAAAAGAAAGAAGGAAGGAGAGAGGGAGAGAGAGTGGAGGGAGGGAAGGAACGATGGAGGAACTAAAGAGAGGCCAGATTTGCTGTCAGCGTTCAAGATTCCATGAAATTTTCGTCAGATTCTTTCAAAGGTAGGGACCCCAATCATCTGATAACTTCCGTAAATTTAATCTCTCTCTTTTTTTTCTTTTTCTTTTCTTTCCTTCTTTCTTTCTTTTTTTTTTTTTTTTT
>NW_004524784.1:456127-461529 GCF_000260255.1 Octodon degus
GACCCATCTCCTTTTACCATTGTCACTTTGGAGATTGAGCTTTCAATACATCCACTCCTGGGTGACACACACTATCGACTGATGAACTGCAGTAACTTATTTTTTTTTTTTTTTTTTTTTTTTTTTTTTTTTTAGAAAGGGTTTCAAGTTCTAATTTGGTACAAATACAGTGTTTATGATAACTAGTATTTTGAGAGCAGAAAGGATATGCCCTTTTCTATAATAAAAAAGTAAAGGTCCTATGACCACATTGTGTGATAGTCCTGAATCCAGAGCATGGGCAGCTTATACTTAATTTTAAATGAGGTATTTAATTCAGTTCTTAAGCCTAATCATTTCAACAGTATCTTTGATATCTCAAGTCTATAGCTGCTGCAGTAATTTGGATCTGCCAAACTCAATGATCACTAACTAGTGCTGTTTCTCGGCTAGCCTAGCTAATCATCCACAAAAGAGAAAGAGTCAATGAAATCAGCTACTGGCTGGATTTCCCTCACTATTGTGCTACTGCCATGGAAACTGTATTTATGTTACAATTTGACAAAACATCATTCCTGGCCAGTGCTTGGGAGTGGAGATTTCTGGTACCAGACCCTATTCTCATTTTAGATATGAATTTTTTGTCATTGGCTCTGGGAACCAAAGTCATTTCCCAAGTTACCCTGATCCACGTACTAGGACAAAGGCCACAATTGATGGGTCATAGTAAATATTCAGAAGAGAAATGTCAGGTTTTATAGCAAGCACCTCAGAGACTTTATAAAACCAGTAAAGGAATACAAAAAAAGCATTTGTAGATCTATAGTTGAAGTGGAAACACCAGAAAATTGGACATTCAAGGGAAACTTGTGATCACACTGAAAAATATTGAAGTCTACAGTATCCAAAGCAATTGTTCTAGGCATCATTATAATCATGATGTATTTGAGGTAGTATGGGAATGAAGCTCACTGAAGATGAATCCTCAGTAAATTTCAAGGCTCTTCCATTTTACTATGGCTTTTTATATGGATATTAAATCCATACAACATGACAGAGTTTGAGACTAGAAAGGAGGACTTTTAACTTCAATACTAAGACTTCAAAAATGTGGAGCTTATGTACCCATGGATAATAGAATGAGAAGATGAATGCATGAACTTAGGTGTTTTACTCATGGATATTATTTGCCCTTTTATGCAGGATGAATAATTATATTGATGAAAAATTAGGGATTAAGACAAATAGTAACCTCTATTTTAGGTGTTGTGTTTTATGGGATATTAGTAATGATGTCACTAAATAGGAAAGTTGCAAAGGATGTGGTTTTTCTTATGGAGAAAACCAAAGTTTAGATAAGATCACCTGGTACATGCTTTGAAAGGGAGGATAATGGCTTTGTTTTGCAAATAAAATAAAATAAAAATTAGGGACATTTTTAAACTTCTGAAAGGCAAACACAAGAGTATGAAGATTAATAATAGAGTTGATAAATAGAAAGCGTTGTGGGATAACCTTGGTACTTAGATTGCAATTTTGTTTTGTGAATGACAACAATGTAGAAATTGTAAAACTCATTAGCGTTATATTCCCAAATGAAACTCACTGGTGAAGTAAGTCTCATAAGGAACTAAGCCTAGTGAAACATTAGAATCACAAAAGGAAGTGGGATTGATTCTGGGCTTTCTCCAGATCTGTTTTAGTGAAATCCCTGAAGATAGGACCTAAAAAAATCAGTAATAGTTTGTTGTGCCATACGAGTAAGACCAACTTTAAGAACGGGACTAGCATTTGGGAATTATGAGTCCCTGGCCTTTGCTGATTACTGTACTTGGCAATGACTTCCCTGAAGCAGAGTTCCTGCTGACTAAAATAAGTGGCTTCAGTCTCATGTAGTCCTGGTTGGTGGTGGTCAGAGTGGAGAGACATGGAGGCAAAGCCAATCTCATCTCTTCTGAACATCCCCTCTAGAATGTCCCGTCCTAATGCGATGGGCATCAAATGCATTTAGGTGCAGAAAAACACAAACATTTGCTAGAATGACTTAAGCCACAGAGGAGAGAGGCAGTTGTGGTAGAGATGCTTTAAGTCCAACATTATGAAAGCTAAGGACTAAGTGATTTTCTTTTTACATGGGCCTCATGTTTTTTACCTTATGGCAACAGGCGGACTGTTGAAGTTCTGTGAATGTCAAGTTTAGGGCCTAAAGAAGGCAGAAATGAGGGCCAGCAAGAGAGCTCAGTGGACTAAGTGCCTTCTTAGGCAAGAGCAGGGACCAGGATTCTCCCTAGCACAACATGTTGAACCAGCCACCTAGAGCAGGCATGGTACGGTGCACACCTGTAATCCCAGGGGGGAGCTGAAAACAGGAGGATCACTAGGAGTCAAAGCTGTGAAGTGAGACACTACACCAAATACATTAAAAAAAGAGGGCAGGAATGGGAGAGGAATAAATATTTTTGTCCATGTGTTTAAGTAGACAATCATTTCACAAGTGATCTTAGTTGTTAGGATAATAAAACTGAACATGTTTATATTCAGGTGGATGCTTTCATATTATCTGGAATAAAAGCAGACAAGGCAAAAAGGATTATGGTTTGAATAAACAAACACTTTTTATGGAAGCTCAAAGTGAACATGTCTAAAAGTAAATTTTAATTTTCTTGCAAAATCTGTTCTCTGACTTGCATTCCCTATTTTGGTCAATGGCATATTCATCACCAGAAGTCTGGCTCTAAAAGAAATACACAGTGAAGTTTTTCAGGTGGCAAAAAACAAGAACAAATTATCAGAGCAAAACTTCAAACTTCAAGGAGTAAAGGAATAACAATTTCATACCCAACACTTGATAACTACCATTTAAAGAAATAATTTTAATTTGGCTCAGAGGATCAAGTCTATGGCTGGCTGGCTCCAAGGCAGAGACATGATAGGAGGGCTCAGTGGAGAAAAGAATGCTTAGTTTATTGCAGACAGGAAGCAGAGCAGAGGAACTAGTGTAGAGAAGAGTAAAAGGGGCAGGCAAGGGACCAGATACAGTACACAAAGTCATGCCTCCAGGACCCACACAGCCACATCCACAAGTGTTCTATATAATTTTCCTGGAGGCTCTTAAGACACTTAAGTTGACCCAGTCTGTTTTTACCCTTCACATTTTATCTTCCATCAACTTGACACCTAAATGTATTTCCTTAAACCATACTTAATCCCCAAATAAACAAGAGGCCATAATTCTACTTAACATGATACTACTATCTTACATATAACTGAAAATGCATTATGCCTTTCCCCCAAATCTCAATTGTTCTAGTGTTTTTCAAGAGTCCAACTGGAGGGGCCGGGGAGATATAGCTCAATAGATTAAACGCTTGCCTGGCAAGTACAAGGGCCTGAGTTCAATCCTCAGTTCCACCAAGAAAAAAAAAAAGAGTCCAACGGGAAACAACACAAAGTCTTAGATATAAAAATAAATAATAAGCAAACATGAGAAGCATAGAATTCTTTATCCTATTTTTAAAATATAATCTAATTTTTAAATGTTTTTTATCATATTATGTAGGGACTTAAAGTTCAACATATCAATACTTGATGAAAAATACCTGTTCCTTATTATGCCTAAGATGTTTGAAATGCAGTGAGATAGTGAGGTTAAGATTGATAGCCTAAATCATTTGATAATAACAATAAGCTTGTCTTCTGGATGGGTAACAACCTAAGTTTGCAGACCAAAATTAGAGAAAAAGGAGGGCTACAAGGAAAGCCAACTTTTTGGCCCTAGCCTTCTAAGGTCAATTAAGACTCAGGACATATGAGAACTTGTACTGTAACGTCATGTACCTCGGTAGTGTCCCAAATTTTCTGATCAAGAAGATTATGGGGCCAAAGAGGAAAGTGATCGATGACATAGAGTGGGCCTAAGGAGAGTCACATGGGGAGAAGACACTCTCTCAGGCTTTCACAGAGAGCACATTGGCCAAGCAATGGTCGTGACTCATCCACATGGCTGCACTGATAAAGGTTCTACAATCTGAGGTACAGGATCTCAGGACAAATCCTGAGGGCATTTCATTGACCTTCTCAGACCAAAAAGCTACAACTCTTGTTGCACAGGTCCTGCTTTACCTTGGTCTTAACCACCCAGTAGAAAAGTATGAAGATGAAATATAGGAAGTAAAGCCATGTTGGTATGTTGAGCTGTGGGGGACTCAGGTCAATAATTTCTGACATTGCCAGTTAAACAGAAGACCCAATGCTATTATGGGCTACTGGACTCTTTTAGAATATTTTTCTGAGTTTACACACCTATAATATTCAGTAACGGAACTTAGGAAAAATGGGGTACACCGATGAATGTCCATTCTGTATCTGTGTATTCAAGGTGGTTGGGGTAGATATGTACTTGCATTGTCTTGATGACTGGAATGCTTTGTTCTAATGGTGTTTGTAAATAGGATCACAAGTCCGCATCTTGTACAGCAATTAACCACTAAGAAGAATATATGCAGTGTATTATTTGTTGAAACTGTACTTCCGATTTGATTTGAAACTGTCTCATTGCTATATGTTTATCAATAAAACTGTAGAAAAAAAATAAAAAAAAATAAAATAAATAATAAGTTATGTAATCTTAAGGTACAATGGCACAAAATAAACAATCACATTCCAACAGACAGGAATAAGGGAATAAAAAGGAATCAAACCAAAGGAAAACTGGAAACTGGCATGGCAAAGATTAATTCCTGTGTATACATATCTGGTATCTCAAGTGAGGGGTAGTAAACTGTGAATTCCAAAGGACTTTATGGGTGGCCAATCAGAACTCACACAGCTCTCCTGGCGATGGCTCTACTCTTAACCTTCTTCTTTTATTGACAGATGTTCTACATTTTCTGGCATCTGCTGCATTTCTTCATTACACATTTGGCTTCATTCCCACAGTCTCATGTAGTGCTCTGTCAGGGACTCCTTGCCTGGCCTCACAAATTTCCTATGAAATCTGGGTAAAAACCTCTCTGACAGCACAACTTTTGCTTTTTGTGTGCCCGTAAAACCAGCATAATGTGGAATCAAGCAAGGTCTGCTGTCAGAAGCAGTAGGAGTCACCCCTTTGGACCATGGCTGCAGCAGCCTGTAAATACCTGGATTCTTGAGTGTAGTGAAATGAGTCCTGGAGTTCCAATCCCCTAGGAGACCCTTCCTGAGCAAGCATAGCAGGATGTCTCTTCTCAAATGAAAGGTTTACACTTTTGCTACCTTGACGTGGGTGAGGTCTTGCTGATTCTTAAAATGTGCTGAAAACATCATTTTTCTTGTCTCCGTACAAAATGCTTGGTTTCTCTATAGTGGTCCTGATCTCTTTAACATTTGCATTTCATTTGGTCCCAGTTTTTCACGTGATTTTTTTTTTTTTTTTTTTTTTTTTT
>NW_004524784.1:461889-483435 GCF_000260255.1 Octodon degus
ATATATTATGATATATCTCACAATATATTCTAATATTATCTATATAATATGTATGAACATTAATTTTAAAAAACTTTTAACACTTGGTGCTTGATTAACTTACATAGCTATAGCATGATTATAACATTACATGAGTGTTACAAAAATTTGTGTTTATGACTTACACCATTTATTTTAATTTCTTTTAGAGTTAAACAATTATAAATAGAGGGTTCAACTAAAGTATGTATATTTTAAGAAATACTAAACAAAAATAACACAGAGGGGGCCTGCCTCTTAGCTCAGTTCTTTAAGTGGCTGCTTCAACAAAGCAGTCAGGTTCACGTTGCTGTGGTTCGATCCCCACAACTCAAGCCAGCCAAATCTGCCCTGAAGGCATTGGGAGCAAAAAGAAAAAATTCTTCTGGGGGCCGAGGAGATGGTTTAGTGGAATAAGTGCTTCCCTGGCAAGCACAAGGGCCTGAGTTCAATCCCCGGTTCCACAAAAAAACAACCAAACAAACAAACAAACAAAAAATTGAAATTAAAAGTCAAATATCAAACTATTAAGTATAAAAATTATATATTTATATGGAAAAATTACATGATAGAGGCAAAAATACAGCTGGAGTTGAAACAAAGGATATTAAAATTTTAGGATATAAACTAAAAAATGAAATAGCCAGCACAATTGTAACCATGCAATAATTAAACATACAGGCATCTTAACATTCTTAGACTGAAGTTAGCAGATTTTATAAATAAAGATAGACTTTAATCTAAGAAAATGCATTTTAAATAAGTTTAAGTGAATTAATTAAAAGTAAAATGATACAGAATATTACTAGACAACACTAATCAAAAGAAAGGTAGAGTGGCTATATTAATGTACAAATGTACTTCAGAACAAGAAAAATTAACATGGATAAACAAGGATATTATACAATAATAAAAGGGTAAATTCATGAAGAAAACATGGTCCCAAATATATCTATTTCCATATACATTATGTATACATTCAATAGAACAAGTACAGCAAAATTAGCAATAATATAGAAAATGAATAAAATGATCTACTGATTTTAAAAAATTATGTAATTAGTACAGGGTCTACAGGGTCTCACTACACAGATAGGACCCATAGTAATCCTCCTGTTTTCAGCCTCCCAAGTGCTGGGATTACAGACAAGTGCCACCATACCCAGTCTCAACTGCCAGCTCAGTGAGCCCCAGGGGTGGGGCCAGCAAGGCACTCTTGGGATCAAGTTCCAGCCCCTGTGTCTGCCTAAGCAAGTGCTTTAATCTGCTGAGCTACCTGGCTGGCCCAAGCAAAATACTTATTATGTTAGTCTATTGCTGTTGAAATGAGCACAGCAATACATTTTTTAAAACATTATTTTGGAATTACCCAGTACAGACACATGGTGACTGAATACCATTCTTGTGACCAGGTCGTTAAATTGCTTGGTTGCTAAATGAGACATGTGTGTATATCACAATATTTGGAACAAACAAATGGTTAAAGGAAATTCCAGCTTGATGACTTAACTTTCATTTGCATACCTCTTACATGCAGTACTGTATTGTATAATATAATATAAAATTAACTGTACAGTACAGTGAGCAAAAATTACATTATACTATAAATAAGGTATACTCTACCTCCAAAAGACATTGAAGCTCTGTAAATGTACAAAAAGGTAAAAGACAGGCTATAAGTCTCAGTTGCTAGTTGTAAGTCTTAACATTGATTAAACACTAGGTCATAAAACTGAACAGTCAGTCCAGTGAGATAGCTCAGTGGACTAAGAACCTACTTAGGCAAGCACAGGGACTGGGGTTTGATCCCTGGCACCACATGCTGCACTAGCGCCATCTCTGGGCATGTTGACAGTGTGACTGAGACCTGGTGTGGTGGTGCACTCCTGTAATCCCAGCCCTGGGGACTGAAGACAGGAAGATCACCCATATCACTGAGTCTGATCTGCATAGTAAGACCCTGTGCCAAATACATTAAAAAAAAGCTGAACACTCATTAAATGCATAGATTATTAAATGAGAAATAGATCTGTATTAGGTATCTTATTATCAAAATAGCTCAATGAAAAGGGTGTTTTCCTTAAGAACACATGTCTTCTGATAGCCTTTAATATAAAATACAGCAGCCCTCACAAATCACTACATCATCTGGGTTCAGGCAAAATTGACCCCTCATGTGTAAGAAAAGGTAGGCATGAACATTGTTCAGAAAAATCCAGGGTATCTTATATATCTTTTATATCAGCAGTGATATAAAAATTGACTATCAATCATCATGATTGCAAAACAGATGAAATTCAGATGTGATCTTTAGCAAATAAATGAAGTGTCTATTTCTATATATTTTCACATGCCCTTTCCCAGCATTTTAGCAACTTCAATGAATTTTTCAATATTACATTGACTACACAACTGATATTGATGGAAGACCAATGAAACTAGAATGCAGTACCACAAATAAAATGTTGCAGAACTTTAACCTGCTCAACTGTAAAAATCACTGGAAATACCCAATATTCTTGAGAGTGAAGTGGCATTAATGGAGCCACAGCTTTGTCCACCACTGCAATTTTGAGGACAGAAAGACATGTAAAATATGGAGTAAGGGAGTTTCCTATCCAGGAGTGTATGGCAAAAACTAAACACATAAAACCATCACAGAGCCAGGAATAGCAGCGATAACTGTTAAAATTTTCCTGTGGTTTAAAAGTGTATCTATAACCCTTGAGAAATTATGCACAACCATATGATATGAGCCATTTCACATATCTAAAAGTTTCACAGGTAACATCACTTCTGAAGAGTTTGTCTAGCCTGAGGACTTACTTAACTGCAAGTGAATCAATTTCATCATTACCCGAGGAACTGTTGGAGGCAAATTGTTCTTACAACTGAGCCCGATGAAGCGAGTGCACTGATGCACTTTTCTGACACTTTGCCATGGCTGTTCTGTCTGGATCCTATGTGACCAGCAGTGTCATAGAGCTGTGCCTTAGATCGCTCCCTTCTGCGCCAAAGCAATCATATATATTTGGACATTAAGGCAAACAAGCAACCTCATATGAGGTATCTTATTTCCTTCACTGTCAGGCACTTCTCATTATCCTGTGAGTAGGTTGTCAAATGACTTAGTGGCTAAATGAGGACTCACCTATAGCGTTTATATCTCCATATTCAGAACAAAGACATCATTAAAGGGAACTTCGACGTTCTGACTTTGCTCTTATTTGCATACCTCTCACATGTAAGAATGTGTAACAGAACGTGAAAATGCCCTACTGCATTGTACATACAATTAACAAAAGTTACAGTCCTACGTAAATAAGGTATACAGTACCAAAGAAAGACATTGAAGCTCTGTAAATATACTGAAATAAAAATTAAATAAATAAGACAGGTCCTAATAAAATAAGACAGGCCCTACGTCTGAGTATCTGGTTATAAATTGGGTCATAAGTCTGACTCAGACTAACCCAGTTTGACTCAGTCTAACCCAGATATTGAGGCTTTACAAGTAAGATGTGCAGAAGTGTACCAAAAATTGGTCATAATTTTGAGCAGAGGGTTTTACATCTAAACAGTCATTAAACAAGTGTGTGACTAAAGGTGGAATATCTATATTTTTAACTTTAATTTCTTTGAAGTTGTTAAAAGAAATTATTAGATGTAATAGTTTTATTAGCCAAGTAGAAAGAGTCCATAACAGTAATTTCATTGTTTAAAGAAAGTAGAAAAAAATGAATCAAAGCTGAATTAGTGCGTAGGAAAAAAAAGGGAGGGACATGTGGGTAGTGACAAACTGAAAATGGGAAATAATGGAGAAAATTTTGAAACAAAAAAATGGTTATTTAGAAGAAGATAAACTTGTTAAAGTTCCATCTCAATTGAAGAGAGAGCATATGTGTTGCCAATATTAAGAATGAAATAGGGGTGAACACAAAAGACCCTACAAATATTATAAGGAAATGCTATAAGTAACTGTTTCCTCAATAATTCAACAATTTTTATGAAATGGACCAATTCTTAGAAAGAAACTATCAAACATCAATAAAAGGAAAGTGATTACCTAACATGTTTTATCTTTATTAAATAAAATAGTTAATATCTTCAATTAAACTAGTTTATATCATTAATTAAAGAAAACTCCGGGAGGACATAGTTTCACTGAAAATTGTCACCAATATTTAGGATTGTCAGTTCTGTACATTTTATTCAAGAAAACATAAACAAAGAGGACAAGTGTTTTACCTTACCCAGAAGAGTCAGCATTGCCAGAACACAAGAAACACAAAAATATAAGGAAACTACAGGTCAGCATTCCTAATGAAAATAAAAACATTCACAACATTCAAAAGAAATCCAGAAATATTTGAGAAATAAATATAGTGCAAAATTTAAAGAATGTAAGGTTGGCTTGACTTGTGGAAAGTAATCAGTATGAGTCAGCATGATATCACACTAAAGAAACAGGACACGCTGATCGTAATAAGTGTGTAAGATTGTGTGATGTATTTCAAAATACATTCATGATTCAAACCTCAATAAAATTATGGGATTCTTAAATTGATAAAAAAGCAAGTGCAACATCTCTACAGCTAACTCCATGTCCTCTGAAGAAAGAATGATGGTTTGATGTTAAGATTGGTAGTTAGGGACTGGCAAGATAGCTCAGTGGACTAAGCACGATCTGTGAGCTCCATCCCTGGCACCACATGTGGCATAGGCCCTGTCTCTAGGCTTGCTGAGCAGGCCACGGAGACCAGGCATGGTAGCACATGCCTATAATCTCAGTGCTGAGGAGGCTGAGACAGAAGGATCACTATGAATCTGAACTGCATAGTGAGACCCTGTACCAAATACGTTTAAAAAAAAATAGAGATTGGTAGCTAGGAAAGGATATCTAGTCCTCATTTTATTGAACCACATGCTAGTCGAATAAAGCATAATGAGTAAGACAGACAAAATATGAAGGCACAACAGAAATAATTGTCTTTGGAGATAACATGATTATCTAAGATCACAGAAAATTTATTTTAGTTATTTAATTTTAAAATGGAACACTTATGAATGGGTGTCATTATTTTGCCAGTACCATGTTAATCTTTTCTGTATTGTTCCAGTTTTCCTACGTTTATTATTTAGAGTGAGCATAAAATGTATTTAAAATGAATTTTTCTATAACTGGTAAATGAGTTTATGATCGTAGCAGGATATGAAATCATTGTAAAATCAAATTTAGGGCTGGCCAGATAGCTCTGCAGATTAAAGCTAATGCTTCGGCAGGCTCAGAGACCTGGGTTAGATCCCTGGCGTGCCGTGCCAGCCCCACCCCTGGGTCATGCTGAAAGGGTGATTGAAACTGGGCATGGTGATGCATGCCAGTGTTTGGGAGGCTGAAAACAGGAGGATCACCACTAAATACATAAAAAAAATCAAATTTATTTTTACACAATAGCAATGAACTATTGGAAACCATGAGAAAAATTATGTCATATATAATACATTCAAAGGAAAATCTATGGATCTAGCAAAGTATATGTTGCATCTGCATTTGGGAAGCTAACAGTACTCATGAAAGGCATCACCTAACTATTAATTTTACTACAGATAAATTTTTAAAAATTTAAAATGTTATTCTGCAATAGGAAGCAGTTCTTCAAAGGGAGAAGGGATGTGGGGGTGGAAGGGAAAAGAAAAATAAAGAGAAAACGGGACAAAATGGAAACAAAGCTTGGTAGACGAGGAAGGAAGAGGCGTTGAAGATGGAAGAGCACAGATGAAGCATAAAGGAACCAAGAGGTATCACGTACAGGTGCAAATTCCCTACCATGAATGTGATCATTCTGCAGATCTAAATTGTACCAAGAAACTGAATTATAAGGCAAAAAAGATAAAATGGAAAATTTCCGAGCAAGAGGGAATTTATACATAGCTCATTAATTGTACTACTTAGACACAAAGAGCGCTAGAATTTCAGCATATTTGTGTTTACTAAAAATATAGTAACAACTTTATAAGTGCTTCATATAGGCGCTTTTATGGCTTCCGCAAGATTTTGCATGTTGGACAATAAAATGAAGTTCTTTTTTTGATGTTAGAGAAAGCTTCCTGAATATTTTCACATTTTCGAATGATACTATCTGAGCCTATGCTTTTCCAAGATGCAGAAATTCATTGTACATTTATTGGAAAGAGGACTGCTTTATCCAATAACTAATATAGGAAGAAATCAAGGTTGTATCTGTGATTACATAAGAATATGTTTAATCAGAGATTCTTGAATAAATTGCTGATTATAATTTTTATAAAGATTCATGCTGTGGCTCATCATCAGAATATTGTGAAATTCTATGAATATTTTTAGATTGGCTTTCCAAGATCATGCCTCAGTGTCATTTGAAAAATGACACAAATAGCACAAATCATCACTTAATTAGAATCATCATGGTGCATACATATTATCCATTTAGCAAATGAGAACCTAACTACATTTTTTAAATCTTAACTTCTACATAAGAACTTTTAAGATCCAGAAATATTAATTGAAATCCATTACCTGTTGAAGAAAATTGACAGAGAAATACTTTAAAACCTCTAGAATAAAATTTGGATGTCAGTCACAACTGTTACTGCAATAATCTTGAGACTTGAACTTGGTTCTTTAACAACTGAGAATCCTTGGATAATTCCGCATAACCTCACATATCTAAATATCACAGAGTGGCTAAAGGCAGTAAAATGGAGGCAAGTTAAGAAACATGTAAAGATAATTTTTTTTTTTTTGGCAGAACTGGGGATTGAACTCAGATCTTTGCATTTGCCAGTCAAGCGCTTATCCTACTGAGCCATCTCCCCAGCCCCTGTAAAGATAATACTTGAAGGCAGTAGATTTAGATTCATGGCTTTGTTAATGCAGAGACCATGAGATGGTCCTGAAGGCTTCCTCCTGGTGATCATACATCATTGGTTAAGAATTTTGAAACCCTCAGAATACTTCACTATGGCTATACAAAACGGTGGTTCAGTGGAAGAGGGGCAGGCAGAGGAGAGAGGGAGAATCTATGAATGATCTGGAACTTTAGTAAATAACATCTTTACGTAGTTTTGAGCTTTGGGATTTCATATATTAAAATGAAAACAACTGTCTGGGAAATTTATTGATTAACAATTTATGCCTACTACAGTAAAACATATACCCATGTGATATTAATTTTATGGTTATAAATTCTAGCTTTGGGTCCAATGGTAGTAAAAATGGTTTACACACTGAAAAAATATTTAATACCAAGTGACAACAGGTATATTTTAATTTTCTATAGTTTATATTTGACTGTTTTGCTATTGTTGTTTACAACATATTTTTGGACTTTATAAATAGTGACAAATTAGAGATAATATAGAGCATTTAATTGAACTAGGACCAATATTTAATTACATAAGCTCTAGGGAGTAGATTTTCAGCTGTGATATGAATCTGCAAAATTACAATTTTAATTGTTTCATGATAATTGTTATTGTGCAATCTTAGCTTCATTTATTGCCAACATTCCCTTAATTGCATCTGTTTTATTTTCAGTATATCTTGCATTTAGCAGGATTTGCATATTCATTATTTATATAATCACTTTATGAGAAACCAGATTGTGTATGAGTATTGGTAACGCATTTTCATAATCATTGCTTCAATTTTCTCACAAATAGAAATGTAAATGATTTATGTTTAAACTTAATTCTTAAAAAATTATTGTTGTTTTTTCTGGGTATATTTATTTGTTCATTTGTTAAACAAGTATATTGAGCATCTACCAATATTATGCCCAAAACTTTACTAAACAGTGAGGGGAATAGCAGTAAAAAAACAAACAATAACCATTTGCATACATTGAGCTTATATTTTGACCAAGAAGAGAAAGGCACTAAATATATAAGTAAAAAATATATTTTGTGTCAAGTGGCAATATTTGTTATAAGAATAACAAAAGTGAACTGAGAAAAGAAATGCTAGAGGTGAGGTTAGATGACAAAGTTTTAAGCAGAGTACTCAGTATGTTTCCCTTAAAATCATGTTATGTAAGGAGAAAGGGGCTGGGGAGATAGCTCAGTCTGGCAAATGCAAAGATCTGCATTCAATCCCTGGTATCTCATCCCATGCCAGCACTGGAACCCCAGGCACTCCGTGCAGGCCCCTAAATCAAGTGCAGTGTCACATGCCTGCAATCCCAGTGCTGGGGAGGCTGAGACAGGAGGATCACTACAAGTCTGAATTGCATAGTGAGACTCTGTATCCAATAAATAAATACATAAGCCAACAGAAAAGCCAAGAAGTAGGGAACATGCTCTGTGCATATTGAAAGAAACTGTAAATGCAGAGATCTGCACTGTTAGCATGACTTTCATAAGAATGGTCATGGGAAGGACTTTCATGTTTCTGTCATATGAAATGGTCCTCCTGAAAGGGTTTGATCAGGGGAGACTAGACCTGCCTCACATATCTACATATCACAGAGTGGCCAAAGGCAGTAAGATGGAGGCAAGTTAAGAAGGTATTCCTGTAATCCAGGAAGGGAGAGGCTGTCAAACCAGAGCTGCTAGAAGTAGCGCAGGAGGCAGGAAGTTATCAGAGCCTCTGTTTGTTTTGCAGACAAAATAGAAATAAGCTGATGATAGAAACTACTGTATGTTTATTGAGAAAGATAAACAGACAGACTTAGAGAACTGTAAATTTTTGTCTGAACTAGACCGATGGTGTCTTACTTACTTTCTTCCTTCTAGGATAAACTACCCAACACCCACAAATTTTATTTTATTTTATTGTTTGTGGAACCGGGGTTTGAACTCAGGCTCTTGAGCTTGCCAGGGAAGCACTTATTGTATTGAACCATCTCCCTGGCCCCTGCACAAATTAAAGAAAGAAACATTTATTTTGGCTCACAATTTGTAGCATTCCATAGTCAGGTAGCTGCAGGGCAGGGCCGTGTGGCATAGGGGCGAAACAGGACAAACAGCTCATAGCAGGGCAGGTAAAAAACAAAGAGTGGGAACAAAGGAAGAAGAAGATTATATCCACGTGCTCATCCAGGTCCCACCCAGAACGACCCACTTTTCCTAGCAGCTTCACCTCCCAACATCACACTCAGTATAAGCCTGTAGTGGACCAATCCAGTATCATACACCCATAGTCTAGCCATCCCCCTGAAAGCCCTCTCATGAGTGCATGAGGTTTTGGGGGACATTTTAGGTATAAACTATAACAGACAGGAGTCTCATTAGTGGAGACAGGAAATATTACAGGAAGAGAAAGTTTGCATAGAAAAAATCAGAAGTTCTCATTTAGACCTGTTCCTACAACAGTACTTGTTCTTCCAAGTAAAGGGACCTCTCCCACAACCCTGTGGTTTAAGAGGGCTACCAAAGGATAGAAATTGCTTTGTAGAATTGAATTAATATTAAGAAATCTTTCCAGCAGTACCTGCATGTCACTTATTTCTATTCTTTATATTTAACAGAAGAAATTTTACCCTGCAAAGAGGCATCGAGTATGGAGGACCAATGGTGTCACCTGGATACAGATCTCTGTAGATCTGATTTCACAGATGAAGAACTGACATGTGTGTATTAAATTGAGATTCTGACTTTACTGGTGTGCACACAGTTTATTCACACTAATGTCCTGGAGTTAGCTGAAGTGTTTTACAAGGCTGTGGTTTACTAAAAACGTGTAAAATACTGAAAAATTTATAGAAGGTGATGTTTTCTAAAATGACTCCACTAAAGACCACCTTACAATTATACAGTCTCTGCTTTAAAATTCCAATGCAATTGTGAATAGCAATTAAAATTAATGAATTACATAATGTAAGTAAGTCTAAATAGTCCTATATTTTTTCAGTAGTTGGGATCAAAACCAGGGCTTTGTGTATGCTAAGAATGTACACTGCCACTGAGCCACAATCCCAGGCTCAGGTCAAATGCTATCAAATTTTAAAAATTGTAATTTAAACACAGGTATTAAAAAACTAGATCTTTCTCTTGCCCCCCTTCCTTCATCTCTCCCTCCCTTCCTTCCTCCCCTCTTTGCTTCTATTCATGGGTCTTTTATGCAAGGGTGCCTGTCTAGATCCATTGGAAAACTTTTTCAAATAGAGTTGCTGGTATACCCTAAGGCTTATTAAATCTAAATTTCCAGACATCAATGTGTTCATGTTGACCTCTCTGTTGATTACAGCATCTAACTTTGGTTAAGCAGCCACTCTGGCAAGCTTTAATGGCTTACTGAGATCTTTCCCCTCCTCCTGTAGGGTGTCAAGACTGTGGATTTGACTTTGACTCCTGTGACAGAAAATCAGAGGCATCTGCTGAGCAAATTTCCTGGATGTGCACAGAAGCGAGTGCTGTACCTATGTTAGAATCTGCACCTCAGCACGACCATAGCAGCAGTGGAGAAGGTAGCAAATAAATCACAATTTATTGACCAGAGATCTTAGAATTCTACTTTCTCATGACCAGTAGTAATAAGACATTACACTGATGAACATAGTATAGCTTATTGGAAGTATACTATGTGTGTACATACCAGAAGTGAAAAAAACATGTTTCCGACATTGTATAAAAGAACGTTATAAAAGGATGTAGTCATGTGATTTTAGTTATTTTTGTTTGTAAGTTTTATGATTTTCTTATCAGCAGGAAATATTAGATGTTAAAGGCTTAAATGCTGTTTTTTTTTTTTAAATCAGTTCTGGTTGATCCCCATTGTGACCATAAAGAAGTATAGACTATTCTCTAACCTCGTCATTTCATTTATAGGTAAACTGCAGGGGCTGTGGAGATAGTTCAGTGGTCTGAGCACCTGCCTGGCAAGTGCAAGGACCAGAGTCCAATTCCCAATGCCACATGTTGTGCTGGCCTCAGAATCTCAGGATTACCATACCAGCCCTGATATGGCGCGGTGGTGCACGCTTGTAATCCCAATGCTGGGGAGACTGAGATAGGAGGATCACTACAAGTCTGAGCTGTGTAGCAAGACCCTATATCAAGTAAATAAATAAATAATTTAAAAAATGGAACATTCTTTGTATAAAAAAACTTTATAATAATGGAATCTTTTATTGCTATTATTCCCTGAGCAAACAAGAGATGAATCAAAAATAAGAACATTTTGCTTCACTTTCATGCTTTTCTAAAGTTCTTTTCTTTAGGCATATCCAGATTTATGTTAATATAGGTTGACTATGTTATTTTGCTTCTCTTTGACAAACTTATTTCATTTCTTTCAAAGCAGTTTTAATGGAAAGAATTTCTTCAATTTTAGAAAGTATTTAACTTTGCATTATATGACAATTTATAAGATGCAGACTTTCTGGTTGTCAATTTCACAGAGAAGCCTTGCTCTAAATATATCACTTCACTCCCTTCTTGCTTGTATAACTTCTCAGATGTAATTTTTAAAGTTTTTTTTTCCTTTACATGTAAGATATTTCCTTTTTCTTTGATGTTTTACAACTTGAACATTATATGCCAAAGTAGTTGTTTTTTCTTTTTTTAAAAAGAGTTTGCTCTTAGTTTTTCTTTTTTTTAAAATTTTTAATTTTTATTTATTTTCTTCAGTCTTTTATTTATTTGGTATAGGATCTTGCTATGCAGCTTGGATTTGTAGTGATCCTCTTGTCTTAGTGTCTGCAGGAGTGGGATTACAGGTGTGTGCCACCACACCAGGTTTTGGTGGCTGGCACATTTCGCCTGGGGACAGCATGGCTTATGGTACTGGGGATCGAACCTGGATCCTTGCACTTGCCAGGCAGGTGCTTAGACTGCTGAGCAATCTTCCCAGTCCATTTTTAAAAAAAAATTTTTAAAGAGAGTACAAAATAGTATTAAAACATTTTTGTAATTTTTACAAATGATACAGGATGTCAGTAAACAAAATAATATGAATTTCACAATATTTGTTGTAATGCATATTGTTGTCTTCCAGCTAGTTGTTCATTGTACCAGATTTATGCATGCAAAATAGGAAAAAGAAAGAAAAAGAGAAAGAAATATATAAGAAATTAAGAAGAGAAGAAGCACAAACACCTGAAAAAAGGAGACAAAACAGATTAATCAATAACTTCTCCTTTCCATAGACCAGCAGGAGTCCACCATACAGTTGTCCAAACCATCCTGCTTACACACATAACTATGTCTCTTTTCCCCACTCTCTCTCCTGTCCTCCTCAACTCAGTAATTCCTTCATTTTAAACAGGTTCATCCCATTTTCCCAGTATCTATTGTACCCCTTGGATTTTGTTTTCTTTTTCAGGTTCTTACACTAAGGAGAAAATACAATGTTTGCACATGCAAGGCTGATTCATTTCACTTAAGAGTGTGGTCTCTAGTTGCATCCATGGACCTATAAAAGCCTCAAATTTATCATTTTTAAAATAATGAGTAATACTATATTATGCAAAAATACCACATCTTTTTTAACCATTCCCCAGTTGCTGAATGTTTGGGTTGCTTCCAAGATTTAGCTATAACAAATTGTACTGCTATAAACATGTGTGCACATATATCTTAGTTTTTCTGACTTTCCTGGATCTGTGATTCAGTTTCTGACATTATTTGAGTAAGTTCTCAAATTATTGCTTTAAATATTACCCCTGTTTCTTTCTCTATATTTTTCTTATGCAAACATTTCACATATATGAAGTGTTTTGTATGTCTTCCACAGTTCAGAGATACTGTCTTTCCATTTTTTGCCTCACTATCTTTCTTTCTTTCTTTCTTTCTTTCTTTCTTTCTTTCTTTCTTTCTTTCTTTCTTTCTTTCTTTTTCTTTTTCTTTTCTTTTCTTTGCATTTCAGCTTTGGAAATGCTGTTTATGCATCCCCAAGATTAAAGATTTTTTTCTTTATGTCTAGTTTACTAATGAGTCCACAGAAGCCTTCTTGATTTCTGTTGTGCTGTTTTTGATCTCTTAACATTTTATTCTTTTTCCTTTTTCTTTTTTTTTTCTTTTTGTATTGGGGATTGAACCAGGATCTTGTGCTTGCCAGGCAGGCACTAATGCCACTGAGCTGTCTCCCCAGCTAACACTGTATTCTTAGAAATTGTGTATGTCTGCCTACATAATTTACCTTTACTTTTCTGTTGGACCTTGTACATAGTAATCATAGTTGTCTCAAATTCCAGTCAGATTTCCCAACATTGCTGCCATATCTCAGTCTACTTCTGATGCTTGTTCATTCTCTTCAGACTGTATTTTGCCTTTCAATATGAATTGTGTTTTTTTTTTCTTTCTTTCAAAAGCCGCATTAATATAGAGCATGACTTTTTGTGTACAAGTGTGAAGACCAAGGGCATGAGCTGTTATGCGGTTGAACTGGCCAAGGATTCACCGGTTTACTTGGTGCTGCAGTGGAAATATCTGAGGCTAAGAATTACATGGTGTCCTTGTTTTTTGTCTTCTTGATTGTACTTGAGCTCACCTAGAGACTTCTTAAATAAAATTCAGGCCAAGTGGTTCTTTCAGTACTGATCTTCCCCACTACACAGAAGCTCTGTTTATGTGGTAGTCAAGAATGAGACCAAGGAAAAAAAAAAGGGGGGGGGGTTGGCCAAATAGCGCAGCAGATTAAAACACCCGCAAGCAGGCTCCTGGGCTAGGCATTCGATCCCCTGGCCTGCAGTGCAGGCCCTGCCCTCGGGGAGCCCTGAGCCGGTGATGGAAACTGGACGTGATGGCATGCACCTCTAATTCCAGCTCTTGGGAGGCTGTAAACAGGCGGATCACTACAAGTCCGATCTAGTAGTGAGATCCTGAACACCCTTGTATACCCTTCCCTAAAAATAAAATAAAAATAAAAGAATGAGAGCAAGAGAAACAACCTTTAGTCCTATGATGAACTCTCAGTCATTTGGTGAACCTGGTCCTCTGTTCTGTAACTTTTCTTTCTTTTTTTTTTTTTTGCGGAACCGGGTCTTGAACTCAGACTCTTGCACTTGCCAGGGAAGCGCTTATTCTACTGAGCCATCTCCCCAGTCCTCTTTTCTCTTTCTTTTCTTTCTTTCTTTCTTTCTTTCTTTCTTTCTTTCTTTCTTTCTTTCTTTCTTTCTTTCTTTCTTTCCTTCCTTCCTTCCTTCCTTCCTTCCTTCCTTCCTTCCTTCTTTCTTTCTTTCTTTCTTTCTTTCTTTCTTTCTTTCTTTCAGGTTATATTGCATCTAGATTTCATTAAATTTGGAAAACTTTTTTAAAAAATTGTAGTCAGGGTCTACAGGGTCTACAAGGGTCTCACTGCATAGATCGGACTTGTAGTGATCTGCCTGTGTTCAGCCTCCCAAAAGCTGGGATTACAGGTGCACACCACCACACCCAGTCTCAATCACCATCTCTGAGTGCCCCAGGGGCAGGGCCGGCACAGCACATCAGGGATCAAACCCCATCTCTGCATCTGCTTAAGCAGGTGCTTTAATCTGCTGAGCTATTTTGGCCGGCCCTTGGGAAACAATGTAAAAGTTTGGAACACGTCAACTTTTACATGATATGGGAAATAAATGAGTCAATGTGATATGGATCTTGCTCTCAAAGAAAAATTGTAAAAATTGTGTGCTGAATGTAGTCTGTATTCATGTTGATATGAGACTATTTATATATAAATATAAATATATATGTATATATACATGTGTGTATTTAAACATAAGTATAAATACCTTCACATGAAATAGAAAAAATATTTAGTAATCTACATGTTGTTTGAATAAAAGTAAACTCTGTCTAAATAAATGTACAGAAATCTTTTCAAATATATCTCATACTAATCAAATAAAATCTCCACTTAAGAATTCTTTTGCTGGGCCAGGGAGATGGCTCAGTGGAATAAGCACTTCCTTGGCAAGTGCAAGGGCCTGAGTTCGATTCCCAGTTCCACCAAAAAAAAAAAAAAAAAAAAAAGAATTGTTTTGCTAAAAAGAAAAGTGGAATGTAAACACTAAGAATTTATATCAAATCCAGTGAAAAAATGAGACGAATTAAGAAAAGTACAGAATTTAGTGTCCTATTACTGGAGAATTTGTTAAAACAAACAAATGTACATTGGTGGATACCTTGTATCAATTTGAGAATTGACAAGTTCTGAAGCTTAATTAAGTGCCTCAGCAGGGGGCTGGGGTCCTTCTTTTGTAAACATTGTCAAATTGTGGAACAAGAGGTGGGGGGTAGTGGCCCAGGCAGAGAGCTCAGTGACATAAGCACCTGCCTGTTCTGAGATAGCAATGTTATAGACTCAAGAAGAGTCCAACTTGGTTTTAAGTATCAGAAGAGAAAATGGATTAAAATTATTTTTATGCACTATAGAATGAATAGGTGAACTTTGATGGGACTATAGACACCTTACACTTTCATATCATTTGGTAACAAAGAGAATATTTAAAATTGTATTGCCTTAAATTTCAAAGGGTTTATTAATATCCTCTCCCCCCACCTTAGATGAGACAGGAAGGCTGGGTGGGGAGGTGGTGGTGGGAGAGCGTTGTCCTCCCCTCGCCCCTCCCATGGCAGGCTAAACTTGAATGGAGTTGGGCATTTGCCATTTAGACTCTGCTGCAACTTGAAGGATTTAGGTTGCAATAAAGTATATTTTTCCTGAGTACAGGTCTTGTTAAGAATATAATAGTACAGTTTTTTTTTTTTCCAAATTGCTACCTTTCCTCTTTCCTAAGTGCAAACACAAAGAGATTTTCCTCTAATTGTCACTGTGAGAACTTTGTAAGATTCCTGGAGGTAAGACTCAGAGAGTGTGTTCCCCACCTGATTAGGTAGAAAGCCTATGGCATGTGGGCCACAGTGGATTGTTTGCACCGCTGGAGGGCGTGAAAGGTTTGCCATCACAGCCCTACAGGTTTTAGACGCATCCACACTGAGATCAGCTTAGGTTTTCTGGGTACCAATTCTAGCAGGGCTTTGTGCTTTTGTGATTTGCTCTGGTAAAGTATGAGTCCTTGCCTCCCTCCATCCCTCTAACCACAGGACAGTGGATTCCGCAGTGGCTTTAGTTCTTTGCTGGTACTCCAGAACCACAAATTTTGTGGCCTTTTTTTCATTGAGATTTATTCTCTTTCTCTACCCCTTCCATTCTTTCCCACTCTTCTTGTTCCAACTCTTTTTAAAAACCACTTTTGTAGTAGCCCTATTTATCTCCCTAAGATCTTATCTATGTAACAATATTATCTTAGATAGCCTTACACCATGATTTATTATTATTATTATTATTATTATTATTATTATTACTTTTGCACTGTAGCTTAATTAAAATCCAGCAGTGTTTCATGAACAGGGTTCTTTGCTTTGTTCTTCTGCTTCACTCTGTCTTGAATCAGTTTTCTTTTGTGAAATTTGAATCAATCAAAATCCAAACTGAGATAGCCTCCTTCTAGTGGCTATGCCCAAGAACTGTGTGATCTCGGTCGTGTTTGTGCTGGACATAGCTGTTCTTTCTGCATCTTTTGGGATATTGATTTTATTTTAATCATTTTTCTTAAATGCGTTTAGATTTTTTAATAATTTCTTTGTGTTAAATCATAGGTAAAATTTTAAGTTATTCTCCTAATTGAATTAAAGCCTAAAGTTTTAGGAAATACATTTCACTTAATTTAAATCTGTAGTTTTTAGAAACTCTGGGGATATTTACTAATGTATAAAGAAATGAATTATTTCAATTTTTGTGACAAATGTCATAAAAATTCTCTGTATATAAAAGATGGTAATATTCAAGAAGAGTCCAACTTGGTTTTAAATATCATAAAATTATTTTTGTGACTGTAAAATACATAGGTGAATTTTGATGGGACTGTAGACACTTTATACTTTCATATCATTTGGTAACAAAGAGAATATTTAAAATTGTATTGCCTTAAAATATAAACTTTTTATATGAATGTGGAAGAATAATCAAAAAGGTAAATATTCTGGAGAAAAAGAAAAATCCTTGATTAAAGAAATAATGCATTATAACATTTAAAAGAAAGCTAATAATCTGATGGTGGAAAAATCTTTATATTATGGATTGATAAGAATGTTAAGTTTCAATGTTGAGGATGTCATCAAACTTTAATTATAAAAATAAGGAAAATTACAATATGTTTCAAAAGTCAAGTACAACAATAAAGACTTCTCACTTGTAATCAAGCTTATATAATCATATTCAACATCATATTCTTTTAAATAAACTAATTTTCCTAAGCCTGGAGTTAAAATTTTTAGAAATATAATAGTTTTGTTCAGCCAGAAAGCATCTAAGCATCTCTCTTCCTTTTGTCTTTAGGCCACTATGTATGGGTGGGGGCAAAGCACCCTTTTGGTCCCAGCCACGTGGACAGCAGCGCTTCCATAAACAGCTCTGTGTGTCACTGTTCGGGTAGGAGATGCCATCTTCAGTTCCGTTACTTCCTGGAAAGCAGTGTTCTAAGAGTGGGACTATATCATGGTGAGGTAAGAAAAGTCATACGGCAAATTCATCCAATAAGTGAACTTTCTATTCTTAACAACTTGTGTTTCTACCTCACAGCGTTATCTAAACCTTAGGGAATTTGTAACAGTACTGTTCTGTCTACTTTGTTCTTTTTTTTAGCCCAGGCTGGTTTCAAACCCCAAAGATCCTCCAGTCTCAGCCTCCTGAGTGCTGGGACTGCAGGCGTTCACCTCCACACCTGGATGGCAGTATACTTTTTAAAAGATTTATTAAGATGCCAGTGCACAGAAGAAAGAAGTATCATGCATCAAAGCTTAATGTGATAATTTGCACAGTATTTTTTTGTGAAATTGTGAAAATCTATGAAACTGTTAATAAGAAATTATAGTTTTCATTCAAGTGAAGTATCTTCAAGTTTGGCTTGTTAACTAGGTGTTGAAACTTTGATGTGATCTGTTTGGATTTTAGATCAATGTATCACTGCAACTATCAATATGGAAGTAAGTTATTTGTTTTGGTACAAGTAGATACAGTTAAAGACTGGTAGTTTCTGATTAAATGTAAACAAATGTGTCCTTTGAATAAAAAAAAAAATGACACACCTGCTAGAGAGTTGTACTGATTATGAATCACACACTTGCAGGCCCCCAGGCAATTCTCTGTAAGAGGGAGAATGCAAGAGGCACTTGTGTATTGTGAAGAACATTATGTCTAGATGGGAATGAAAAAACTACCGGGGTAAATAGTAGTCATTTTAGAAATTGGAGACATTTGGCAATGACTGCAGGAATTCTGACATTGGAATAAAGGAAGATAGTAAAGGCTTCCAAGTGAATTTCCTGTATCTCAGGATGCTTTCAGTAAATCCTGTTAAAACTGCTACACGACAGGAGCCACATGTATTATTTAAAGAGATTTCATCATCTCTCCTTGTTTGGTGCCATGAGCAGCCTGCCAAGAGCATTTTCTTCTGCCTTGCTTTTTGGGTGAATGTTGACGCGTTGTCGCAACGCTCAGGGTTAGATGCTCATCATTAAGATATTTGAACATTTAGGAAGAATCTCCCACCCCCAACCCTTTCTTTTCTTTTTGTACTATTTTCCTTCTCTTTGGTCTTCTTTATTCCAGAAGATAGACCTATTCAAGTGTCTCAGTCATACATTTGAATCGATATTCACATTGGAAATCATAATAGGTGCTTCTTTGTTACTCAGATGAGGCATGATGTTTAGCATTCTGGAACTATGTTATGTTTTTGTGACTTTTTGGTAGTTTGTCACAATTAGTCTGCATCTATTGTATTTAATTCATTTAATTTGATAACTTGAATGGGTAGAGGTAGAGGGAAAAAAATTTCCCTGCTCTTTCTGCACAATAAATCTTTTTATATCAATGATAATAATTCTATAAAAAACAGACAAAATCCCCTGAAAACTAAAAATCAAAAGCTAAGCTTTATCCAAATATCATTCATAGCCGAAGTGTTATTCATGTCCCAACAATATTTTGGTTAATATTATCTAGATCCATGTCCCACCACATGTAAATGAGGTACAGTGAGAGATCAGGTAATCCAAAACCTTCTGTAATTTCTAGTTTCCTCCTTCAATAATGGTACACTAAAAACTTCATGGACAAACTTTTAGAGTTTAAATTATATTTGAAGCTACTTACACAAGAAAACCCTACGTAGTATTATTCACATGGCAAATCATTAATTTATGTTCATTTTGTCAATAAATAACCTAAAGTTAATTATAATTTTGAATCTCGTATATTGTAATCTCAAGAATTGTTTTAATATAACCTGAGCATTTGCAATGGAATTAAAAAATTCCAATATGTATAATAGAGTTATGATTGACTGAAAATCAACAGTGTCATTCTTCTGGTGGCTTTAGAGCTGTATGAGAAAAGAATGAGAATGAATTGCCTTCAGATGCCATATAATCTAATAAAAATGGATTTAACAAGAATTCCTGTCCTATATTATAAGAAAGAAACCTGCGGAACTGATCTAGAGTATGAACCAGAACCAGTGCGTACATAGATTACAAAGTGTTGACCGATGAGGTGCACTATGTGTCCTGCAAGCCATCCTGTCTTTTGTGACACTTTTTTGTTGTGTTGTATATATGTAACATGGTAGTCACTGCTGAAAGACTTCATCAAATGATGTATAGGACAAAAATTGATGCTTTATCATTCACTTAAAAAAACTCAGCGCACCATTGAAAAAAATACATTTGATGACAATGTCATTTGTATTTGCTATAAATAGAAAGCTATTCACCAATCTGAGCACACTTGTATTTAATGATAATAATAAAGGTCATGTGGGTTACTTCCAGGGGACATTAGAATGGGAGAAGTAGGAAAGATATGTGACAATAGGATGTCCAGCAAAAAATACTAATTCACAGTCTGCTTAAGGTGAAGATACTTTTAGTTGTACAGTCTATCTCTTCTTAGGATAGATCTCTATCACTTATAAATTAATAGTAATTGCAGATTAGCTTACTTTTTCCTTCAGAAGCTCCATGCCAGTGAGTAATGGATTTAGGGTGACTTTTTTATTTTTGGGTGGTACCAGGGATCAAACTTAGGACCTTGCACTTGCAAGGCAAGCACTTATTCTACTGAGCTATCTCCCCGGCCTAGGGTGACTTGCTTGAGATATCATTTACATGTTTTCCAGTGGCATACAGAATGAACATAAAATTTGGAAAGGAAATACCATGTACAGTATTTTTGTATGAAATGTTTTTTAAATCTATACTAAGGTTTCCTTGAAAGACAGACATTTCCAAATTACATAGGTCTGTCATGGGTCTCAATTAGTGTATGAAATTAGTATATGAAACTCACAAGTTTGGGAAGAACTCTTTTACCCTTTTCAAAAAACTAAATTTTTTTTTTTTGGTAAAACACAGGGAAATCAGTCATTGTGTGTGGGGAAGTACCATCACTCTGAATTCTTATCAGAAAATAAACAGTGGGAGATGTGATGAATGTAAATGCCAAACAGTGCCAGGAAAAGCATTTATGGAGGATCTGTATGTCTCGATGCTAAATAAATGCAGGGGTGTAGGAAATAATTGGAAGCATTTGTTGTGCAGTTCAACATTAATAGCTAGCGCACTTTGCTGGGATATAGAAAGGACTAGCTAAAGATATGTTCATCTCACTTGTTTCATTGTGTGGTGGAAGCTCACTAGTTGATATGAATGAGTACTGACATGAAGTACCTGTTTATGGATTTGCATTATTTTACAAAATATTTAGGGCTTGGAAATTCAGAGTAGAATTCAGAGTATAGAGAACTAAGTAGAAAATGCATTCACTTCTAGAGAATTTTGGGTATGAATAAATAATGTAGTGGAGTGAGGTGAAAATGCTTAAAATTGTTGTGTTTTGTTAGCATGAGGATTCACAGTTGCCACCCTTTGTTTTCCGTCTCATACTAAAAGGCAAGCAAGACAAGCCTCAGAGTTTGCCCTGAGACATCTATAGCATTTTCCATGTCTTCGTCATATTAATACATGAAAAATAAATACAACCTACATTTTGAACATTCTGCATTATCTTTCCCAGGAAAATGTCAAATTAGCTTGAATGTTTCCTAAAATCTAAAGAAAAATAGGGTTGTCTCGCAGCATAAATCTATGGCTATAAATCATAAAGATCAATCTTGTAAAAATGGTTGTGGAATACATAGCAGACTTTTATTTTATTTTTTTTCATAATTTTATTGAGAAACAAATAACAATGAGACAGTTTCAAACCAAACTGGTAGGACAGTTTCAATAATTAACACATTGCATGCATTCTTTCTAGTGGTTAATTGCTGTACAAGATGCGGACATGATATCCTTTTTACAAACACCATTAGAACAAATCCCTCTGTTCATTAAGAGAATGTAACCTATGCTAACCACTTTGAATACACAGATATAAAATGGACATTCATCTGTATCAACTTTTTGTTAAGTTCTGTTACTTGAATATTAATAGGTGTGTTAACTCAGCAAAACATTCTAAAAGAGTCCAGTAAAAAATAAATAAATAAATAAATAAATAAA
>NW_004524784.1:492428-493869 GCF_000260255.1 Octodon degus
TTAATTCATACATTTGAGCTGAGCTTGTGTCCTCTGCCCTTTTTCTGGGTGAGCATTGGGTTTTCTCTATATTTTTCTGCCTTTGATTCTTTACTGCAGATGTTTTTCTTTCAGGGATTTCTTTTTTCATTTTCCAATCTGAGTTCCTCTATACCTTTGTGCAGCTTTTTCTTTATTTCAGAAACCATTGATTCATTGATTTCAGCTGTGTGATTCCCCGTTTTTTCTATGTTAGTGTCCTTTGCACTTGTTATGTGTGGGCTTGGGTTCTGAGAGTGCATTTTGTTCCTTCTCGTTGGCATTCTCGTTGACAGTGTGGCACTGTCTTCTGACCTTTGTTGTATATTTTTGGTGCAGTTATAACCTTAGCACCTACTAAAGTTCAGGCACAGATCTACAAAGTTTGGATTTATCCAGCTGTGCCTGGCTTGGGTCTGGCTGCTGTGCTCAGCTCCTTCCTACTGCTGCCCTTGAGGGTCAACCTGTTGTGCCCCACTGGCAAGATGTTCTGCTCCTGTACTAGCTGGATGGTTCTCTCTCCTGTACTCTCTGCAGGAAATGCAGCTGCAGGATTTCACCCAAGGCCTGTATGTCAGGCCTGAGGTGTGTCTGGAGGGGTCACGGTGGAGTAGGGAGGAGAGGCAGCTCTCCCATACACTCACTGGGCCTGGCCTAGGACTGGTTCTGGGGGTTCCCAGAATGCCGCAGAAATTCCTACTAGGCAGGTGAGGTGGGAAAGGTGCTGTTGAGTCATTGGGAGCATCCCTATGAGGTGAAAGAGGGTCTCACCCACGCTGTGCCTGGGCTGGGACCAGAAGGTCCTGCTGGCACAGGGTAGCTAGAAGGTCCCCCACACACTCACTGGGCCTGGGCTAGGACTGGGCCTTGTGGTTCCCGGAACATGGCAGAAATTCCTACTTGTCGGGCGGGGAGGGGGAGGTACCGCGGAGTGTTGGGGTCATCCTAAGGGGATGGAAGAGTGTCTCTCCCATGCTGCACCTGGGCTGTGACCGGTACCCGCCATTGCAGGGTACTCAGGCTTGCTTTTTATACTCTGTTCCATTAATCTATGTATCTGCTTTTTGCCAGTACCATACTATTTTTATCACTGTAGTTTTGTAATATAACTTCTGATCTGGGATTGTGCTGCCACCTCCTTTGCTCTTCTTACTCAGGATTTCTCTTAGTATTTTCAGCCTCTTCCAGTTCCATATAAAATGTATAATTTTTTTAATAGTTCTGTGAAAAATACTATTGGTGTTCTGATTTGGATTGTCATTAAATCTGTTTGCGTATTTGCAAAATATGTTCATTTTGATTATACTAGTTCTGCCTATCCATGAACATTGGATTTCTATATATTTTCCAGCATTCTGGTTTTTTTTTTTTTTGTCTTCTTTTTAAGAGAATATAGTTTTAATCTTCCTTCCTTCCTTCCTTC
>NW_004524784.1:494036-496800 GCF_000260255.1 Octodon degus
TTCTTTCTTTCTTTCTTTCTTTCTTTCTTTCTTTCTTCTTTCTTTCTTTCTTTCTTTCTTTCTTTCTTTCTTTCTTTCTTTCTTTTCTTCTTTCTTCCTTTTTTCTTTTTGAGAGAGAGTATTACTATGCAGTTCCAGCCGGCCTTGGGTTCACTTTGTAGACCAGGCTGGTCTTGAACTCACAGGGATTGTCCTGCTTCATCCTCCTGAGAGCTGGGATTACAGGCATGTGCCACCACACCTGGATCCTAGAGTATATAGTTTTCATTATAGAGGTATTTCTTTTTCTTTTCTTTCTTTCTTTTTTTTTTTTTGCTAATTTCTAAGCACTTATTTTTTATTTTTCTATTATGAGTGTCATTGTTTTTCTAATTTCTTTCTCAGTGAGCTTATTTAAGGAACACCATTCATATTTGTGTGTTTTTACATCTTGTTGCATTGCTGAATTTTCTTATTAATTCTATGATTCTTTTGGTGGAATATTTCTGACTCTTCTCTGCAGAGTTTATGTCATCTGCAAATAACAATAACATGACTTTATCCTTCCTATACATATGCCTTTTATTTCTTTTCTTGCTTGACTTCTCTAGATAATATCTTGAAGACTATGTTGAACAGAAGTGCTGAGAGTGAACATCCTTATCTTGCTCCTAACTTTAGATGGAAAAGCTTATTTAATATGATGTTGGCAACTGATTTGTCATAAGTGGGCTTATCAAAATGAGATATACTTTCTCAGTATTGGTATCATATATAGATGCTGTTATATTTTCAAAGACATTTTCTGTAGCAGTTGAGATGATCATGTGATTTTTTAAAATGTATTTAGTTCAGGGTCTACAGGCTCTCACTACACAGATCAGATTCATAGTGATCCTCCTGTTTTCAGCCTCCCAAGTGCTGGGATTACAGGCATGCACCACCACATGCAGTCTCACTCTCTATCTCAGTACACCTCAGGGCAGGGCCAGCAGAGCATGCTGGGGATCAAATCCTGGTCCCTGTGCCTGCCTAAACAGGCTCTTTATTCAGCTGAGCTATGTGACCAACCCTAATCATGTGAATTTTTTGTCCTCGCTTCTATTTAATTGATGTGTTAGACTTACAAATTTGCATATTTGAACTATCTTTACATCCTTGGAGTGAAGCCTACTTGGTCATGATGTGTGATTCATCTGATGATTTGCTTCATTCTATCCCCCAGTATCTTGTTGAAGACATTTGCATCCAGGTTCATTAAGAACAATGGTCTACAGATCTCTAGTTTTTGGTTGGATCCTTGTCCAGTTTTCAACTCAAACTAATGCTAGCTTCCAGAAGTGACCTTGGGTGTATGCTGTCCTTTTCAATCTCATTAAAGAACTTGAAGGGGGGCTGCAGATTTAGTTAAGTATTTGACAGCTTACCTAACAAGCTGTGAAACCCTGGGTTTGGTCCTCTGCACCAAAAATAAAAAATAAGTCTCAACTAAATAACTAGAAAAATGTTAGTGTTAGATTACTCTGGGAGTCCTTGTAGTCCAGACCACTTAGGTGGTAGACTTTTAAATCATTGCTTCAATTATATCATCTGTTATTTGTTTATTAGGGCTCTTTATATTTCTTGGTTCAATTTTAGTAATTCATATAAATCTAAATATATTTGACTTTCTTGTGTATTGTCAAATTCATTGGTGTACAGGTTTTTAGTGGAGTTGCTAATAATTTTCTGTTTTTCAGTGGTATCTATTATTGTGGTTTTACCTATTTATTATTTAATTGTACTGATTTGTCTGCCCTACCACTCCTTTTTTTGATAAGATTGGCTAAGGGTTTATCTATTTTATTTAATCTTGTGAAGAATTAGTTCTTTGATTCATAAATTCTTTGTATTGCACTGTTAGTTCCAATTTCAGTGATTTCTGCTCTTATATTTATAGTTCATTCCTTGTGATAATTTTAGATTGAGGTTGTTGTTGCTTTTATAGGACCTTAAAGTGAATCATTCTCATTTGGATATTTTTCTAGGTTTACTCTGGTCTTTTGTTTGTTTGTTTGTTTTTGTTTTTGAGTGTGGCATTCACTCTGCTCCTAGTACTGTTTTCATTGTGTCCCATAAGTTTGGATATTATTACAATAGCGCACATCATCTTCTTGTAAGAACACTCATATGCATGGTGTCATTTCTATTCTTTTAAGTTACTTCAACATGTTTTACTGGCTAATATGCGTTCTGATTTGGAGAAAGTTCCATGTGCCGTTAAGACTACATATTATTTTTTGGGTAGAACACTCTATAGATATCTTATTAATTTTATCTTCTAAAGTAAAATTTTTAAATATATTTGAAAAGTGAAACTTGATTAAAATAATTCCTTTTTTCTGTGACTGGCTCAGACTGCCCTGGGAGCAGGGCTGGCATAGCATGTGGTACCAGGGAATGAACTGTGGTCCCTGCATACTTGCTTAAGCCTGCCTAAGCAGGCACTTTAGACTGCTGAGCTATCTCACTGGCCCAGTAATTCTTGTTATTTTGATATTTTAAACAAAGTTTGAAAATACGAAAGTCTAAGGGCTGGCCAGATAGCTCAGGGGATTAAAGTGCCTACTCAGACAGACACAGGAACTAGAGTTCCATCCCCAGCATGCTGTGCTTGCCCCACCCCCAGGAGGCATTGAGATACTGATTGAGACTGGGCATGGTGGCATGAGCCTGTAATCCCAGCTCTTGGGCAGCTGAACAGGAGAATCACTACGAGTCTAATCTACATAGTGAGAACATGTAC
>NW_004524784.1:496900-499776 GCF_000260255.1 Octodon degus
AAGACCAAGGTAAAGCAGGACCTATGCAACAAGAGCTATAGAGCAGACTTTTAAAAACCTCTTTCTTCATAGTGTGTAGTGACAATTTCACATATTTTGGAAATTAGCAGTGGATCATTGTACAGGTATGTAATACAGTATGCTCTGGAAGAGCTAAAATGGCCTTTTATAGAATGGCCAGAACTGTAAAAATGTTATATGAAGTACTAATGACATGGAACTTGGGATGCATTGTTCCACAGGAAATAATAATATTGAGATGGTACAGGAAGTGCTTCTAACACTTTTTTTTGGTTTGCCTGCTATTTATTTCCTTTCTAGTAACATAACAAAGTTACAAAATGTAATAACATAATTGACATTAGCACTGAAATTGCTGGTCTTGGCAGTGGCTATTTAAAATTTTATTTTGAAACAGCATTCCTTTTATTTAAAAAGTCCATTCAAACTTTTTGTTCTGCCCTATGATTCTTTATCCATGAAAACAATTGAAAAAAAGGTTGTTTAATATGATCAATGCACAATATGTGTATGAATAGAAATATCACACTGAATTTCATTAATTATATGTATTTAAAAAGGAGCTTTATTACAAGCAGATTATTTATTTATTGTTCTTTTATCTACTAAAATGTACTTAAGAAAGCATATGTATCATTGTAAAAGTAGAGTGTCTTTTTCTTCAAATCAAAGGAAGAAGAAACCTTTTGGACGTACAATACATCAACTCAGAGCAAATGGGTGAAAGCAGATGTGTTGATACCAGAAGGTCTGAAGACATTTAAGGTATAAAAGGAAATAAACAAGTATTTTTAATAATAAGTGTAGTTCTGCCAAAAAAAATAAGTGTAGCTTTTAGTTTTGAAGCAGTAAATTTATCATCAACTACTAAATTCGAATTTACATTTAAGTTAATGTAGACTTGTATATCTCGGAACACAGTAGTAATTAAGTACACCTGTCCCTTAATAGACCAAAATTCCCAAGAGCAGAGGAACTAGTGTATATACTTTTGATCAAAACGGTCCCCTTCTCTGTTCATTTCTGTGTAGCAGTTCCAGATCCCTGCCTTACACATGAGAAGCAGTGATTATCATGAATATGATAAATACAAGCTGATGTTGAAAATCTATGAAATATATATGTAAATATTCTGAATGCACTAATCCATGTCTTTAAAACACTTGGATAGACATTGCCAGTCAAGCGGAAGACCCAATACTATTATGGACTATTGGGCTCTTTTAGAATATTTTGCTGAGTTAACACACCTATAATATTCAAATAACAGAACTTAACAAAAAAAGGGGATACAGATGATTATACATTTTGTATCTGTGTATTCAAAATGGTTAAGATAGATATATAGTTACATTCTCTTAATGAATAGAGGAATGTGTTCTAATAGTGTTTGTAAATAGGATATCATGTCCGCATCTTGTACATCAATTAACCACTAGGAAGAATGTATGCAATGTGTTAATTATTGAAACTGTCCTACCAATTTGGTTGAAAATAAATATATAAATAAATAAATAAAATACTGAGATAATTGTTTCTATACCAAGATGTATTTGAAACATACATATGCCCAGAGGGATTCAATAAATGTTGTTTCTTAAAATATTAACTTGAGATTTTGTGTGTTATATAGCATATAGGTCTATTTATGCTTGAGTATAAGTTTTGCTGTTTAAATTTAGGACAGGATCTACAGGGTGTACAGGATTTCATATGTAGATCAGACTCATAGTGATTCTCCTGTTTTCAGGTTCCCAAGTGCTGGCATTAGAGGCATGCACCACCACATCCAGTCTCAATCACCATCTCAACAGGCTCCAGGGGCAGAGCAGAACGGCACGCTGGGGATGGAACCCTGGCCACTATGCTCTGCCTAAGCAGGCACTTTAGTCCGCTATCTGGCCAGCCCTTGACTATAACTTTTAAAAGAGACTGCTTTTATGGAAGGCTTATTAAACAGATTCCATTCTTTTATAATATAATTCCTACATTTTCCAACTATTGAAGGGGAAAATGCCCCAAATATTGATATGTACACATTTAGTATTTGTAAGCTTGGAATTCTGAGCCATAGAAATGCTTTAGAAAACTTGAAATTTAAATCACATTTAGTATTTCTGAAATAATGTATTGACACTTTTTAAATTCATTTAAAAGCTGGTACCTAACTATGCAACTTCTGAGAGATGCTCATTGAGTCTCTCTCCTTTTCCACAAACTGAAGATTAAAGTTTATCTTGTTATTTGACTCAAAGACAAAGGAAAATATAAAGAAAGTAAATTTATGACTTACACTAGAGTAAGATGGTGTTTCAGAGTATTTTTTTCCAATAATTAACACATTGCATACATTCTTCTTCGTGGTTTATTACTGTACAAGATGCGGACTTGAGATCCTATTTACAAACACCATTAGAACTAATCATTCTATTCATTAGGAGAATGTAACTATATATCTATCCTAACCACTTTGAATACACAGATACAAAATGAACATTCATCTGTATCCCCTATTTTAGTTAAGTTCCGTTATTTGAATATTATAGGTGTGTAAACTCAGCAAAATATTCTAAAAGAGTCCAGTAGCCCATAATACAATTGGGTCTTCTGTTTGACTGGCAATGTCAGAAATTGTTGACCTGAGTCCCCCACAGCTCAACATAACACCATAGATTTACTTCCTATATTTCATCTTCATGCTTTTCTACAAGATGGTTAGGACCAAAGTAAAGCAGGACCTATGCAACAAGAGTTGTAGCGTTTAGGTCTGATAAGGTCAGTGAAATCCCCTCAGGATTTATCCTGAGATCCTGTACCTCAGATTGTAGAACCTTTGTCAGTGTCAGCCATGTGGA
>NW_004524784.1:512526-520043 GCF_000260255.1 Octodon degus
AGTTTAGGACATTTGGATGGGTAAGCAAGTTAGTGTATTTCTACTTATCCTAGGTGGTTCCTTGGATATATATCCTTGTTTGGTGTCAGAAGAGTGGGTTGAATTTATCAGGTAGGAACTTTGTTATCAGTTGTACTTGGTTGTTCATTAAACCACTCTTCAGCATTTCATCTCTATCATCCTTCTCTTGGGTTATGTATTTTGTTTATTAAAAGAGATTGCAAGTTGAAGATTAATCATTTTTCCCCTTGCAGATTGTTTTTGAAGGTGTTATTTTGAGCCAGAGAAGTTTTATGGGGCTTGACCGGCTGTGGGTGTATGCCTGTGGACAGAAGCACTCCAGGGAGCTTTGCTCGTTGGATGAGTTCACTTGTGCCAGTGGTCAGTGCATCGCCCAAGAATCCGTCTGTGACTCGCAGCAGGACTGCTCTGATGCAAGTGATGAAGACCCATCCACTTGCTGTAAGTAAATCTAGAGCTTATTTACTTAACAGCCCTAGGTCATGACTGTTGGATCTAAGAAAACCTGTTCTGTGAAGGTAACTAATTTCTACAAAATAAGGTAAGTGAACATTTCCACCCTAAAATGCATAGCACTTATCCTTGCTGATCTCTATGTCATTTTAATATCTTGCTGTTTATTACTAAGATTGCAAATACAATCTCTGCATTTATTTCACAAATGAATAGTTCTAGTGTTGTGTTTATATGTAAACATGATGTGCATTTTGTTACAGAATAAGAAGCAGATAAGAAGGAATCTCCATGTCCTTCCTTTTAGACATATGTTGTGGATTGTTAACCTTTATCAAATATTTGATTTCTCTCCCATTCCTAACCAATTATCTTGAAAGTCATGGCGAGAAAGTCAGGAGCAGGGGGAGGTGGAAGAGGAGGAATGCTGTCATTACCTTCAGTACAGCCATGATGAAGGGAAGGTCGCCTCAGCCACCGCTGGTGGTCATGAGGGCAGACCTGACCACACTTCCTTCAGCCTCTTTGACACAGTGTGTGATGGAAGAATGACAAGAGATCCTATTAATGTTTAAACCTAGTCATATTTTAAAGAAAGTGAAATCAATTTGCGCTCACCATAATGGTACTTGTGGAAGGTAACTTAGCAACCCAGATTCTTGTGTCTCTTTAGAAACCATGAATTCCAACTAAATTAAAGTATTTTGCATATTGCAAATAAGGGGATTTAAAAAAAACTATTAAAATTTCGACATTTATTTTGCTGCAGTGTTTTAATATATTGTTGAGTGGTAGGAAATACTGCAGTAAGATAAATATTAGCTTCTTGATGAAAAGATCTTTGTATAGCATGCTTTTCACGATGGGTGACAGTGGATTTTATTAAGAGTGATGCAGAGAGTACCCTGGGAGGAGAACATGAGAAAATAAGGAAGGAATCCCCTGCTGGCCCGATTATAAACAGTGATTCAGCTAATTTCTTAAATTCTGAACTTTAAGCCAAACAATCTACTAAACAGCATGATCTCAGTGGAGGTTTTTTTTTTTTTTTCAGAACCGGGGATTGAACTCAGGCCCTTGTGCTTGCCAGGGAAGCGCTTATTCCACTGAGCCATCTCCCCAGCCCCTCAGTGGATTTTTTATGTGGTACTACTCTTTCACCTAAAAAGAATAATATAAGACTTTTTTCTCTATTATATATAAGGTTCTTTTCTGTTCTTTATATAAATTATTTACACATACTTTGGTCCATTTGTTTTTGGAAAATTCATCTTTCTAACAGCTTCTATGGGTCAGTTTCATTAACTGAAAAATCTATTTTTTTTCTATCATACATTGAAAAGTTTAGCTTCTTTTTTTCCTGTTTCCCCTAAAATAAGTGATTTTTGTGCTCTCATTTTAATAGATTTTCTTTATTGAATTATTTAATAGATGAGAATACATTTCATTTGATTTTGGATATATTTTTCCATTTTTCTTTTTTATTAAATATTCTTTTTTTACTTATCTGCCATTTTTGTAATATAGCTGATGTTAATACCATTCAGTTATTTCCTCTGAGTGACAGGGAATAATACTATACTTATCAAATACAATGTTACATGGTAATATTTTAATTTATAATAATTTTTAAATTTCCTCTTATGCCCAATAAAAACTTGTCTTGTTAGCCAATTGATAAGAGAGGTCAAAACTTAAAATTGTAGCTTATAGCTATATTACACACACACACACACACACACACACACACACACACTGATAAGTTCTTCTATCATAAAGCCCAAATGACTCTTTCATGTAAATGTTTATATGTTGATTTTTTTGCCATAGAAAATCTGTTTTTATAGATAAATAGAATTAAATTATTAAAATTCTTATAAATTTACATTATTTTTGCACTGAAATGTTTAATATACTTATGCATGTAAATGCATGCCTGTATTCTTACCTTTTAGAACTTTAAAGTATTTTAAATTTACTTTTAAATTTGTGTTTTGCATGAACAAATTTGTACTACAAAGGGTTTTTTATTTTAATAAAGAAAGATTAGAGATTTGTGAAGCACAGGCCAGGTGCCCTTCATCTTCCTCACACCCTGCTGTACAATGAATCTCTGGGATGGGATGGCTCACACAGGCAGGGTGAATAATTCCAGGGGTACTGGTCATATGCTGAGGGAACAGTAAATAGGAGCGTGTAAATTTTGTCACTTGTTATTCCTCAGTTAGTATGGTTTTTAGAAGGGGTCAATCTTCACTCAAGTGCTTTTGTTACTATAATAGATGTAGTTCCTGAGCCCTGTGCTTTCTGAGAGAGGTAACTGCAAAGCGCTGGTGAGGTTTGCTGCTGTCTTGCTTCTGTCATGGTCTCTGCGGACTCTAGCTTGCAGCAACATCTGGGATCTGGTTCCAAAACCAGAAGCTGAGGCTCCAGCCCAGCCCAACAGAACTGAAAGCTGCACTGTGACAAGGCCCCAAGTGGCTCATCTGAGTGCTAAACTTTGAGGTCTCTGTGCCAAAGAGGCTTCAGAAGTGAGGAAAGCTGAGGGGAGAAGCAGATGGCACATGAGAGAAATTGACATAAAAAATAAAGACAAACCACTCAGCGACCTCTCAAGACAGAAGCCAGAGTTTATTACCTCACCAGACCCTAGAGGAAGTATGATCATGCAAAGAACTAGATTTTTAACTTTTGTTAGCACAGTCCTATATAAAACAGGGGCAGCAAAGACTCACACTGATCTGTTTTCCTGTGTTATTGTAATATTATTCACAGTAGCCAAGGTATGACAGTAGTTTATGTCTCTGTCAGGGCATGAGTGGGTTAAAGCTGGGAGTTACACATGCATTTCATTCTACAATAAACAGAAAGGAAATTAATTTGTGCAGCAACACAAAAGCAGGCCCAGAAGGAGTGTGCTAAATGAAATAAGACAGGTAGAGGATGACAGATGCATTGAAGCATGGGATCCAAAAGCAATCCAATGTATAGAAACAGCAGAGGAATGGCTGCATGGGCCCAAGTGCTCCATGTTGGTCAGAGACCACAAGATGCGCAAGTTCTGAGAAGCTGGTGTGCTGAATGGTGACTGAAATTATACCTGAAATTTGCTAACAGAGTAAATCTCAAGTGTTCTCATCACATACAACTGGCAACTATGAAAGGTGATAGATGTGTTAGCTACCTTAATTATGGTACATGTTTCTCAACATATCCACATATCAAATCAGCCCATCTTACGCCTTATATTACAATTTCATTTGTCAATAAACTTGGAAAAACCAATAAAACCTGTAACACACAAAAATTATGCATATCAAAATGATTAAAATATAACATATGGCAAACATACTCAAATGGATACATCAGATTGATGAACATTTATAAATAGAACATATTTAAGTTTTGGAATATATTCCAGCAAGGATAAATCTCAAATACAAGTGAAATGTGTTAGACAGAGAAGGGCAAATGGTGTATATTTGAGTCCTTTGCTTTAAGGTGGAAGACAGGTGAAACTCCTCAAGAACCAAAGTGGCCTAGCAGTTGTTGGGCTGAAGGGAAGGATAAAGGAGGCTGTTATTACATTGGTATGGAGTTTCAATCTGGGAACATGAAATGTTTAGGAGACAGATGGTGGTGAGGGTTTTTTGATAATGGGAATGTATTTATTGCTGCAGAAATTTGAACTCAAAATTATTAAAAAAGAAAATACTTATAATGCATATTTGCTGCAATAAAGTATATGTATTTATATATACTTCATATATATAATTTTCAATCATGACATAGAAAACATGTCTGTACTTTATTTTCCACTGTATTTCAAATGATGCTGGATGGAAGATTTATGTTGGGCCCAAATAATTTGGGAATTTCTGTATGGGAAAAAAATTATGATAGGTCTTTGTAGAGAATTTAAATACTTAAATCTTCCAAAGGGAAGTTAGTACAGCATTCAAGAGTAAGAGTGTAAATCACTGACCCTTTGCAATGCATTTTTTTGTTGTTGTTTTGAGACAAGTTCTTGCTCTGTAGTTCAGGTTGACCTTGAACTTACTATGCAGCCTAGGCTGCCTGCAAACTCACAGCAATCCTCTTGCCTCTGCCTCTCAAGTGCTGGGAGTACAGGAATCTGCCATCATGCCCAGCTACATGTGTTTAATTTGCATCAAAATACCATGTCTATTAGACTTTTATATTTAAAAAAAATTGATGACTGGTCCTAAAGAGAAGGTAAGTACTTTATTCATCAATATACTTAAAAAGTAAAATATAGTCATAGTACTTGCGTTTTCAGTTGATTTAAACAAAATATTTATAGTTTTATTAAAATTTAATATATCCTCAGCAAAAGAGATGTTTCGCATTTACTACCCCTACATAATTTTTTTCTACTAGCATAAAGAATTGAATTCGAAGGTTCATAAATATTTTAATTTTGATGATCCAGAATTTTTTTTTAAGCTGCCACTGTGAAATTCCTTTCCTTGTGCTCTTATGGTGCCGTGGTTAAATATGCAAGACACGGCTTTGTTGAGGCTGGAAACTATTGCTCTGACTGGTGAACTCTAGCATAAACATTACTGAAATATGAGCAGCGTCATATCACAGATAGAAGTAATGAAATGTATTTTATAATCAGAAAGTTAAAAGCAAGAAAATAGTCAACAAGAAAATAGCTATGAATTGTATAAATGTTGAAATGTAGCTTTAGGATAAAAGTTCAAACTGCTTCATTATCTAGTTGTTTCATCAGTAAAATGTTAATTCTTCAACTTTCTAGAGAACGCTAAACACACTCTGCTCTTTGAAACAGGAAAATTAAGGTTTAAAATCTATCCCATGAAAATTTGTGATACTGGCATGGGCTGGTCCCCTCTATAAAAATCTTGGGGAAATTACCCAGCTATTTTTACCAGTGACATTTATCCTAGTACTCCTAAAATGATTCTGTAAAATTAAATATTCTAGAACTTAACTGCTCTATAAAATATAAGTCAAATTCCAAGTCCCTAAGTTAAGGTTTTCCATTAATAATATTTCCCTTACACATTTTAAAACATTTAAGGTGAAATAATAAATATTAAAGTCTGGAAGATCAAATGCACACTAGTAACTATTAAATGCCTTATCATATTTAATATGTTAATTACTTACAAGTTTGAGAATAATCCTATGTGTTTTGATGATTGTCTTGCTTTTCTTTTAACTGTTTTGTGAGAATTAACGCTCATATGTGGTATTTACTTGGTATTTTTTTTATTTCATTAAAAATGACAGCATTACAATCTTATGGAGCTTGTCAAAACTCTGACCATTGATATCTTCCCACCCTGTACTGTTACACAAATGCCTCTGCATAAAGAGAGATGTTTGGAAATTAGACTTTTTGTTAATTGTATTAACTTATCCCCAACATAGGATTTAAGAGAAGCTGATATGACTGTGATTATTATTTTAGGAAACAGAAATTTAGTGATCAAAACTAATTTCTCAGATGCACAAATAAATTTGCTAGAAGTTCTAGTTTACTGCCCGGTATTCTAAAATTTACTGTTTTCCTCAATAATTTGATTTCAAAGTTGACAAAGATGCTCATGAACAAAGCTTCCCTCAAGTACTGACTTTCTCTAGAAGTAATTCTTTCATGATAATGTAGTAATTTAAATTCCTTCCAAGCTTTAAGTTATATAAGATAAGAAAATCAAAGTTCAGAATATCTACTTTAGCTGTAATTATAAAATGGCAAGACATTTAATTTGGAAAAAATTGTAAAAGGTAGAATAATGAAATAGATACTGAGCGGTTGACCTAAAATTCATCAGGTACCCAAGATTAATTTAAATTCTTTTTTAAAAAGTATGTTTAAAAAAATCTATAGTCTCAGCAGGTGAATCTGTAACTCTATAGTTTGCTAGTAAATCTGTAACTCACCAAAAAGCATCATAATCTTATGTGGTGTTGTTTACATAGTAGAGAAGGACAATTCAAAAAAAAAAAAAATGTGCCAAACTGGTTGATAGAAGAGTATAGAAGCCACGTCCCAAAGAGAACATGGAAAATTTATGAGAATAAGGGACAAAAACTATTCTAATAATCAGAAAGACTCTCTATAAAGCAGACACTATGGCTGCCATCCTAAGTTTGCTGGTTTTTTTTTTTTTTGTTTGTTTGTTTGTTTGTTTTTTGGCAGGGGGAAGGGTCTACAGATTGTTCAGGGTCTTACTACTAGATCGGACTTGTAGTGATCCTCTTGTTTACAGTCTCCCAAGAGCTGGGATTACAGGCATGTGCCACCACGCCCAGTGTCAATTGCTGTCTCAGTGCACCCCAGGGGCAGGGCCAGCAGTGCAGAACCAGGGATCAAACCCCTGGCCCCTGCACTTGCTTGCAGGTGCTTTAATCCACTGAGCTATTTGGCTGGCCCTTTAGTTTGATGGTTTATGTAAAGTCAATTTTCATTGCTTGCTCTGACTTCATTTTCTTTGACCTTTTTTCTTCTCTACACGTGAACAGCAAACCATCTCACCTGTGACTCTGAGTCTGGTTTCTGTGGCTGGGAGCTGCATTTTACAGAAGATTCACACTGGGAACTAGTGAAAGGACCCAGCACTGGAGAACATCATTTGCTCAAAGCTAATCAAACAGCAAGCACAAACCATGGTAGGAAATTTTCCTCTTAAAAGTTAGTGCTTTTAAAAAAAAAGTTAGTGTTTTCTTTCAGTTAATTTAAACAAAATATTTATAGTTTTATTAAAATTTAATATATCCTCAGCAAAAGAGACGTTTTCCATTTAGTACCCCTACATAATTTTTTCTTCTAGCATAGAGTAATACTCTATGTCATCATTGCCATGTGTAGATGATGGTTTGTCTTGCCTTAAACTACCCTGACCAATTTAAGAACTAGTTGTTAACCTAATTTCTATAAGGAAGTATTATTTTAGTAGTCTACATTCTTGCTTCTTCTTCTTCTTCTTCTTCTTCTTCTTCTTCTTCTTCTTCTTCTTCTTCTTCTTCTTCTTCTTCTTCTTCTTCTT
>NW_004524784.1:520143-525489 GCF_000260255.1 Octodon degus
CTTCTTCTTCTTCTTCTTCTTCTTCTTCTTCTTCTTCTTCTTCTTCTTCTTCTTCTTCTTCTTCTTCTTCTTCTTCTTCTTCTTTTTGTGGAACCCAGTATTAAACTCAGGTAATTCGCTTTCTAGGGAAGAGCTTATTCTACTGAGCCATCTCCTTGGCCCCTTTGCTATTGTGATTTTAAATGGTTAGTTTTTAAATATGAAGGAAGAACAATGTTTTCTGATGATTGGAATTAAGACAATAAGATTGCCTTCTTTAAAAACAATCCAATTTTTGCAAAACAAGAGGAAAAGTATTCTAATGTTTCTGGAAATGCAGAACAGTATTTTAGTCCCATCTATAAAATAAGTCTTCAAATATTTGAAAGCAATTTAATCACACTTTGACTTCTTTGAAACAAATGATCATAGTTTTTTCTTACTCTGAACATTATTATTTGTCCATATAGAAGAGCCAAAACCTTAGTATATAGGTGAACCGTAACTATAACATAGAGAGGAACCATGTAACATTCAAAAAAGGAGTTTGTGGAAGTCTGAGAAAAGCAAAAAGCCTTCTCTCTCTTTTATTTTGTTTGCACTTACATAATATCAGATGCTACTGAGTATATGCCTTAGTGGCATATTAGCTGTGTAATCACAGAACAGCAATATTGATCTCCTTTTAAATTCATTGGGCATTATACAGTTTATTTCTCTTTTGAGACTGCCAGCATTTGCAAAAAAATAAATGTTGGCCTTAATTTTAATTATAGTCGTTGGAAACTGGGGTTGGTAGAGTAAGAAAAGGGAAGGAGACACTGCCCACCCATCTGTTGGCTGCGGTTACAAACTCAGTCCATTTTTAAACAGTGAATTAAGGTCTTTTTTTCTTTGGCAGTAAGGTTTAGTTTTACTGTAAAGATTTGTGGCAGAGAAGTTTAAGCTTATAGTTTAAAATAGGAAGGAGAATGCTAATAATTAGAACTACATATTAGCAATATATTTTCTATAAGAGCTTATAATGTTTTATTTTCAAACTCATTATTATGTAGAATAATGAGGAAGGTGTGGGTATGTAGAAGATGAAGCCAGGGCCCCCATCTTTGAAGAAGTTGGAGTCTGGCAGCTATAGCAGATGAGCAAGACATTGAAGTAGGACATGATAAGTGCTTCATGGGTTGTGGAGGTGATTAGCATGCACTTGGGATGTCAAACTGAAGGAGATGACTCTTCAGCTAAGCAGTGGAAAGAAACAAAAGGCAGCCAAGAAGGCTGATGTAGGAAATCACTAGGAGATGGCAAACCAAAGAGGCATGTCAGGGAATGTGGTCTAATTAGAGGGGATATCCTAAAAGAGGATGGGAGACGTGTAGGTAGTTCTGGTTGAGAGACATGCATAATTGTACAAGGAATATAGGACACATGAAACAGACTGCCTAGGAATTTGAAATTTGCCTAGAAGACAATATCAACTCAGTCAGATTAAAGTATGTGACCAATCATATTCATTCGAAAACAGTACTTTAATTGAGATTAGAGGAAAGGAAAAGGGAAAAAAATGAACTGAAAAGACATGGCTGTACTGATATTATATTAGTGAGTGATAATGGAGGCCTGGGCTGAAATAGTGATTTGCAAAGGAAACCGTACATGTGCTATGCTATGAGACACCATGTGTGGCTCCTGAGGATTGTGTGTGCCTCGGTATGAAGTCCTCGTGTTGACGCTGCTTCAACTGCATTGGTTTTGTTAGCTGGAATATAGGGAGAAGTGAAAGTACTTGAACACAGGATGTTCTAAGGAGTAAATAAAAGATTGCATTTCTTTCTTCATATAGTAAGATCTCAATAAAGACAAATATATAATTGTATTCTATTAGAGTTGAAATGCTAAGAATGCCATCAGGTATGACAATTAGAAAACACATTTATAATTTATTTTCAAATTTCTGCCATTTTATGATTTGTTCCACAAAAAAGACTCTAGTAGGGCTTCTGTGTGAAATATTATGTACAGTCTTTTACTATTATACAAACCATGTGGAAAGACAAAAGTATAATAGACAAAAACCAAGGAAAGCTGTTCTGATTCAAAGGGAGAAGGACAAATCACAATTTGTTATTTTAGGAAAAGCTGATTCAAAACTAAAATCATGTATAAGCACAAATATATCTAAGTCTTAGAGGCAACACCATTTCACCAAAAATTACCATTTTCAGACACTAAGGTTAAAAAAAAACTAAGGTAATCAGTAATGGCTTCAAATCACAGATGAGTAGGATAAAAACCAGAACCAGGTAAAGAAAGGAAGGAGTGAAGTGAATTTTTCTAGGTGAATGCAGTACAGTCTGATCTTCACCATATCTACATCAGTGAAGGACTCATCTATTTTGTTCATAGAGAATCAAGTTTGTTGAGCTTTTACAACTAATCTCCAGTATTTTTTCTTTCTATAGATATCCCCATATATGATTTTACATAAAAGCTGGCATTATGTGGCATGTGTAGGCATTAAACTAAAGTCCTATTGTTTTTGCTTTGGCTTCTATTTCCTCATTCCAAGTTACTTTGTTCAGCACCCAAACAGCCAGCTCATGTGCTTGTCTTTACTTTTGAGTATGCCTATATAATCTTATGTTGGGAACAGCTGAAGCTGGAAATTGGTCATATGTGTGAGAACAGGACAAGGCCACAGTGCCTAAAGTCATGAAGTTACCTCAGTCTTGAGCAAAACATCCTACCTAGACAATTTCAGGTATTAGTCCCTAGGCAACCTTGTTCTGTGTACACTAACTTTGCAAAAGTATAAATAAATGTCCCTACAGTGATTACCCAGCCCTCTTTTCCCATCCAGTAAGAGGCTTCCACCTGACCTCTGCTCTTGTCATCTGCCTTTATTTTCTAAATCCTCTCACCATTTCTCTGACACCACCAATAGCCACATGGGTCACAACAAGTATATATTGTACATATTCAAAATTATAAGTATTTCATAATTTGTTTTACAAATATACAAAATAATTTTCTACACTTTTTAAAATTGAGACAATGTTTTGCTTCAGCCTGGTCTTATAGCAATGTGCCAACATGCCTGACTCATTTTCATATCTTGTGACTAAAGATTTTTCATGGAAATTCCTCCAAGTCATCAAATATAAGCTATATTTTCCTCTTTGATATCAAAGAATAACTTAAATATAACAAAATCTATTTTTTAGTTTATGGTTCACCAGTTTGTTGTTATTGTTTTGAGATAGGGTCTCACAATGTAATTCAGGCAGGTCTTGATTTCATTATGTAGCCCAGGCTGGCCTTGAACTCATTATGATCCTCCTACCTCAGCCTCCTGAGTAAGCAGTATTACAGATACGTGTCACCATACCTGTCAGTTCACCAAATTTTAATAAGCACACACAGTTGTATTACCATTATAAAGTTCAAGTTATAATGCTTTAGGAAGTTTCAGTATCCTTAAATTCTTCATGACCTTTTGTGGTAGAAATCCTCTCCTACTTATAAATACTAATCCTTGATCAGATTTCTGCCCTTGATGTTCCAGAATGGCATGTAAATGGATTATACACTGGATAGCCTCTTGAATCTGACTTTGTTTAATTAGCACAGTGAATTTCAGATTCATTATGCCTTTGATTGATTACAGCAGTAGTCTCTTTTCTGTTTTATTTCATTTATTTTTGTTATGATTATTGACTACTTATACAGATTAATGAGTTTCTTTGTGTGTATCAGTATTCTCATTTTTATCTTACTGTTGAGTACTATTCCCTCATATGGCCAAGACATGGCTCATACACCTACTCACAAGCTAAAGGACACATTTTAGCTAATAATAGTAAAAATATAAAATTTACAGATTTATTAGCTTTTCTACCACTGAGACAATATTTGGTATCTACAAGTTAGAAGACAAGTTCATACAATTCATAGTTTCATAGTATTCTGTCCATGTGTAGCTGGCTTCAAGGCAGAAGCGTCATGGTAGAAAGGCATGGGAAGCAAAGCTGCTTAGTTCACGGCGGCAGGGAGGCCAGGAAGGGCAACAGTGCAAGAGAAGAGGGGGCTACTAAGTCATGCTCTGCTACCCACCCCCACACATCTAATGCTTCACTAATCTCCTAGGTAACTCCCAAGACAATAAATTTGGCACAATTAGACTTAAGCACCGTAGTGTATACATTTTTGTCCAGACCCTATAGATTCCTTTGGATTGAGTGCTGTGTATAATACCTATGTATAAATTATTCCCTTAAGTTGATGAAGAAATCCTGCCATATTTGGCCATGTGTTGTTTTTGGGAAATGTTCCAGCTTCCTCTTTTGGGGTTGTTCTCTTTGCAGCTATAGAGGAATGGAGCATCGTACTCCGACCTATGAGTTGTAGCCACCAGAGCTCGCCCATAGCACCAGTGCTGTCTTTACAATTCATGGAGTCCCTCATACTCCACTTGGGTTCCCCTTGTTACATGGCAGCCTGGGAATGGTCCAGAAAGTAAATGGAGAAATGTTATAGCTTAGTGCACTTGATCCTCCTTTTTTTCTGAGCTCTCTAGCCTGTGAACATTGTTTAACATCTACTTTTCTGATTTTTATTACGTTTTTTTTTTTTTATTTTGCTTACTTAAATCAGGAGATTAAATGTAGTCTGTGATAGGCTTCCTTTGAGGTAGAATTAGCCTAAATCACGTTTTGTCTGCCTGATTTATTTAGTCTGATAAACCATAATGTATCTTTTCATTCTGTTTTCCAGTGATATTAATATTATGATCATGCTTATCAATTCATTCCTTATCCATTTCAAAATATAGAATACTTTTTATTTTATGAAATAGGTAATAAGAAATGAAGTTTCTGTATTTTTAAAGCAAGATATATATTTATACTTTTAATAAATATTGAATATTCACGCATACTTTAATTTTTAGCAAAAAAGTAGAAATACTTCTCAGTTTCCTCCCAGCAAGAGGCATCATCACTCTCTTAAAAACTTTCCAGTTTTTGGCTATGAAGTAATGCAACTTCTATTCACATTTAATTGAAAATAATCTCTTTAAATGTTTCTAATCCCTCAAATTGTTGAGATTGGCTTTACAGATTTCACGTGAAATCTTAAAAATCTTTTGTTAGTATTGTCTGGGTTACTTTTCTCTTGTTGCTGGGACAAAACATCCAATACCCTAAATTAGGGAGGGTAAGGTTTATTTACTCACAGTTTTTTGGGGGGCAGTTTCAGTCCATAATCAGCTGACTTCAAGTCAGGATGGCACATAGAAAAGGACAGTAATTCATGGCGGTAGAAAATAGTAAAACATCAAGAGCAAAAATGCAGGAGCCCTGGCAGGAGCAC